>NC_090926.1:76198752-76515483 GCF_040938575.1 Ambystoma mexicanum | reverse complement strand
GTGCCAAAAATGTATTGAATGGTATAAGATTTCTAGTGCAGAAAATATACAAAGGAAACGTTTGTTTGAAGCAGTCAAGGCAAAGTATAAATTAAATACCAAATAAAAAGAATGTTTGAGGCAGAACATATACAAAGGAAAAGTTTGTTTGAATGCAGTCAAGGCAACGTACAAAGGCAAAGTTTGTTTGGGTGCAGTCAAGGCAAACTACAAAGGCAAGATTCACTAAAAAGAATGTTTGAATGCAGACAAGTCAAAGTATAAAGGATGCCAATGAGGGAAAGAAGTTTGAATAAGTACAGATGAGTAAAATATTACCTCAGATAAATGTACCAAGCAGCACATGGTATATGCTATTGTGATATATAGAGGAACTGTGAAACACATAGTCCTGGTAGGCGGGTATACCAGACATTTCAAATTGTACAAAGATTCCTGGCAGGAGAGTACACCTGGTGATCTGAGAATTCTAAAGAGAAGTCCTAACAACGGGATTAAACCAGGCAGCTGAAAATTGTATAAAGATTCCTGGCAGGGGAATATACCAGGTAATCTGCAAAGAAACAAGAACATTTATAGAAATACTGTTACAGAACGTTTTGCTTGAACAGAACCTTTTGGCTAAACAAGAACTTTGTGAGTCCAGTGAAGACACCAAGAAACTGTTAGCTAAGAGACATTTTGTCATCCTGTTTAAGAATTCATCGGAAGGGGACCACATTCTGGATCCAACTCATTCTTACCATTTTGGTTTTGAACACTTTTTCTAACATCAAGTTACAGACATTTCCTTGCACCTTTTGTTCTTTCTTTATGTGTGTGAGGGTCAGGATAGGTTATTTTGGACACAAGGATGACTTTTCAGTCACTGAAAACTTGACACCGATAGATCCTTAGTTTTAGTTTCTCAGTAGGGAGGTTCCTCTTTAGAATAAGAGAGGCATTCTTCCAACCCATTTTTTTATTTAATAAAAATGTCTTTACTTAAGAATACAACAACCTTGTGTCCATCTCTCATTTCTGACTCCTCACATATCCCACATGTCGTGTGGGGTTTGCAGGAATGTGGCAGGTTTTTGGGTTTAAAGATCAATCTCTGCAAGTCAGTGGCCTTCCCAATGGGGTCGTTGGAGAACGCGGGCCAGGACTATATGAGGTTGTTACCATTTCTGATTACTAAAGAAGGCTTCAGGTACTTGAGAGTACAGATACTTAGTGGTCTCACTGACCTATTTGAAATTAATTACCTACTCCTATGGACCAAAATACGATGGGACCTGGGCAGATGGGGTAAGATGCCACTGTACTGGACAGTAAGGCCCAACTGTATCACAATGTCTATCCTCACCAAGTTTTATTACTGTTTCAGATTACCCCCAGAGTGGTGCATGACTCTTTTCTCCTACTGGTTAAACAAAGATTGATATGCTTCCCATGGAAGGGGGCTCACCCTAGGATTACTTACAATAAACTTATCCTCACTAGGGAAAAAGGCTAGGGTGGGGATCCCTGACCTGCTGCAGTACTATAGGGCAATGCAACTCGGAAATAATGGTGAATCAATTAGATCCGCTTACATTGAATCAATGGGTGGGTCTGAAGAATGTGCTGCAAGCCCCAGGTGTCATTAGCGGAATGGCTGTGGGTCCTCGAGAATAAAATACCAAAGAGGGTTCTGGAATACCCAATACTTTGGGTACTATGGAATATTTGGAAAGAGGGACGACATACAAAGTGGCTCTCATCATGGCCCTCTCCGCTTAGCTGTACATGAGCACCCCTGCTACAAGATCTGATATACAAGCCTCTGAGGTTTCAAAAATGGTATGAGGCAGGGTTGGGGAAGGTAGGTCGGATGTGGGATGGAGGGCTGTTTATATTGGTGGCACGACTTGAAGAATGCTTACAGATTGGGACTCTCTCAGTGTTTCGATACTTGCAACTAAAGGGGGCACTTCTGGACCGCAGGTGGGGGGATAATTTTCATAGAGAATTGACAGCATTTGAAAAACTCCTTCTGAGTGGTAGGGACTCCAAGGACCAGGTGTCTGGTATTTACAGGGAACCTCTCTTAGCCGAACCACGTAATGAGCCTAAGTCAAGGGCGTAATGGGGCAGGTACCTGGGTAAGGACATTTCAGATTCATGGTGGGCTGACATGTGCAGAAAGGTTTCCCTTGAAGTGGTCTCAATGCAGTATAAATGGCAGGTGACCAAGCTCTTGCATAGGTGGCATATTCCCCATCTCAAACTGGCAAAGATGTATCCAGGAGTGAAGCCTGATTGCTGGAAGTGTAACCATGAACATGCAGATTTTTGGCACATGTGGTGGGAGTGCGAGATGATGCAAGAGTTCTGGACTAATGTCAGTCATCGGTTGGATTGAGGAATTGGACGGGATTGATGAGGAGCTCCCCCCTATGCTGATACTCTTGGGGGTTGTGGAAGAGAGGGAGGAGGAGATGCACCGAAACGACATGTCCCATACCCTGGTGATAGACACTAGGAGTTGCGTGGCGCAGCAGTGGAAGAGGGCTACTACCCCCACAAAGGGGGAATGGATTCAGAGAGACATTTACGCTATGGAGTTTCTCACGTATTTGCTGGATGAATCCAGTTCCATAATAGAGGAAGGGTGGCTTCCTTACTTCAACAAGTATGGGAGGACTTCTGGTTAGATGTTGCATTATGCCTCCAGACAAATGTGTCCATGCGTTATCATAATGTTGTTATAAGCCACTAAGAGAAGGAGGGTGGATAGGAAATGACACGAAGGAAGCAGTGGTATTGTCACTCCCACTGTTGTATATTATGATTTGTTATCTGATGTGTCATTCCTTATTTTAAAAAATCAATAAAGACTTCAATTTTGAAAAAGAAACAGTTGGGAGAGGAGCAACTGAATATTCTTAGTTGTACAGAATAGCAGACCATAACAAGACTTTCACATTGCAGAGAGAAATAGGTGACAACATTTCCTATTGGATCCCAGAGTAAATGATTCATAAAGAAGAGAAACAGAAACTTGTTGACAAACACCACTCAACACCAATGATTTATTTCTTGCCCAAAATGCACATAGTGCCACGATTACCATCAAAAAGTTCAGATGTCAGTTGATCTCATCAATTTTTGAACGATGTCAGAATGTGTAGATGGGTTCCTCAGCCCAATGGTTAAGGAAAATGTCCTTCATACTTTAAAGATAAGATGTACATCCTAAAGCACTTGATAGAAATACAGTGGTGAGATCATTATTGTTTGGTTACATTGGATGTGGTGTTCTTATATACATCAATGGGTTACATTTAATGTGCGTCTCTTAAATACATAAGACAATATAGCCTAGAAACACAAGGAATTGACTTGCACCTCCTAAACCTGGAGAACATACCAGTGTATGCTAGAAGAGAAGGAACAGTATCAATATTAACAATAAGAGTACTAACACATAGAAAGGAAACAAATATTAGCAAAACAAATTATTCATTCTATACACAATGAACAATGCTATTTCAACAATTCATTATATTCTCCACAAATTAATAAAATAGAAAATTCATGTAATACACTTATATTATGAACATGATGGTTTGTACAAATGTATTAATTTACACAATACACAAAGGTTACAAAACATCAACATCATATTAATGTTAAGCAATACAAACATTCACAAATCTACACACATTCAACAACTGAATTGTGTATGAAAAACACCTCAACATGTTTCTGTCCCAGAATCTTAATCAAGGACTTTCTTCAGGAGGATCCTGGTAACAACCCACTCTATCTTGCAGCAATTTGTTTATCACAAGTTGTAACATACAAGTTGTCTTGAAACAAACTGTATCTTTGTTTACTCGTGGATCTACAAATGGAAAACCAGCCATCACTAATTGACCTCATGGTTTTCTTCTTGCATTATAGTCTACTACACAGGTACATCATTATATTTTTGTTGTGTATTTCATGTTAAGGCTCCTTTCGCTTTACTTTTTACATTTTTTGTCTACTCCGTGTGCTTTTTCCCCATCTATCCCCTTTCCTTGCCTCTCGTTCCCTCTTCTCTCCATTCTGGCCACCCCCCTCTCCTGATTGGTGGACTTTCACCGAGGAAGCCTGGCAATCTATCATCCTCACGAGGCAGGCCTTTATCCTCCTGCACCGGTGGTCTGCTGTGTATTTACAGCCCCTCCATCATTGCAGGTGAGGCCTTTCATAATAAAGTGTTTTGCACTTTATTATTTACATTTTGTTGTGCACTCTATGTGCCTTTTCCCTGTCCGTCCCCTTTCCTTGCCTCCTCTGCCCTTCTTGTCCCGCCTCCCACCTCCTCCGATTAGTGGAGTTTCACCCAGGAAGCCCGGCAATCCATCGTCCTCACCAAGGCAGGCCTTTATCTCCCTTCTCTGGTGGTCTGCTGTATCTTTGCAGCCCCTCCATCATTGCAGGTGAGGCTTTTCATGACAAGGTGCCGTGCACTTTTTTATTAAAAAATGTGTGCACTATGTGTGCTTTTTTCCTGTCCGTCTCCTTTCTTTGCCTCCCCTGCCCGTTCCCACCGCACACCTCCTCTGATTAGTGGAGTTTCACCCAGGAAGCCTGGAAATCCATTGCCCTTGCGGAGGAAGGCCTTTATCCTCCTGCTGCGGTGGACTGCTGTGTCTTTGCGGTTCCATGTCATTTCATCGCGGGATGTTTCTTCGTGGGATGTTTTTTCACTGGTTTTTTACCACCGATTTTTTTTTCAAATTTTTTTTTTTTTTTTTTTTAAATATGTTTATTTATAGCAAGGCAGTATAGGTTACAAACAGTATCGGATGGCAGTGTAACATAGCAAAGGAAAGATTCTGGCTTTGTGTCCCTTTCCCCCCATCATTCCGGTTTTCCCGGGCCAGAGATTCAGTCCATCGCCCCCACCTGGTGCGTACTCTCATGGTCCCTCAGGGCCCAACGGGCGTTGATTGGTTTGAACGTCATTGCAGGAAATCGCTGGTCATAGTCCAGCACTGGGGCCCATACATTCTGGAAGTGGTGCAGAGTCCCTGCTCTCGCTGTGGTGACCTTTTCCGCTATTAAGATGTCCCACAATTTTCCCCACCAGTGGGCTAGGCAGGGGCCGTCCTGCGACTTCCAGAAACGGGCCAGAACTGTCTTGCCCGCCAAGAGGCATTGTGTGAGGAGCTTAGCCCTATTGCGGAAGCGGGGGTAGATTCCGGGGACCGGGATCCCCAGCAGAATTGTTTCAGGGTCCAGTGGGAGGGCGGAGCCGGTGATTTGTTCAATGGTTGAGAGACACCTGGTCCAGAATTGCTGGATCTTGGGGCAAGTCCACCACATGTGAAAGTAAGAGCCTGGTTGAGTGCAGCCTCTCCAACAGACGGGGTCCACTCGTGGATTCATGTGGTGGAGTCTAAGGGGGGTAATACCAACGCAGGGTGAGTTTGTATGCACATTCTTTGTTGGTGACGCAGGTGGAGGAGGAGTGGGTGCGGGACCATATGTCCACCCAAGTTTGGTCATCAATCGGGTGGCCTAGGTCCGCTTCCCACTGGGCCATGGATCGAGTTTTTGCCACCAGAAAGTCCCCCGAGAAGCGTCTATATATGGCTGAAGTTCTTCCTCTAGCCGGCAGATCCGCGAGAGTTAGCTCCAGAGGAGTCGGGGGGCGAGTTGCCGCCTGGAGGGTCTGGGGGTGTGAACACCAGTGGCGGAGCTGGCAGTACGTGAATCTGTCCCTCTCTTGAAGCCGAAAAGTCTCCTTGCACTGTTCGAAGGTCCGGGGTTTGTTTTCGGAGTACATCTGCCCCAGGGTTTCAAGGCCCCCGTCTATCCAATTCTGGAAGTTGCGGGGATGAGTTCCCGGGGAGAAGTCGGGATTGTGAAAGATCGGCGAGAGGGAGCCCCGGCCCCTCGGGATTCCTTTCTGCTTTAGAGCCCAGTCCCAGGAGCTTAGGGTCTGCTTCGTTGTCAGTAGGACGTCCTTCCAACGCGCCCTGAGGGGGGGTTGGATGTGAGGGAGGAACCGGAGGGGGAGCGGAAGCTGGGCTTGCTCCAGTTCCACCCATCTGGGGCGAGCTGTGCTCGACTGCCAGGCGTGTAGGTGTGATAGTTGCGCCGCTGTCCTGTAGGCCTGCAGGTCCGGGACCCCCAGGCCTCCTAGCCTGGCATTACCAATCAGGGTCTTGTGGGGGATCCTGGCCTTTTTGCCTTTCCATATGAATTTCGATATCTTCCTCTGTAAGTCGTGGAGGGTCTGGGCCGGGAAGGGCACCGATTATTTTTTTATTTTTGGGGCGGTTACCCCACCAAACCCCATCCCCTTTAATTTTTTTATATCCCCGTACACCCACACCCAATTTATATCATTTTTTTAACCCCCCCAAAAATTTGATGATTTTTTTCAAAAAAGATCTGCGGTAAAAAACCCAGTGAAAAAACATCCGGCGATGAAATGACGTCGTACCGTCTTTGCAGCCCTTCCATCATTGCCGGTGAGGGCTCTCATGACAAGGCGCCTTGCGTTTTATTTTTTTACATTTATTTTTTGTGCTCTCTGTCTGCTTTATTCCCATCCACCCCCATTCCGTGTCTCCCCTGCCCTCCCCTCCCTGTTCCCTCCTCCAAACTCCCCTGATTGATGGATTTTCACCCAAGAAGCCCTCATATCCAGGTCACCCAGGGCAGCCTTGCCATGCAGCCACTGGCTAAGGACCACAATGGCAAAGGGCAGCTCCTGACCAAGCAGCTCCACTCCATGTTTGCCCGTGTTCACAAGGGAGGCCTGCGGTAGACAACCAGCAGCGACTGATAAGGTAAGTGTGGCATGGTGAGGAGTACAACCATTACTGTACTTGTGTAAAACCCCACTTTACTCTTACTTTACTTTATTACATTTGTATAGCGCTGCCACTGACTCAGAGGATTAAGGGCGCGAACGGTAAAACAGTACAAGCACATAAGCAGAGGGGACAACCGGCTTGGAGAGAGAACACCACAGCTTCAGAGAACCAGGACTTGAACAGAGCAACTCATTAAAAAGGAAGGTCTTAAGTCACTTCTTGAACAAGGTGATTGAGGATTCCTCCCTCAGCGTCAGCGGCAGACTATTCCAAGCCACCGGTGCTGCTGCATAGAAAGCAACTTTCCTAACTTGAGCGAGTTTACATGCAGGAATTTTCGGTTGGGTGGCATTTTGTTAGGGTCCAAGGCCTAAATCCAGTAGTGGTGGCTTGACACGTCGTGATGCAATTGAGTCTTTCTGAAAATATACCCCTCAAGAGTACAAAAGGACAGATTGAGATGCAGATTGCCCGAAAATATTTGTACACCCTGGTACTCAGACAGCTGGCTGCAAGAAAAAGTAACCAGGTATTAACACTTTGCTTAAAGCACTGTTATCTCAAAACAAGGTGAAGAACCAATACTCACAAGCAAGAAAATCAGAATGGGACTGAATAGTTCCAAGCTAGATTGGTGAGTATCCTGAAACAAGAGAGGCAACAATTACCAGGAGGACAGTAGAGTAAGAAAAAAGAAAGAACCAAACTGCATCTGCTTACCAATTGAGTGGTCGAGATAGTAACAGCAGATGTATTTTGGGGAATGAAGTGGTAGTCCTGGAAACACAATGTCCTGTTTCCTATTCCCGCCGGCACGAGGACGCCTAAGGAGTCTATTGATCCTTGCGCCGTTGCGCTAATGTCCTTTGATCCTTACGCCGATGCGCGACAGTTCTTTCTGTTCCTTAAAGTCTTTGGGCGGGAATAGAGTGAAGATGTAGCACTTATTGTAGATGGCATAATCCAAATGACTTAGGTCCTGGCAAACAGGTAAGACGTGAAGAAGAAGACCAGGCAGTCCGTGAATGTTCTGAGGTATGCAATAATCGGGTAATACTTGAGGAATGAGACAAATCCAGTCCGTGGCCATTCCGGGTCTAGCAATAAGCAGGTAAGACTTGTGGGATGAGACGAATGCAGTCTGTGGCCGTTCCGGGTCTAGCAATGAGCAGGTAAGACTTGTGGGATGAGGCAAATGCAGTCTGTGGCCGTTCCGGGTCTAGCTACGAGCAGGCAAGACTTGAGGGATGAGGCAAATGCAGTACGTGGCTGTTCCGGGTCTCACAATGAGCAGGTAAGACTTGAGGGATGAGGCGAATGCGGTCCGTGGCCGTTCAAGGTCTAGCAATGAGCGGGTAAAATGAAGGCAATGACAAAAACAAGGCAGGAAAGTCACACAGAAAACCAGGGGTTCAAGGAGCCAGAAGACAAGGTAACAAGATGCTCCCTATGGGGGCTCAAATGGGAATGGGGATGGGTTCCTGCAAGGAGGATTTACCGGGTCCTCCTATGTCGGAGTAACCCGGTAAGTCCCCATTGCAGGAACCCGGTAATGGAGCCCGGAACGGAGGCAGCCATGGAGCTAATAGCTCCATGGTACCTCCATTCTCGTAATGAGGCCCATACTTTGCTTTCAGCCAATTGTGTAGGGTGGCCGTATTTTGCATTTAGCTTGATTGTGTAAGTTAGCCATGCCTTGGTTTCGGCCCAACTGCATTATTCATCCATATCTTGCATTCAGCTTAATTGTGTAGGGTGGCCGTGCTTTACGTTTAGCCTAATTGTGTGAAGTAGCCATAGTTTGCATTTACCCTAATTGTACAAGGTAGCCATATTTTGGCATTTAGCCGTATTTGTATATTACATTTAGGATTTCTGATTATACTGACAGAACGTCCATTGCTGTGCCAAAGTCAAATCTCAGTGTTTCCTTTGCTGTTGCCAACGTTAGATCCAGGTCATTTCCCATTCGCTCTACCAAAGTTAAATCTAGCTGTTTCTATGGCAGTGTCGAAGTGAGTGCGTCCAGTGGTGTCCATTTGTGTTAGCCAGCCATATTTTGGATTTAGCCTAATTGTGCAAGGTAGCCTTACCTTGCTTTAAACCCATTTGTGTTAGTCAGACATATCTCGCATTTAGCCCATTTGTGTAAGTCAGCCATATCTCGCATTCCGCATTTATCCTAATTGGATAAGGTAGCAATATTCAGCATTTAGCAATTGCAAAGAATAGCCATGCGTCACATTTAGATAGAATTGTGACGATTGGTCATGCGTCACATTTAGACAGATTAGTGAAAATTAGCCTTGCATCACATTTAGATAGAATAGTGCAGATTAACCATGCGTCACACTCAGACTTGTGAATATTAGCCAGGCATCACACTTAGATAGTTTGAGAAATAACCATGCGCTTCACTAGTTAGAACTGCGAAGATTAGTCATGCGCCACATTTAGTTTGAATTGTGTAGATTAGCCACGTAGAAGAAGTTAAAGCACCAACCACCCGCTCCTGCTCACTCCAACCCACCACCAAGTACTATACAAGTCCACAGGGCTAGCTAACCTATAAACAAACACACACCCAACATAAGTAACACTTGTAAACAACAAACAACCCCTGACACTGGACCCTAACCATATGGATACAACAAGCCAGAGTGCACAATTTTAAATAGCAACCACTCTACACATAAAACACACAGACGCACCTCCAGCATAACAAACATTCACACAGAAAACAAACGAGGCATTGGGCCTTCCCCGTACGGATACAAGCCAGTGCGTACAACCTTAAATGCCAGCCAATCTACACATAAAACACACATACACACCTCCAACATAACAAACATTCACATGGAAAACGACCCAAGCATTGGACGTTAACCGTACGGATACAACAAGCCAGAGCACGCAATCAACCATCTGCAAGTTAACACACAGAGACGCCAGTTTCTCCTGGTCTGGACCTATCCTATCATTCTACCCTCACTAACCAACGTCCTTTCTTGCATAGCCACGTGAGCGCCTGTAGATTTCCCCTGGGTGATAGCGGTGCACGGTATAAATCAACATAACATAACATGCTATTTGTACTGTGTGGGATCATGTACTTACTGATATTAATAAATACCACTGTTTGGTGAAATTAATAAATACCACTGTTTGGTGAAACTATATAACCACCTATGACTTAAAACCATTATTAAGCTATACTCTGTACCGTGGTTTACTTATATAGAGTTCTTACTTTCAACCATGGATAGTGTGAGACATCTTCTAGGGAGGAATGTTGTATATTAATAAGGCCTTAAACTGGTAAGTAAAGTTGTATTAATGATGCAAACACAAAATAGCTTATGTACAAAACATTCTTAGAGGTAGTTCACTGCAATACCTTTGCTGTCCATGTCTCTCAGATTTTATAATGTCTCTGGCTGCTGGGGACGGACGCTAGTTCGTAACTCAGGAGGAGCGCCTGGCCCCTGGGGCTGCTTCTGTCCATCGTTCTCTCAGCCTTCGTGTCGCGGCTACCACTTCTGGAGTCTTCCACGCTTCTCACTCGAGATCTCGCGAGAGCTCGGCGTTACTGAGTCTCCTGAGTGACACTATAAGGAATTTAAAGATTTTCCTGATTTGTTTTCAAAAACTGTTCTTTTAACCTGTAAGGTAATATCTATCGTATAATTCCTGAAGAAGGCAGATCTTCTCGAGTTTCAATTTAACTTGTGTGACAGGGCCAATTGACACCTGACACTGTCTGGGAGGGGAGGTGGAGACCCCTATCAGCATGGGACTGGAAGCCTACCAAGGTGTTTGCCAAAGCAAGTCCTGCCCAAGAGGTGGGTTGAAGGAATTGGGAAGGGACCAGTCTCTGTCCCATTTCAATGTGCCTGGCTACAACTGTGCCACTTTTATATCCCCATACCTGCCATTCCCTCTTCGGGAAAGTGTTCTTTTTCTTCTTTTCCAGGACTACAACACCCGTGGGAGGGTAAAAGCAACCCAACATCGAGAGAGCCAGCAGTGAACAGCAGAAATGAGGTTTAATTATTATCAACAAAAAAAGCACAATTGCACAATTGCACAACTTTTAATTGTTTGTATTGGATTGGGGTATTGTTGAGCATTTGGTTTATATCTCTACTTTCAGAAAGGGCATTCTTCAAACATCCATTGTTTATGTGCCCAGCACCAAGAGGGCGTGGGTAAAAGCAATCACTGTGTGCGAAGCAAAGCTCTGTTGTTTTACACACAATGTTCTAATATCAAGGTTACGTTGAACAAAAAGAAAATGGAAATGTAAAGGACAAACAACAGGAAGAAAATATTCGATTTGCGAAATCAGTAGTCTACAGAGAACATAGCTGGCAACCAGCACATACGACTGTTACATTTGGGAGTTGAGCGAGTGAGTCACAAAGTGCGTCAGTGTGGATGTTTACATAGTGCATTTTAACGTACGTCTCGTCTGTAGGCGCTGATCTTACAAAAACTGATCTCTGGGGTAAAAGGGACGTGAAAGAGAAGGTTAGGAGACGGGTGGAGTCTAAGGGCGTTCTTTCCTAAAGGAGTCAGTGATGTTCAAAACAGATATGTATTTCTTGGCTTTATAAATGAGATGCAGTTTAGGCCTTCCCTTGCTTACTGTTGAGCAACAAACATTGACTTCAAAAATCTTACTGTGAAGTACAGTTTTGACTCATTCTTAATAAAGGATGGAGCGCTGCAGTGGAATCTGTTTAGCATTTAGCACAGTATTTCAATGTTTTTCCTTTCTTCTTTTCTTCTTTCTTTTTCTATTTTAATATGTTCTAAATGGTAACCAAGGAAGAATTTATCGTAAACTAGCCTTGTGTTTTTCTTTTCGTCTATTCAATGTTTTTGTGGATGCAGGTATTATGTTAGCCTATAATGCCTGGTTAATATTCAGGGCGACTCTTTTCATGGCTTCTTGGAAAACCTGGAACATTACCGTAGATTTCATTGAATACCATTTCACTTAATGAGATTTCACTGAATTTCTTTTTGCCGAAAATGGTAGATGAAATGGCATATGTGTAATGCATAATAGCTGGGGTGTGGGGTAAGGGTATGAGCTAGGGTAGGAAGGATGAGGGGGCCAGCGGGGGCGGGGGGAATCTCCCCCTGCATTATAAAAAAAAGTAGAAAAAGTAAAACGTTCATTTAGTTTTTCGGTGAAATGGATTCAGTGAAATCCTCATTAGATGAACATTTGTCGGAGAAAGCACATTCATCCAACCTAGAATTGTTAGGTTGAGGTCATTTGGGATTGGGAGCTAGTAGGAATAGATTGGAGTGGAAGTGGATCAAGATAACTCTTGCTGCAGTTTTGTGGTGTGCAAATTGGAGATCGGTAGCTAGTAGAAATAGAGGGAAGTGGAAGTCGATCAAGCTTACGCTTGCTGCAGTGTTGAGGTTTGCATATTGGAGATTAAGTGCTAGTAGGAATAGAGGGGAGTGGAAGTGGGTCAAGATAACTCTTGCTGCACTGTTGAGGTGCACAGATTGTAGGATGCCAAGCGTTGTGCACAGGTATGCTTCTAGGTGTTCTGATGGGTGTGGTGTCCTGTGAGATCTGTTCCATCGGTACCACAGGGTGGACATTTTGGGTATCAAGTGTGAGTTTGAGTTGTGACACTGTCGCGTTCCTGTCTGATTATCATGTGCTTTGTGGTTGTGGCCAAGAGCGTACAGCATGATTGGTTTCAGTGGTACAGTGGTGTGGAGTGATGTGATGCCAGATTGGAATTCTAAGAGGTTAGTTGTTACTAGTCAATTGTGGACTAGTAAGCAAGGACAGTTTTACATTTTGCTAAGCGTCATTAAATAACATTGAATGCGGAATAGCATAACAAACCAGAAGACAATTAGGGAATAGAAAATATGGGCAAATGAACATTATCATTACATTGAATGCAAAATTGCATAACAGTTTAGCAGAGTAGACTATCCTTTACGGCAGGGCTCAGCAATAAGTGTTTTGGACGACGTCCAAGTTCCCTCGCCATTGATTAAGTGGTCAAGGGTTGATGGAAGTTGTTATCCAAAATATCTTGAGAGCCATAAGTCTCAGGCACCTGTCCCAATGGCATCTGTCAGCATTATAAATCTTTGTCGCAATGTGCAGTTTGGCTGGTTCTTCCAGTCATTTGTGTGTGTATCACCACATTATCATCACCCCATGTAAGGCTGACGTATGCTACCTGGAACCTACCTGTGAGATGTCAGTAGGCAGTCATCCAATTGACAACACGTTGCAGGCCCTGCACTCCCTCTCTGGCATAGCATGACCTGAGAGAGTCTAACATTGCATTCTACATCCCCACAAGTTACGGAAAGTCAAGAAAACTGATGATAAGATGATGACAATGCATACAACTAATACATTGACATAATATGGCAAAAAAAGACATTCAAATGCATAACAAGGCACACCATCGTCTCCTGCCCACATTGGCACTGATGACCGCTTTCATTTTCACTCCCTAGTTTTGCTACTTTTGGTATTTTATTTCTCGCTTTCTTGCATAGATACATTGCTCACAATGTACAATAAGAAACAGGAAATACAAATAAGGCGCAGGGGCTGCCTCTGGTCTCCTTTTACTTTTACTTGTCCAAGGGTTCTCAGAACCATTAAGCTTTGGTTTATAGAAAGTGTAAAGGGAAATGAAAATCACAAGCCCCCATTTCTCCTTCCTTAGAATTTTACAATATTGGGGGACATGATATGGCATTTATCACGCGCCTATACACAAGTGTTTCAAAGCGCGACATGCTGAGAACCGTTTCACACCCCCATACTTTGCAGGAGTGAAGTGCACAGTGAGGTCTCCTGGGAATGTTATCAATCAGGGCAGCACTTGTCCGGCAAAGAAAAGCGTGTACGTCCTTTCGCTCCTGTTACCTCACACTCATCAGGCAATGTAGACAGAAGCTAGAATTCATAGTCATTTGTCGTAGACGATCAGTCCCCAAAAGACATGTAGACCGATCAGTCCCCAAAAGACATGCAATACACATGACGCCCTGTGATGGAGAGACAAGTCTTAGATTTTTAGCTGAAGCAACCAAAATATTTCCAACTTCCTGAAGGATGATGGTCACCATCTTCAACCTGTGAATTTGCTGAAATATGCTCTATTACAATTACATAGCTCAAACTTGGGCTTTTTGCCTAATCTCTTAACCTGATACTTGAGTTCGTTAGAGGGGGGCAGTTAACCAAATCAAGTTAATCTAAAAAGTGGTTGGGTGGGTACCTAGTGATTCCATCGACAGCCAAACCATCGACAACTATACCATGGACAAAAAAAAGCATTAAAAAAAAAACATCAAATGCATTTTTTTTAATGGGGGGTTCTCCCCAATCCCCTTGTTTTAACCTTAAACCCCAATTTTCCCAAAAACAAACCCTTTACCATTTAAATAAATCCATTCCATGGTTTTTTTAATGCATTTATTTCGATGGTGTGGTCTGTCTATGCTTTGGATTCGATGGAATGACCGGATACCGGTTGGGTGGGCCTACTAGAATGATTGCTTTGGGTAAGTAATCTAAATCTAACCAGGAGAGAGACTCCTCTGCTTAGCACAGAGCCTTCGGGTAAAGTTGCACATGGGTATGCGCTATAAAGGATGAGGAAAGTTAGTATCAGAATGAGGTGAATGGTAAAACGAAGCTGTGGAAGCTCTGTTTTATGAGGTTTAATTGTGGCTTTATGCATCTGACCACTTTTGGGAACTGCAGAAGACCCACCTTCCAGCTAGTGATCCCAATTTATTTTCCCTTTCTGCACCTCCATCCAGACACTCGGCAGGATGTGCGCCTGTGTGTCAAAGCCACACAGTAATGTGCTCAGTAGAAAAGGTAAAAATCTCCATGTTGCTATGCAAGGGCAACATGACCGATCTCTGCTGTGGCTGGTCTGTTAGAAAGTGCACTTGAAATAAGTTGCATTTAAGAAACTTAGAAACTGAGAAGGTGTCACTGCATGCAACAGTGGAGGGCGCTCCCTGCGTGAAAGCTGTAGGTGAGCTAACCGTTTACAATGCAGTCATTTTAATTGGGGTTTGTGTAAGTGCTAAAGTACAAGTATGGCTAACAATTTGGGGAACTTGTTAAACTGTTATCCATGCCAGGCCGGTTTTTATGGACTTCTTCGTCTTAAAAGGTTTGCCCAGCAAGGTTGAACACTTATGTGAAATTCCACAGGTGATTCCATTTGTGTTAGCAGAGCAGGGGTAAACTAACATTCCTTAGGGCACTGGAAAATCCTATGCATATGTGATCTCTTCTTTACTATCACAAAAGATGGGAGCACATCCAATATGTGACCTACACAGCCTCCCTATCAAAAGTGATGCCCTGGCAAGAATGGCCAATGTTCTGGTTCCCTAAGATTTGGGATTGTAATCAAACGATATTCACAGTATCTGCCTGGACTGCAAATGTACTAAACGTTGAAGGGTGCTTCCATTTTGGGAAGCTTCATATGGGTCGTGTGAACTACTAACCTTTGTGTTCACAGCCCTCTTTTCAGCTAAGGACTCCTGCAGGACTGACCATTTATGTCTGTAGTTGCTGTATCTGCTATTTGACTAGGTACTCAGTGGGCCACATTCGCTTCACCATTGGATTCAAAGCAAGCCAAATACCAGTAAACCTTGCAAAGCAGTGATTTGTAACTCTGATACCAAAGTCCTTTTAGGTGAAAGTTAAGGAAGAACAGAACCACTCAACATTGAGGCACCTCTAGAGAAAACCAACCTCAGAAGCCAGACTCACTGGAAAACTTAGAAAGTACAAGTTGCCATCCAATACCTTGGCACCAAGACACACAATTGTCTGGATATTTGTTTTTTTAGTGGTAATGTCCAAGGAAAAATCAAGGTTGACAATATTGAAGGAAATATGATTTCTGCACTTTCTCGCTCTTGCATGTTTTCTTCATCTCCAAGCTTCTTTACCAAAAGAAACGTTCATATTGGTCCGAGTTCCTGGACTCTTCGGACTTCTCCTTCTTGAGAGACATTTTCTATACATTATTCTGTGAAATACCCAACCTGGGGAACCCGTTATGCTGATCTTGCATCTATCTATGGTGCTTGGGTCTCTGGAAAATATGTTTTCAGCATGAAGCATTTCGCTCCCATCAAGATTTTGACACTGAGGGCTTAAGATGGGGCAGTCTGATGTGGGGCAACCAGCTTCAGATTTTAATGCCAGATGGTAGTTTAGGGACCAAAAATGCACACATTTTTCTGATTCTGAAATGTAGTGCCCGACCTCCAGTCATGGATGTCCAGGCTCTCCTGCCACCTGGACACATAGTTGATCCTGGCCCCACAACAACACCCATAAAAAACATTGAGACATTTCTGAAAATGCTATTTAATCCCCTTGACTTTGCTGGGCTCCCATAATAAACACTTCTTACATGGCCGATTTGTCTAATCATATTCAACAAAATGGATCAAAGAAAATGCACTATGAAGAGTGAGGGAACACAGAGAGAGAAAATGGGCTGAGAGAATTTCGAAGGAACATGTACTTGAGGCACTGAAATTGAAATCCACATGTAGAGGTATGCTGACATGGGTTCCGCATGTTGTAATTACCGGTGGTACATTTGGAAAACTAAGTGGTCTGCCAGCATTAGGCACATAACACTGTTAGGGCAGTATACTCCCATAACAAAACATGTCATGTTCACTAAACATTTTTTTTTGTGGTTTCTTCAAACCTTTTAAAAAAAAAGAAGAGATACATCAGAATAACAATTTTGTTTCCCTCCCTCCATCCCTCCCTTCATCCCTCCCTCCTCATCATCTTAACAGATCTACAGTCATAGCCAAAATGACATATTGAAATGATAGGTCCACTGACGGCTGCATTAAGCTTCTCGTCTTTGTTTACACCCAAGTTTACTTTTTGTTCGTCCAGGCGGCCTTTTAGCACGCAAAGGAAGTTTATTAGTGCGAATAGAGCTGCTCTATTGAGCCCCTCAAAGAGTGCTTTCCACCAATCTTCAGCAGACATAAACTGGTGCTCGTTAATCAATGCCCCAAAGTAAATTTCTCTTTGCTGTTGAAATGCTTGACAAAACATCATCAGATGTTTTAGAGTCTCCTTATTCTTGCTGCAAAATCTACACGTAAGATCAGTCTCGGCATGCTTCGCCCAGCTGCCCAGTCACTCTTTCATTTCTAGCATGTTTAGTCTGAAGCGCATGTACAGGGATCTTGCGTGTTGGTCCGGAAGGAGAGTTAGATAAGTATGTCCCTGACCATACGCTTTGGCTTCTCCTGGGACCTCTTGCATTGATTTTGATTTTGCTCTTAAATCGCAGGTTTCAATCCAGTCTGCTCTCCAGATTTCTGTCTTTGCCAGCTCAGGATTCTCTATTAGCGTCAGAAGAGAGATGTCGTACTCTTTTAGAAGTGCTTGACAGAGGAGATTCCATTTGAAAAGGATGGTATGTACTTTGGCACTGTCAGGCTTGTGTAGTATTTGGAATTGGGCCACTGGATCTTTGTCATTGTTTTTTTGAACAGGCTCAGTAATTTCCAGGTAACTCTTGCATGGATTGAGATAAGGCCCAGTTCATATCGTAAGCAGACCGTCGAGGTGCCCTTAGGGAGCTGTAGAACTCACGTTCAGAATATATTTTCGAGTGAGTTCCACAAGTCACTTGTTTAGCCAAAAGCGTTTTCTCCACCGTAAATTAGGGCTGGAACAACTTTTTGTTGGAAAACTCAATATTTGGTTTTAGTGAGAATTTCCCAAATTTTTTTTTGATCAGCGCTTTGCATGCCATCTGTCGGCACTTGCTTTTCACAACTTCAACCCACGGCGCGTCATTTCTGCTGGCGCTGATCTTCATGCCTAGGTATGTGGAGTTTTTTACGGTCTGCAGTTGCTCATTAGCAAGACACCATCTGAACTTCTTTCTTCGTGTACTGCAGCCGTGTAGTTTCTCAAGGATTAAGATTTCACATTTCTGTTTGTTAATGTGGAGTCCATTGGCTGTGGTATAGATGTCAAGACAGTTCAGTTTACGCTGAAGGCCTATAGGAGTCTGATCTACCAAGATAAGGTCATCAGCATAAACCCGATAATCAATGGGCGATCCGTGTAGTTTTGGAGGAAACGTAGCTGCACCGATGAATGCTTCACTTACATCGGATATGAAAAGATTGAAAATAATGGCTGCCAAGGGACAGCCTTGTTTCACTCCCTTATGTGTACTAATAGGAGCGGATAACGCGCCTTTAGTATCCAAACGGATCTTGATGGAAGTGTCCGTGAGTAGTTCACGAATTGCATCCACTATGCTCGGGGGGCAGTTCCATTTGGTAAGTTTTTCCCACAACAACTCCCTGTTTATGCTGTCAAAACCGTAAGACAGGTCTATCAGGGCCAAATAAATCTTAGCGTTGGATCTAATTGCTTCCATCTTTAGAAGGTTCAGCACCAACAAGTTTAGACCACATCCAACCCCTTTTACGAACCCAGCTTGTCTAGGGTCTACTCGATTAGATTCTTTAGCCCATTTTAACAGTTACTGTTGCAAGAGGGTAGCGTAGATCTTCCCCAAAACGTCGAGGAGCGCTATGGGTCTGTAGTTTTTTGGGTAGGAACGGTCCCCTTTTTTAAAAATTGGGACCACCACTGCGCTTTTCCAAGACTTTGGGATTTCAAAAATAGTTTACTATGTTTATTTTAGGGAATGCAAATGTAAATGGTAAGGCAGTGGTTTACAGGGGAATGAAGGAGGCGTGGACTCCGGTCTACTCACATAGTTGTGGGCATCAACTTGCAGGGATGCACCAGGACAATAACCTTTAGCGAGTTTGCACGGAGATGGGTTTGGAAAACTGTTATCTTCACTGTTTTGCTAGAGGTAAAGAAATGTGATGAATATTGGATAAGGTAAACAAATCGGTCATTACCCTTAATTAGATGGATGTTAAAAACACAGTATTTCAACTACCATCTGTTTTTAACATTACTACTTAACTCCTAATGAGGGCCAGTGATGAGGGGTGAGTGGCACCCACACCACATATACTATATACCAAAATGTGTAGATGCAGGGATGTGTTTGTTGTGGGACATCATTGACAGGTTCACTGTGCCATAACGATACACAGTAGATGAAGAACATTGGCGCAATCCTAATGGGGAGTCTACCAACACAGTGGGCATTCACTAGTTTAGATAAAAGCCAAGCAGGAGTTCTAATGTGAAAGTTCAGTAACACTCCAGAAAAGTACCTGAAAAGCTTCAAGGGGTTGGGATCAGCCAAAGGTAAATTCGAGTCGCAACTTATTTTAAGAGGTACGGACCATATCGCACATCCTACTTAATGACTCGGTGCAGTAACCACAGCTCGGGTTCAGGCATATACATGAAAAAGGGAGAACGCACAAAGTAACCTGCGCGGTAATAATGAACAGACTTTGGAAAATGAAATGACAGAGCAACAGTAAATGTTTTCATAAGTGCAGGTCGTTAAAGGAGCTACAGATCTCACCCTGTCTCTCGCAGATAGCAGAACAAGGTCCTGAATCCAGTTTTTGTGAGGTGGTTTGCTTTTCATAATCCATTGCATGAGCGCATGGTAGCATTGATGCAGGTATTCACGTCCAATCCAGCTGAAAAAGAACTGTGTTTAATATAATGTAGGTCAAAGTTGATTTTTGAGGATGAAATGTCTGAACAGGCCCTAGCCCTGATTAACTGGTTAAAGGTCAAACCCAGTCGTGGAGAGCATTTATATCCCTACCTCCGCTTCCCTTTTGTAACAACTTGTACACTGTTGATGCTGACAGTTGTGATGAATCCAATGGCGCCATCATTAATTACCCGTTAGTAACCACCTTGCATGTGGCCAGGGGATGTCAACCGCTATCTGATGTTGACCCTGGGGACGGCAATATGAGGGAGGATCACATGGGAGGAGACAGCCTCCGGGACCTGTCATGGCTCCATTGGATGAGACATGGTATCCCCCATCTGCCCATGAAGGTGACCCCTTTTTACCCAATACCATTATGGCCTATTGCCATACATCTACATCCCCAGTTAGGAAAACTAGAGAACCCCTTTCCCAAAACTCTTCAGATCAGACCACCTTCCCTAGTATAAAATGTGGAAGATCCAAGACAACCTTTTTCAGTTCTAATTATTCACCATATAGACTGGTATATCACTTGGAACTGTTGGTGGGATTTTACATCACACAACAACAATGGACTCCTTGTCCCACAACCACTCAAATACTGGGATGAGGAGGAGGGAAAGAGCAATGCGGAATGAAAGGAGCCTCAACCTAAATTAGCGCTGTCGTTGTTTTCAAAGTGCACCTGAAGGCGGAAGATTTAAAGACTGCAGACCAAATCAATACGACTCCTGATGTTTGGAAGAAGATGTGTCCTTCATTTGCAAACTATGTGAGGCCCGGGAAGTACAAACCGGTCTGGCGGATCCGAGCGGTTTACCAGAAGGGGAGAAGAGAAATGCTGCAGGTAATTCCGCAGACACACCAGGAGGCAGTGGAAAACTCCTGGGTGTGTGGCAACCACGGAAAGCATCGTTTTACCTACCAGGACCTGGATCCAGACAGGTGTGCTGAGGCGAGGCTGCGGGAGACACCAGAGCAAAAAGAGAGCTGTCCAGAGGTGAAGGCAAGCGGTACACCTTTGCGCATGAGCGCAAACAGAGCCGGGAATGCCAAGAAGAGCCGTCGAGTCAGCCCAAACACTGTGGGGACCCCAGGCCTTTTCGGCGACAGCACCAAAATATGAATTGTGGTAATTAAAGCCACAGAAGGCGAGAAAGTAAAGAGACTGAATGAGAAACAAGATAGCTTATTGCAAATACAGCCCCTAACAAGATATGATTGGGCGGAATACAAAGGAGAGTTAATATACCAAACAGGGTATGAACAACTGTGGAAGTAAAAGAAGGAACAACGTGTAATGATAAGAAGTCCTGGCAGGAGAGTAAACCAGGCAATTACAATTTTGTGTAAATACAAGAAGCCCTGGCAGGAAAGTATACCAGGCAATTAACAGTGTGGATACAAGAAGCCCTGACAGGAGAGTTTACCAGGCAATGATCAGTGTGGATACAAGACATCCTGGCAGGAGAGTATACCAGGCAATCAAAAGTGAATGAGAAATCCTGGCAGGGGACTATGCCAGGCAGTTGTAATTCTACAAGAAGAAATATAGAACTGTGATTTCCAGACAAGAGGAATTTGTTGAAAGAAGTGGAACTACAAAGCTGAGCTGCTTTGTAGATAACAATACTGCTGTGGGCCAAGAAAGACACAAAGAACTGCCTGACCAAGAACCAATTGCATTGAGGAGGATTCTATGGGAAGGGAACCACACTCTGGAGACAAGGTTTTTCACCCTTGGAACACTTTTGTGTTGGAGCTGTTTATTCTTCCTTTACAAACTGTTTTGCAGTCACCTAATGTTAAAGACATTTCTGTTTTCACCTTGTAGTTTAGTGTATAGTGTGTGCGTCAGAATAGAACTTTTGGACACAAGTACAGTTTTGACTTTGACATTCCGGACACAGACAGATCCATAGTTTTAGGTTTCAGGTATTGAAATCCTTCTTAGAGCAGGGTCACAGAGGCCTTTTCCCAACCCTTTTGTTTTCAATAAAAGTCTTTAACCAAAAACATGGCAACCTTGTGTCGGAATTTCATTCCTGACTCCTCACATATGGTGCCAAGGGTGGGATCAGGCTCATTTGATGTAAACTGGGGGACCCTCAGATTTGAGAAACGTAGCAACAGAGCTTCTGATCCATCAGTGGCCACAGATCATTACATTGGGTTTGTCTTACGCAGTAGCAGTGGAGAGTTGATCCAACCAGGAGACCGAGTTTTAATACCAACAGACTTGGTTCTTATTCCCTCACCCCGAACTTACATTAGTCTCACCTCTAAGTCACGCATAGCCCATCGATATGGCCTGGATGTCTTTGCAGGCATTATAGACCCTGGCTGTACAGACAACATCAGAATCTTGATATAAAATAGCGGAAAAGAGGCATATCAAGTGAAGGAGGGAGAAAGAATAGCCCAGCGGATTCTGGAAAGAGCCCGATTTCCTAAGACCAAGGAAATAGAACCTCCGACAAAACCAAAAGGGGAACCAAAGGCTTTGTCGAGGCAGACATATATTCCCCCACCACCTTGGAGGCAGTCCAACCTCAAGCCCCAGGAGAAGAAGCTGAAATTATTCCTGGTCTGGCATTTGCACAAATGAATTATCCCTTACTTGCTGAGCCTTTCCTTCAGGTCTTACCGAAAGAGGAAGGTAGAGAAAAGTGGGGACCATTTTTGTTTCTGAAAGACAGGCTATTATATAGGGGAGATGTTGGTCCTGATGGCACTCCTATATCATAAATAATGGTGCCCAGAAGTTACAAAAATAGGGGAGTGTGAGAGTGTTGCAGCGTTACTGTGGAATCTCGTGCAGAAGTCTCTTTTGGCATAGATATGGAAGCACTTTTTTTTTATGACAAACAGCATGCACCTACGCTGAATCTCAGGTACCAGCTTATCTGACTGCGTTAACTGTTCATTTGTTAATGGAACTCTTTCCTGCACTTCCACACACTTTCCGGTGTCTATCCCCTTGCCTATAAGGAGCGACTGCAGTCTTTTGAGCCTTTGAGCTCTGTCCATGTTAACCATGTGTGTGGCTTGCTCGTGGAAGAACTAAGGACGAGTGACTAATTTGCCTGCTGTCCACTATTTAGAGAATCCAGTCAAAACATCCAGCTGCGGCGTTGCATATCACAGCCCAAGTCCTCGCCTCTTAGTAGACTGACTGCCAGCTTTCAGTTTTTGTTCCTTGCAGGATACTAACATATCGAGAACTCTGGTTTGTGGTACTTGGGGAAAACGTGGGCTAAGGTATTTCTTTTCCTTAACATAACCTCCTTTACCTGAGTGTGTTCTTGGGCTCCCCAATTCCGTCTGGGAGTAAATACTCATAGAGGAGGTATACCCATAATTTGCATAACTTGCAGAAATGCCTAAACCAAAGCAACACTCATACGGGCTGCGCAGCAACACTCAATGCAAAAGTAAATGCTTGTGCAACTTGACCCATGGAAAACTAAGCCCGGTTGGCCCCCCATGCCCTAAGAAAGGAAAACGCGACAGTTTGAGCTTACCGGACTCTATACTATGAAACATCACAACATACATGGATCCAGTGTGTCCTGAGCCAACAGTGGTGCAGTGTTACAGTGCCAATTGAAACCGAAGGGTGTACTGGTGATATACAAAACAACGTGATAAATCTTTCCCCTAGCTCCTTTGCCATCGAATATAACGGCTCACTCTTCAATCATTGGATAAATCTTTTCAGGAACTCGATGGGCATTGGAAAGTATAATCATGATAACGTAATAGGCACTGCTTTATCTGACACGCTTGACTTGGAAAAGCTAGTTACATCTTCGGAATTTACCTCCAGTGACACAGACACTGACTCTGACAGCCCTTCATGTACCTCTGATTACTGGGCAAAATCGACTACTTTTAAGGGGTGTTCCTTTCACCTATGCTCTAATATAGCCGGGGATTACAGAGGATTAAAAGAAACCATGAGAAAAGTACTGGCAGCAACTATTTCTAAGAATATTGATAACTGCAATGAACTAAAGAAGTTGAAGGGAAAATGCCCCAATGAATTAATGGGAAAGACGATTAGTGCATCTAGTTTAGGAGCAGGCCTAAAGATACAGCCAACTTCTGGAGCTCCTACCCCAGGTTCAGAATCATGACTCCTGCTCGACCACCGCTTCCTCCATATTCTGTGGTAATCAATCTAGACCCCACACAACTTACTGAGAAGGAGAGAACAAGAATGGATACGGTCAGAGTGGCGGCAGAGTCCGAGGAACAGGCTACTTTGGCACTGTGTGCAGAACAGTCAATGTTAAATAATCCACCCTCACCTGATCTCTCAAAGCGATTAACAAAGAAGAGAATATCTAAGAGCAAATTGCTGATAGCTAAATCCAAGAGAGTTTACTATAAGAGAGGTCTGCCTAAACCATCTACACCTACGACTTTAATCAAGTCGACAGGCCCATAAATGGTAACAAACGAGACTGCCAATGGTGTTGTAAAGAGGGTGATGCTGCTGGGTCCCATGGACAAATGGATAGCGCACAGCAGCAGCACCATTTTAAAAAACGGGGACATAGCTGTGGATCTCAGTTCATCTGCGACCAGAGTGAAATCGCAGACCGACAAACAAAGCAGGAGACAAACAACCCCCAAACATCCTACTGGGCGCTTACCATCTGATGATCACAGTGGAAACCAACCCCCTAAAACATCTGGTAACACTCCTGGAACTTGAGTGGAGGACCTACAAAGACCAATGAACCAGAGTAGTCAACACTCTGATACCACACGATACACCGATACCAGATATATTAAAGTGGGGGAATTGTCTACAACGGCTAGTAGTCCTTATCACAACAGAAGTTGGTTATTGGAACTATTCCACATTATACCGGCCCAACAAATGACATTGCTACGCTCTAAATGCCTCGCTTGTCTAACTATGTGAACTGGGTAATTGTATCATTCACCTCACCGATTATTGTGAATGTATATGTAAACGTGCACAAGATCTCAAAGATTTGGGTTTTTGCATACTGCTTTTCGTCCATTGGTTAGAGATGATCAGCATTGGTGAACGGGGTCTACAAGAAACGTACATGGTCAGTCTGTGGGAGCTAGATACAGGTTGGATATGCAGAGGATGAAGGGATGTTGGACTCTGGTGGGAGGGAAATGTTGAAGCTTACCTGTGGAGCCAACATCATTTATGGTGCTTTCCTGGAACACCAGGGGGTTCAACTCCTTTCTTAGAAACAAAACTGGTATACAACTAATAACAGGTTCACATGTATTTTTACTACAGGAAACTTGGCTTACTTTGATCTGGATGGGTATAGTGTGATTTATAAGTCTGCAGTGGCCAGAGCCAAGGGACGCCCTAGGGTTGGGCTATGTATAGGAGCAAGGACAGCATATGATTCAACTGTACTGGGTGACTTTCCCAGCCACAACAATATGATCCGTGCAATCTTAACAAAGTCACCTTTTTTGTTTGGCCCACTGCTGTTAGTCACACTCTATGACCCCCCTGGTGATGACCTTACAAAGTCTCTTAGGCTTGCTGTCACAGAGGCGCTTAGGCAATGGTGTAGATTGCACCCACGTGCGGGTGTGATTCTGTCATGTGATTTTAATGTGAATTGTACAAAATTGGATAATCCTGATTCCAAGGTAGTCAAACGTCAGACAGCACAGCTTAAGGTATAGGCCTGGTGGGTAGTCTTATTGGTATTTTTGTAAATACTGCCATGTTTAAGTACTCACCAAAATTGCATGTGAGCCCTATTGACATGCGCGATCATGCTGCATTAAGCATACAATGTCAGCTACCATCACAACGGTTAAGAACATGTTTGAGAGAAAATCCCATTGCCAACCTCTAGGGAAATAGACTTTGGTGGTCCATTTATAACATCAATAACTTTAACTCTAGTCTTAGATTCGACATTAAGACCAACCATGACCTTCTCAAGCACCATGACTGGAAACTGAAAAACCTCCTAAACAGGCACTGTATAACCTTCCAAAAACAAACCTGTACAGGAACACAAGTGTAAAGGACTGGAACGTTCTTTGATATAGAGATAGATAAGAGAAAGAAACAAATGAATAGTGTCATAAGCGTAATTAGCAGAAGTGACCAAACTTCTTTTGTAGAGTAAAAGAAATTAAAAGCCTGAGCCAGATGTAAAATAAAAAATGGCTGCGAGATCATAGATGCAACGAACAATCAACAAATTGGCGATTCCTATTAAAACTGCTTATGACTCAGGCCAATAAGAAGTTTCTGGTTTCTGGTACGTACCTTCAGATCCGTAAAAATAGGCCATGAGGTTAGCAGTATAAGTGAGAGTAACTGGTCAGCCCACATTTAGAACACATACTGGGCTAAAGACGCTTCTCAGATCTGTCAGCCTGATGTTTCTAAGCCAGGCTGCCTGGTGTGGACCCATGTGTGCCAGACCAATATAGCCTCAATAATTATCAGGTTAAAATCTTCCAGGGCCATTTGCCTGGATGGTATGAGCAATTAAATATTTAAGAACGACCCACTAAATTGGGCTGTACTCCTGAGAGACCTGTTTCTACATGTGTGTGAGACTGGGGGCCCGATTCTCAAGTTGGTGTTAATTACCGAAAATGTTGTAAAATTGGTAATGACATTTTCGGTAATTACGACCTATTCTGAAGGTCGTGCAATCTTCCGAAGTCAGACTGATTGCGCCACTTTCAGAATATGGATGCCGGTTGCTAGGAAGGGATGAAAACCGACCTAGCAACCGGCACTTTCGTTACCTCTCCTTTTGCATGGGTATTCTTGTGGCACTCTTCCAATTTCGGAACTGTCTGAAATTGGCGGTGAAGTACGGTACCAAATTGGTGTTGTACAGGAGGAGTGCCACAAGAAGCACATGCACAGGAGTAGTGCCACAAGAAGCACACAACTGTTTGGGTGTGCAGATGGTGACAGGTGGGTCCTGCACTGCATCTTAGTTTGCATAAGAGTTCATACTGTCATTCATGGTTCTACTATGGAAGGTACAGAGGAAGTGCATTGGCTAAAAAGGCCGGAGGAGAAAC
Source organism: Ambystoma mexicanum (assembly GCF_040938575.1). Lineage (NCBI taxonomy): Eukaryota > Metazoa > Chordata > Amphibia > Caudata > Ambystomatidae > Ambystoma > Ambystoma mexicanum. Next base: position 76,488,857 of record NC_090926.1, on the reverse strand, counting down.
TACTCAGATCTATGTTTTGTTTACCAACTTCAGTCCCAGTGGAAGCTATTCGCTTGGAGCTAGGTCTAACATCTCTGCAAACCTTATGGAAGCTGGCTTTCTGCAAACTATGGGAGATCTTATACTTTAAACGCCAAAAGAAGGAAAGCTTACTGGGTTCTATGTACCAACATAGCAAGAGATGCATGAGGAGTACTAGATGTAGTGATATGCAGAGACTGGTACTAAAACATTGTAATACTATAATTACCAGGGACAATGGGTGAAGTATTCATTCCTGACTTTGAAAGGAAAACAAAGTATCTTGACCGTACTGAATCAATTAATTACTTAGCAAATATGCGTAAATGCACCCAGTACTCTACCCAGGGCATGAATATAAACACTCCACGGGAATTTATAATCAAATTGCATTTGCCTTCTTTAGTGTGATTCATAATGAATTTACAACTAGAAATATTGACGGTATATGCAAATACAGGAGCTTGGTTGGGTGTTGCTAGGAATAAACGCCTATGCCGCCTTTGTCATCAAGCAGTAGATACATCAGAGCATTTGTTCACAGGATGTATAATATTTGCCAGTGCTTATGACAAGGGATATCATGAAACAATTAACTACACATCTGATCAGTTTTGGAGCTCCCTGTATGGTACAACCTCAATGGTAACAATGGCAACCGCATACCATGTTTGGTTGCTGGTGAAAAAAGATTGGATAAACTAAGTGGGGAAGTTGCTGTAATTCGTGGGAGTTGTCATAGCACTGAGACATAATTGAATCTACCTGAGGAATGGATTATATCCTGTGGAAAGTGATAGAAAACATGGTGAACAAATTCACATTATCGCATTGTAACAGTTATGAACTGTGGTCTACTTTTTAATGTATTTTTATGTATTTGAAGTGGACATGTATGATGTATTTTGTGTCTTTTATGGGATTTTACTATGTGTTATATTAACCTATTCTTAAAAGCTTTTTAATGTGTACTTTTGAAATGTCAATATGTTTTAGTGTAAAGGTCAATGGGCCTCATTACGACCCTGGCGCTAAGTGAAAAACGATGGCGGTAACTGGTTACCGCCATCGTTTTCCGCCAGGTCCGATCATGACTCGTGACCGTAAACTACGATGCCAATAGCGGCATCGTAGTTAACGCTGCCGCTAACTGCGCCAAGGGTGCGCGCACGCGACCGCCCACACCGTACTTAGCGCCATGGCGGAAAGGTACGCGAATGCCGACCCAAGCGGACATGCACCTAGCGCCATCACCGAGGCCGCTAAGTACCTTACCGCCATGGTGCAAATAACGCCATCGCGAACCAACCGTAAAGGGCCATGTCAAGTGTATGCAGCTGCCACAGGTGCACAGAAACAGCACAGGTGAAGGCAATACAGACTCAGGGGAGTACAAAAAGAGCACACCCCACCCCTAACCACACCCAGTCACACTCCACAATGATGCCAATACGACTAGCAATGTTGGGGCTGGAGGACCTGGTAGCAATGCATGTGCTACTACAACAGCAACAACAACAACAGGCAGCACAGAGGAGACGCAGGAGGAGAAGGAGGGCAAGGCAGGCCCAGCAAGCCCCACCAGCACAGCCAGTGCCACCACGCAGGCAGCCCCCAATCCCACGCATCAGAGCCAATCCAAACAACCTCACTGCTGAGCAGATCCACACCCTGTACCGTTTGGACCGGGACACCATCACTGCCATCGTAGACATGACGCACGACGACATCGTCAGCATGATAGCAAGTCCAACCGCCATCCCCCCCCTACTGAAGGTAGTGGCTGTACTCCACTTCCTGGCCACAGGCACCTACCAGCACACAGTGGGGCACCTGCATGGCATTTCACAACCATTATTCTCACGAACACTCATCCAAGCGCTCGATGCCCTCCTCAAGCACACAGACGACCACATCTCAATACCACGGACTGGCCAGGAGATAGCAAACACCAAAGTGGGTATCCATGCACTAGCCGGCATACCTGGATGCATTGGTGCCATCGACTGCACCCATGTGGAATTGGTGGTTCCACGTGCCATGGAGGTACCGTACCGCAACCGGAAACAGTTCCACTCAATCAACGTGCAAATGGTCTGTGACTCCAACATGATCATCACACATTGTTGTGCCAGATTCCCCGGATCAACCCATGATTCTATGGTCCTGAGGAACTCCACAATACCACGCTACATGGAGCGACATGCAGGCCCAAGATCCTGGCTACTCGGTGAGTGCAATGTCATGGAAGTGGGCATGGGAATGACGTACCAATGCATACTCCACCTGGCAGAAAGGGGGGGGGATGATGCATACTCCACCTGGCTGTGAGTAACACAGAGAACGGAGACAGAGGAAGGGCACCCACAATGCACACAACCCCACTGCATGCATAGGGTGATGGCATGCAAAACAGGCCATGGCAGCAATGAGCATATACTGGTTGCATTGTGTGAATCAATTAGTGCATGTAGAAGTTAGCCAAGGTAACAGTTCGATGCCAGCCAGGGTTGAACACCATGTTCCTGATCAGACAACATGACTGACACAATCATTCTCGCCTACATACAGGTGATGCAGCCTATCCCCTGAAGAGGTGGCTCCTCACACCAGTCCGGAACCCGCAGAACCAGCACGAGGAGGACTCCAAACATGCACATACACGTTCTCGTGTGGCCATAGAGCAGACATTCGGCCTCCTGAAGGCACGGTTCCGAAGCCTCAGCAGGTCTGGTGGGCCACTCCTGTATGGCCATGAGAAGGTGGCAAAGATCGTCATGGCATGTGTCATGCTGCACAACATGTGCGTCAGACGGAATGTGCCCCTGCCCCCTGACGCAGAACTGCAACCACCTGACGATGAGGATGAGGAGGGTGCAGATGGGGCGCCACCACATGGAGGAGGCGATGCACAGGAGGGGCCTGCCATGCGCCGAAGTAGCATCGACCACTGCTTCTAGCACACACGGCTGGTGTTCATCGCATGGAGACTGCACTTGGGGCACTCTGGTACATGGACACTGTGGACTGTACACCAATAAAGCACACATACGCAATGAAAATGTCCACACATTACTTTTTAGGAAAGAAAAAAGTGTATTGGTAAAACAAACTGTCGTGTCACTACCCCTCCCACCTCCCCCCTGCACACCCCAACACACCCCCTCCCACCTCCCCCCTGCACACCCCAACACACCCCCTCCCACCTCCCCCCTGCACACCCCAACACACCCCCTCCCACCTCCCCCCTGCACACCCCAACACACCCCCTCCCACCTCCCCCCTGCACACCCCAACACACCCCATGTAGGTGTCTACAGATGCCTGTGACAGTGTCCACAGTCCCTCACAAGGCCCCTCTCCCGGCCCCCGGGGCACCCCTGGCTGTGGAGCGCAGGTTGCGTCCGGACCGTCGCACGGGGCTGCTCTGCACAGAACTGGCAGTGGAGGATGTCCCTGGCTGCCCCTGTGCATGCTGCTCCTGTAGTGTGTGGTTGAGGTCAGTGACCGCACGACGCAAGCCCGCAAGTTCGGCACAGATGTCCCTTGACATGGCCTGCATGGCATCTCTCAGGGTGGCAGTGCTCTGCGCCACTTCGGCCCTTAGGGTCTCCGTGGCCTGTTCAATGCTGGGCCCAGCCCCCACACATTCTGCGGCATGCTCATCCAGCTTTGCCGACAGCTGATGCTGCCGTTGAGTGATCTCCTCTAGGGAGTGCTGGCCGTGCTGGCCCATGGCCAGTGCAGGTGGAGTGATGGAGGGGCTGCTCCCCTCCTGTGGAGTGTGGACAGGGCATGGGGTGGAAGGCCACTCCTCTGCCTCAGTGTGCCCCTGTGTGTCACCCTCATGGGGGCTGGCGTCAGAGAAACAGGGGGAATGTAGTTGGTCAGTGGGGCTTCTGACCTCCTGCTCCATGTCCGAGTCAGAACATGCAGCTGTTGCAGCTGTCTCCCCGATGTTGCTGCTGGCCGCTGACCCCCTGCCTTCTGTGGCAGGCAATGTCGATGGAGGTGGAGCAGCTGCTGCTGGCCTGCTGCCGACAGGGGTGCTTGCCGGTGGGACCTCCAGTATGCCTGCAGTGGGACCTGCTTGTCGTGGGGTCTGCCTCACTGCAGCTGAGGTTGAGGGTGCAGGGACGTTGATGTTGGACTTCGCCCTCTTCGGCGCAGGGGTGTCCTGGTCCTCTGGGTGTGATTCAGTGCCTGTGGTGGAGCAAAGGTGGGAGGCCGTTATTGATGGGTCTACGGACTTTGGAATGACAATGGTTGACATTATTTTGGCCAGTGGATGAGGCAGATTACAGGCAGTGCCATGCAGGGTGTCTCCTTCTAGTGTGGTGTGTGGACGCAGGTATGCGGGTGCCAGCAGTGTATGCAGGGTGGTGCTCGCATGTGGCTATGGCCAGTATTGATATGTGTTGCATTTACACTCTAGGGCAACCTTGTGCTACACATGATTGGACTGCTGTGACTGTGGCATGTCTTGTCAGAGGCACCTACCTTCATCGCCTGATGTCGGGGCTCCCCTTTCCATCCCTCCAACACCTTCGATGGACTCCATGCCGATGGTGGTAGCACAGATCTCCTCCCACGGTTGGAGTTTCAGGGGGGATTCCGACCCTCCACCGGTTCCCTGGGCAAGGTTGCGGTTTGCTGAGATGACCGCTCTGACCCGTATGCGCAGGTCATCCCAGCGCTTCCGGCACTGCTGTGGGGTGCGGGGTACGGTCCCCACCGCGCTGACGCGCTCAGCCACCAGGGCCCAGATGGCCTTCTTCTTCCCGATTGCTGTCCTGGTCATTTCAGGGGAGAACACAACACCTGCGTTGTCCTGCAGGGTCTCTGCAAGCATGCAGAGTTCCTCCCGGCTGAATCGCTCCTGGCGCTGGCGGTCACATGCTTTTTTGACGCATTTCGGCATTTTCAGGGAGTTGGATGGGTGGTTGTTTGGTTGGGACAGGTGTCAGGGTTGGGTCTGGTGTTGTTTGGTAGGATGGCAATGGATTGTGTTTTTAAAGATGGCCGACGGGATGCTTCCCGTTCCGGCGCGATGACGCTATTTCCGGTTTGGCCTTTTACGGCCAACGTAATTTACGGCCGCCGCTAATTACGGTGGCCGCAAACTACGGTGGACGCTACTTACGCTGGCGGAAGGGCACCTTGCTCACTCAACGATGGCGGTAGGGGCCTTTTACGCCATGGCGTTAATTGCATTACCGCCATGGCGTAATGCTCGTGCGCGATGGGTCGTAATGTGGCGCTCTTTACGCCATCGACTCACGGCGTAAACGCTCATTACGCCATGGCGGTAATGACGGGCGATTAGCGCCAGGGTCGTAATGAGGCCCAATGTGACTAAAGACACTTTATTAATACAAAATAAAAAGAAATTGTCCTGGAAATCAGCCATTTCCATTTAACAGGTGGCCATTTAGCAACTGCTAAAACTCAAGCACAGACACTGAGCCGATTCTATTGGCCTGGGATGTCAAAGGTTTCCCCCCGGCTCACCTGAGTTCTCTTCTTGTGGCGTTCCGCGGAGGACTCCTTCGCTCGGCCGGACCGGGACTTGTATAAGTGCCCTCGAGTCGAGTCTGACTCCAGCACGAGCGTTCAAAGTTCCAGGAAGACGCGTGTTCCAGGACGTCCAGGAAGAGGATCGAAGAAAGGTAAGAGATACTGGAAACAGGGGAAAAGGGATGAAAGAATAAGGGAGTTGGCCAGGAACTTGGAAGGGTAACGCTGAGCAGCACACACACGTCGAGACACTACCTAGAGATAGCGTTGAGACGCGCGGAGGCGTGGGGGCGTGGGCCATTTATAGAACGTGCCATGTCCGACGTACAGGCTAGTACGGAACACGACACTGGGCACGACCATGTTGAAAGTATCAAGGAGCACACTCTCTGTCTGGACCAGAACCAGGAAGACCAGAAGGGGCTATGTCCATGGTTCATGACAGCATGCCTCCTCCGAAACCCCCTCCCACTAGTATTGCCAGGGTGTACGAGATGGAATCTTCTCAGCAATCGAGGGGTGTTTAGGTTGGATAGTGGTTCCCATGTTCTCTTGCTAGGAGGATAGCCTTTCCACTCGACCAGGTTTTGAAGCCGACCCCGTTTGTACCTGGAGTCACATATTCTGGATACTTCATATTCCAGCTGATTGTCCACAATCACAGAACTGGGTCTGCCGGTTTTCCGGGTGGAGTGGATGTAGGGTTTGAGTAGAGAAGTGTGAAAAACTGGATGTATTCTCTTCCAGGAGTCTGGTAGCTTGAGCCGATAAGAAACAGGATTGATGATTTCTTTTATGGAAAATGGACCATAATATCGGGGGGCTAACTTGTTAGGGCGTAGATGTCGTGGTAATAGTTTCGAGGACAACCAGACCTGGTCACCAATAGAATAGGAGGGTGCTGGTCTTCTTTTGGAATCAGCATATCGCTTAGTGCGAATCTGGGCCTTTCCCAATTGTTCCTTGGCTTCCTTGTGGATGTTGAGGAGAGTTTCAATCCAGGAATCAAGTGAAAGTACTGTAGTTGGATGTGGTAGAACTGAAGGTAACACGGAGGGATGAAAACCTTGACTGCAATAGAAGGGGCTAACGTTGATCGCTCAGTGATCTGAATTGTTATAGGCAAATTCGGCCAAGGGTATAAGGAGGGACCAATCATCCTGTACCTTGGTTGCGAAACAACGAAGATATTGCTCCAGGGTTTGATTAACACGTTCTGTGGCCCAGTTGGTCTGTGGGTGATATCCAGATGAAAGAGCGCGTTGAATCCCTAGAACACGACAGAAATGTTTCCAGAATTGTGAAATATATTGCGGTCCTCGGTCCGATATGATCTTGGAAGGGAGTCCATGAAGACGGAAAATGTGTTCTAGGAAAATTCCTGCGAGCTCTGAAGAGGAAGGAAGTTTATAGAGAGGCGTGAAATGTGCCATATGAGTAAACAAGTCTATGGTTACCATGATGGTCGTGTAACCCCGGGAAGGTGGTAATTCCACGATGAAGTCTGTAGCTATACATTCCCATGGTCTTGTTGGCAGTGTAGGTTGCAATAGAAGGTCCGCCGGTCTCTTATTGTCGTGCTTATTCTGACTGCAGACAGTACAGGTCTTGATGTACTCTTGTACCTTGCATTTCATTTCCGGCCACCAAAACTGTCTTTGTATAAGACGGAGTGTGTTGGTTACACCACGATGTCCAGAATGAAAAGTATCATGGCAGAGAGTTATTTTATGTTGAAGTTTCGTTGTGGGAATGACCAAGGCATTGTCCTTGAATAAGTATCCTTCCTTGATTCTTAAGTTCCAGGGATTCTTCCTAGAGACATCCTTCCAGAGGTCAGAGGACTGGGTTTTGGCTCGAATCTCTTCCAAGAGGTTGATCGCTTGAGCTATAAAGATTGTGTTGGGAAACATTGTAGGATAGGTCCTATCTTCAGTGGTTAAATAGTCAGGACGTCGGGACAAGGTGTCCGCAATCACGTTTTGTGATCCAGGAACATGAGTGATTTGGAATTGGTACTGGGCGAAGAAGTAGGCCCAACGCGCCTGACGACTGTTCCTGCACTCCATAGATTGGAGAATTTGTAGATTTCGATGGTCCGTACGGACCTGGACTGGATATCTAGCACCCAGGAGTAAATGTCGCCATTCTGTGAAGGCTTGGCAGATTGCCAACAGCTCCTTTTCCAGGACGGAGTAATGGGTTTCGCTGGTTGTTAGGGTTCTAGAGAGCTAAGCCACTGGGTGGTCCATCTTGTCCTCAAGCACCTGTTTGAAGACTGCTCCTGTGGCATGGTTGGAGGCAACCGTTTCCACTATGAAAGGGCGATCTAAGTCAGGCTGAGCCAGGATGGGGGCTTGCGTGAATCTTGTCTTCAAGCGTTGAAAAGCCTTCTCTTGCGAGTTAGACCAGATGAAGGGAACATCCTTCTTCAGCAGAGCAACGATCGGTTGGACAAGCTCAGAAATATAGGAATGAACTTTCGATAAAAGTTAGCAAGTCCCAAGAAAGACTGAACCTGTTTCACCGATGTAGGAGCAGGCCAGGCCAGTATGGCCTTTACCTTTGAAGGGTCCATTCCAACTCCTTCTGGGCTGAGGATGAATCCAAGGTAATGAACTGAAGTGACGTGAAAAAGACATTTCTCAGGTTTGACCAAGAGCTTGTTTTCACAGAGCCGTTGGTGTACCGCCATGACATGTTCTTCATGTTTCAAGGGATCCTTGGAATAATTCAAAATGTCGTCTAGATAGACAATGACAAAGAGAAAAAGCATGTCAGAAAACACCCTATCCATGAAACGTTGAAAAACTGCAGGGGCATTAGCTAATCCAAAGGGCATGACTAGATATTCAAAGTGACGAAAGGGCGTTCTAAAGGCGGTCTTCCATTCGTCCCCTTCCCGCATACGGATTAAGTGATAGGCACCCCGGAGGTCCAACTTCGTGAATATCAGGCCGCCTCTGACAGCTTCCAGGATATCTGAAATCAGAGGCAGAGGGTACCGATCTTTGAGGGTGCATTGATTTAGACCACGGTAGTCGAGGCAGGGTCTGAGTTCCTTGGAATCCTTCTTAGGAACGAAGAACAATGAGGCACCCGCTGGAGATTTTGAGGGTCTTATGGTGCCATTTTCCAAATTGATGTCCAGGTATTCTCGGAGGGCCTTTTTCTCAGGTTCTGAAAGGATAAACATTCTGCCAAAGGGAATTACTGCCGAGGGATCTGTCTCAATGGCACAATATTCGGGTCTGTGAGGGGGTAAAGCCTGAACTATGGCAGTCGAAAAGACATCAGTATATCCTTGGTAGACCTCTGGGACTTGTACAATGTTGGAAACCATGAGTGAGGTTTTTTGCTCTCCTGAATGTTCAATAGCTGGTGTTAAGGAGAGATCCAGGGATAAACAGTGGGACATACAAAACTCAGAGCCCAGAAACAATGACCCTGCTGTCCAATTAATGTACGGATTATGTCTTTGAAGCCAGGGCATACCCAGAACTAATGGGTAATGGGCTGATTTGATGATGTCGAATGTAATCTGCTCTTGGTGGTGGTTTATGGAGAGATGGACCTCTTTTGTCTGTAGGGTTATGGGTCCTGAAGAGAGAAGTCTCCCATCAATTGCTTCTACCGGCTGTTTAATGTTCCGTGACTCATATGGTATTTTATGTCTGATAACCCAGTCTTGATCAATGAAAATTCCAATAGCTCCACATTCCACCAGAGCCAGTATGGGATAGGTCTTGTGCTTGGAGGGCGATAGAAAGGCCTGTAGCACCACCAGGTTATTCTGTCCAGGAGAGTTCAAGGATGTGATTGATGTGGAGCAGACATCTTTCTTCCGAAACCTCACTCCATCTAGGGCCGGGAGCTGGCATTTCCCGAATGCCGTGGAGGGGCTAAAGGACATTCTCTAACGAGATGCTTGTCTGAGGCACAATACATACACAGGCCGGTGTGAATTCTTCTCATCCTTTCTTGTGGAGTAATTGGCCCACGAAAGGCGCCTATTTGCATTGGTTCGGAGTCGTTATCAGGAGTTGAGAAAGGATCGGATTTCACAGTCGACTCCGGAGGGGTTCGTTGAAAGGCAGTTTTAGCCTTTTTCCTTTCAGCCCTTCTTTCCTGGATATGAAAGTCTATTTGTAAGGCTAGATCTACCAAAGCCTGAAACGAACTGGGGCGAGCCACTCTGGCTAATTCATCCTTGATATCGTCATTTAGACCCCTGCGAAATAAGGTGAAACTCGCTTCAGGGCCCCAATCAGCCTCCTTTACCAGCTGTTTGAATCTGTTAACGAACGTTAGCATATCCTGGGATCCTTGCCGAAAATCAAGTAGGCGTTCCTGGGCGCCTGGATAAATGCATCATAATCGTCCAGGAGGACGTCTCCAGAGTTCACTAGGGGAGTGGCCCAAGATAACGCATTCCCTGTAAAATGGGAGATTATGAAGCCCACCTTGGCCCTGGAAGTTGAAAAATAATAGGGCTTGAATGTAAAATGAACCAAGCAGGAATCCAGAAATCCACGTAAGGATTTTGGCGAGCCATCGTATTTGTCTACCACTCCACCCAGTATTACGCTTTCCTTATTGGCAGAGTCACGTGACAGCACTAATTGTTTCAAGGCTGCGTTCTCTGCCTTTAAGTTCTGTACCTCGGTTGTTAGCTCCTGCATGCCGCGCATGAGGTCCTGGACCGCTTTCTCCATAGCGGTATCAGTGTTGATCGTTTGGCATCTCAATCTGTCAAAGGTTTCCCCCCGGCTCACCTGAGTTCTCTTCTTGTGGCCTTCCGCGGAGGACTCCTTCTCCCGGCCAGACCGGGACTTGTATAAGTGCGCGCGAGTCGAGTCTGACTCCAGCGCGAGCGTTCAAAGTTCCAGGAAATCACGTGTTCCAGGATGTCCAGGAAGAGGATCGAAGAAAGGTAAGAGATACTGGAAACAGGGGAAAAGGGAAGAAAGAATAAGGGGGTTGGCCAGGAACTTGGAAGTGTAACGCCGAGCAGCACACACACGTCGAGACACTACCTAGAGATAGCGTTGAGACGCGCGGAGGCGCGGGGGCGTGGCCCATTTATAGAACGTGCGGTGTCCGACGTACAGGCTAGTACGGAACACGGCACTGGGCACGGCCATGTTGGAAGTATCAAGGAGCACACTCTCCGTCTGGACCAGGACCAGGAAGACCAGAAGGGGCTATGTCCATGGTTCATGACACGGGATATATGCTGATGTAAAGAACTTTGTACTAACTTGCTCCTTATGTCAGAAGACCAGCTTCCAGACACCCCCTCCAGCTCCATTATAGTCTTTGCTAATCATTGATGTCCCCTTTTCATGTATAGGCATGGACATAGTTGGGCCTCTTGGACCATCAACACTAGGAAACCGATACATACTGGTGATACTAGATGCAACCCGTTATCTTGAGGTATTTCCTTTACACAATAACATGAAACAACAAATTCTCAAACATTTTATTCCATACTTCTCATGAGTTGGGTTTCCAAAGGAGATTTTAACAGACCAAGGATCTACCTTTATGAGTAATCTAATGTCAGCAGTAAAGGAAATCCTTCAGATAAAAACATTTTGAACTTTTATCTATCACCCTCAAACTGATGGTTCAGTGCAACGGTTCAACAAGACTTTGAAACACATCTTAAAGAAACTAGATGAAGCGGACATCAAAAATTGTGATGTTATGACACCTTAAGCCCTTTTTGCTGTCCGAAAGACCCCACAATCCTCAACAGGATTTTCCCCATTTGAGCTCCTATATGGTAGAGAATGACGATAGTTCCTTGACATTTTATGAGTGACTTGGGAAGAATGGAAAAAACAAGTTAATTATCTAATTACTCCAGTAGAAATACTCAGATTCCTTCTGATCTGCCTTAATACCAGAAGGAAGATTTAATGGACCTCCTAGAACAATTCCCTGATGTCTTTAGGAGTGAGCCAGACTGGGTAAAAGGAATATTCCATTATAGCCATATACCCTCAGGGAAAGTAGTCCATCCAAAACCTTATCAGATACCTGAAGCTAGAAAAGAGATCATTACAGAGGAAGTGGAAAAGATGCTGATGGCAGATATCATCGAACCATCTCAGAGCCTTCGTCCTCTCCAATAGTACTCGTTACCAAGCCAGATCAATCGTGGAGGTTCTGCATTTATTTTAGAAAGGTGAATGCAGTCTCCCAATTTGACAGCTACCCTTTGGCTAGAATATATGATCTAATTGATAGGTTGGGTCCCACAGTTTTCCTCTCCACGATTGATCTGACCAAAGGATATTGGCAAGTCCCTATTAATACAGAGGATAAGGAGAAAACAGCATTTCTCACTCGCATTGGGCTTTTCCAATTTAAAGTATTAGCCTTTGGGTTACACAGGGCACCAGCCACCTTCCAATGTTTTTTGGACTCAGTCCTCCGGCCTTATGTGTCTTTGCTGTGGAGCGTACATTGATGATATAATCTTCCACAGTAAGTCCTGGGAAGAACATTTACACCATCTGTCGCCATAGCACCAAAAGGTGGGCTCACAGCAAATCCAAAGAAATGTCACTAGGCACAGTCAGCAGTCAAGTATCTTGGATTTTTAGTAGGCAATGGGATAGTCCAACCCCAAACCGAGAAAGTCAAAGTAGTCAAGGAAACCTCAATACCCAAGACAAAGAAAGACCCAAGAGCCTTTTTTGGGGTTAGTGGAATATTACAGATGTTTCATACCCAGTTATTTCTAAGGAAGGCATGGTATCAAAGTAAGACAGCCACATGTGATCCCAGTTCAAGGGTGTTTATTCAACTGCAAAATGGGGGAGATAAATGCCTAATCTAAACCTAAATCTAAGATGGGAGCAAGCTACAACCATCAAATAATAATAATACAGTCCTTGTGGAGTCTAGTAAAAAAATAGGGCCTATACTTTAAAAAAAAACTATTGCCAAATCTTACTTATACGCTACAAAATAGTGTGGAATAATGTTCACAAAACGAAAGAAGTGTTCCCAAAATAAGTCAGGATGTTAGGCGGTGGGCCTCCCTTCCCCACATTTTTAGCACAGGACAAGGTGGATCACTTGAGCACAGCACACTCCAGGGCTCCTCCGGCACGAGGTCCCAGTTCCTTCACCAACATCAGGGCCTTCTGTGTCCAAGTCTCTTTAGTACAAAGTCTATTGACTTAGAAGACCTGCTGTCCCATAAACAATAAAGAAAAGTTATGTTCTCAATGTTCACGGAGGGTGATTTTTCTCTTCAACCAGGATCCCCCTCAGCCGGGCTCTGACCCTTCTTCTTGCCTCCTTCAGTTGGGTTCAGACCAACTTCAATTTGTAGGCATCCCTCAGTCGGGTTCACATTTGCCTCAACAATCTTCTTGGGTGTGTTACTGTTCACCCAGGATCCCCCTCTTCCAGGCTCAGACCCCTTTTCTACAATTAGTGCCGCTCAGCCGGGCTCAGATCAACTTCAGTTTACAGACAATCAAAGACTTTCGAGTGTGCACAGGATTCAATGCAACCCGCTGCAGGACCACTTGGTTTTACAGTTGAACAATTCTTCTGCGCCCAGAAGGGGGGGCACCAAACAGAGACCTTTGAGTGAGCACCCACGCAGCGCCAGACCACTCTGTTTCTGGACAATCTTGTCTGCTGCGGTTAGGTCTAGCATGGCGACATCAGAATAGTTGGTACTAAGTGTTTTTCGAAAAGAAATCCTTGAGATAACCAAAGGTCGCGTCTCACCGAATGGAGGGTTAAGCCAAGAAAAACCCCTGAGACTAGGTGAAAAGTATAAATAATCCGGAAGGAGACAGCGCCCAATAATCTTGTTTTTATTATTTATATTATATTTGCAAGGTGCCCTTGAGTGATGACATGTGTTTCGGTCTCCCTGAGACCTTTTTCAAATCAGGGCTATTTCTTAGTCATAGCTCCATAAGTATGTTAGTGGAATTCACTGATGCCCCTATTTCAAAAGTAATAGATCCATTCTAATAACCGCGTTAGATCCCTCTGCTTTCCATTAGGCGTACAATTGCGTGCTACACGAAGTCTCGGGACTTCGTGTAGCATGCGATTGTACATCTAATGGAAAGCAGAGGGATCTAACCCGTTATTTGTCATCACTCAAGGGCACCTTGCAAATATAATATAAATAATAAAAACAAGATTATTGGGCACTGTCTCCTTCCGGATTATTTATACTTCTCACTCTGTTTCTGGTACCAATCTTAGTTTCACAAAGTTCAATTATATTGAAGTTCTCTTTCTCCATACAATGTTGCCGCTTGCAACCTTGTGCATAGCACAGTCCGGTCTGCTATCAGTGTCTCCAACTCACTGGCTGTGCTGAACTCATTGTGGTTGCTTTGCTGTCAGGTCAAGGACGGTACCACGGTGGCAACCGCTTCTCCCCACCCTGGCTATCATTGCGGGAGGCCCTGTGTACCTTTGACACATGCTACACCGTTCATCAGCTGCAATTCCCAGTCTTATTTTTCTTTTCGTTGAGGCTTCTTGAAAGTCGCAGTTCCGGTTTGTAAAGGGCAACAGTAATTCCCTCCTTGTTTTCCTCTCAGATCTCACTGCCTTTCTCCTCGGTTTTAACTGCCGTCTCAGGATAGCTGCTTCCTCGTGCGTTTGGCCTTGCTCACAGTGTGCTTTTATGTACTGCCTTTTATTTCCTTTTATTGGCCTTAAGCTCATGGACCGCATCTCTCCTGCCCCAAAAAGTCTTCACGGGCTCCCGGTTGCTGCACAAATCAAATTCAAATCCCTCTGGATCATCCACAAGGCTGTCTGGGCCCAGGAACATCGCTATCTTCAACTCTATCTCACTAAATACTCTCTCTCAAGACCACTACATTCCTCTACATTCCTCTGGCACCAGCTCTTTGTGTGTAAAGCACTTTGCTAAACAGAGGGCAGGAGGGCGATCGCTTTCCTCAGCTGGCTTCCTACTATGGAGCAGCCCCCCCCCCTCCCTCTACGCCTTGAGCAGGACTTCCTTAAATTTCGAAAGCTCCTCAAGACTTTCCTCTCTACCTCCTCCTTCCCATCTTCTCTCCTCTGCTAATCTCACAGTTGCTTTGATTGGTGTCATGGGACCTTATGCCTCCTCGGGGCCCCTGACCTCCCACACCCAATTGCCCAGCTTCTGTCTACTATCAGCACTTGCCTTGCCACTTCCTCTGCCTTGGAGGCTCGCACTTACACCCAACGCGGCTCCAGGCCGTGTAGCACTTACCACACCATGCACTTCATCTGTTGCTCACGGACACTCCAGCACCAACCCCTCTGCCCACTTACTTGCTGCACTTGCAGGTTCTGAATACTCACAAGGTATAGTAGGTTCGTCCTTTTTTTCTTTCCCCTCCTCTGTTGTGTACTCAACAAGTATCACTCCCTTGGTCCCTCCCTTTTCCCTGTGGGTGCTTTGAAACAGTATGTACTTGCTGTATAAGCGCTTAACAAGCGAACAATAAATACAATACATAAATCCATGTGGGGAAGTGTAATGCCAGTCTGGTGTGTCTAGTTATCAGTAATTACCTGACTCTGCCTGACCCTTGTGTTGGGACATGTCAGGTAGACAGCTCTGGTGTTAGTCTGTTGTCGCTCACGATGAACTCTCCGTGAGAGGTTCTTAGTGTCGGAAAAGGGGGGGTTGAGTTTCTAGATATCCTACCTGGTAGGATGGGGAGGGAAA
This sequence comes from Ambystoma mexicanum, assembly GCF_040938575.1. Classification (NCBI taxonomy): domain Eukaryota; kingdom Metazoa; phylum Chordata; class Amphibia; order Caudata; family Ambystomatidae; genus Ambystoma; species Ambystoma mexicanum. The sequence continues at coordinate 76,473,592 of NC_090926.1, read as the reverse complement.
AGGTGCTATAAGGAAGGGGATACTGCCTCTCACCCTTCAGTGTCGCACTTCCACTCCCCAAAGAGCCCCCATCCAGGTTATCCTCCCTCACTGGTCCAACCCCAGGAACTGGATCCAATAGCGATGGTCGTGTCCTGGCCACCGGGATGACAGATCCCCGAGGACTAGCGTGTGAGACACCTCCAGGTGTCTCACATATTCCTCTATCATGTCTTGTCTTACTGATGAATTCAAAAATGCAAACCCGCAAAAGATAAAATGGAAAGAAGACCAATTGTGTTTTGAAAAGCTCAAGCACATTCTCTGTAGTGAATCCCTGCTGAAAGGGGCAGATTTCAAAAGGAAACTAATTCTACAGATGGATGCTACACACACTGGCTTAGGGGCAGGCCTTTCACAAAATCACAATGACATAGAACACCCCATTCACGAGAGAAAAAGTATGCCACTATTGAATTAGAAGCCCTGGCAATAAAGTGGGCAATAACCTACCTTAAATACTATCTGACGGGTAGGAAATATAGGCTGATCACATATCACAGTCCATTAACATGGATGAGCCAGCGCAGACACACGAATCATGCGTTGGTTCTTATATTTATAGCCCTATTGTTTTATAGGGTAACACAGAGAAGGAAGAGAACAGGGAAACAAGGACTTCCTTTCCAATAGATGCTGATAGAACCAGCAGCATTGGCGGAAGGGTATGTGGTGAATCAAATAGAGTCATTACTAATTCCCCAGTCGTAACCTCCTCCGATTTGGCCAGGGGAGAGCAGCCACTACCTGATCTTGACTGCGGGGGTGGCTCTATGAGGGAGGATCACATGGAAGGAGACAGCCTCCAGGGGATGTCATGGCTCCATTGGATGAGACGTGGAATCCCCCATTTGCCTGTGAAGATGATCCCTTTCCACCTAATACCCTTATGGCCTATCACCAGACATCTACACCCATGTTAGGGAAACTAGAGAAACCCTTTCCCAAATCTCTGTAGATCAGACTTCCACCCTGTTCTAACACGTGGAAGATCCAAGACAACTTTTCCAGTTCTAATTAATCACAATATAGAGTTGGTATATCATTTGGAACTATTGGAAGTGATATTACAAGTAAACTACATCACCCAACAACAATGGACTCCTTGTCAGACAACCACTCAAATACTGGGACGAGGAGGAAGGAAAGAGCAATGCAAAATGGAAGGAGATTGAAGCTCAATGAGCACTCTAATTGTTTTCAAATAACATCTGTGTGCGGAAGGTTTAAAGGCCAGAGACCATGTCAATACGATTGCTGCTGTTTGGAAGAAGACGTGTCCTTCATCGCAATCCTCGTGAGGCCTGGGAGCCTGCCAAGTGGCTCACCTGAGGGGCAGAAGAGAAACACTGCAGGTCACGCCGCAGACATGCCAGGAGACAGTGGAAAACTGCTGGGCATGCAGCAACCACGTAAAGCAAGGTTTTACCTACCAGGACCTGGATCGAGAAAGGCGTGCTGAGGCGACGCTGCGGGAGACACCAGAGTGGAGCGAGAGCAGTCCAGAGTTGAAGGCAAGTGGTACACCTTTGCCGCCTGAGCACGAATAGTCAAGAACACCATGAAGAGCCGATGAGTCATCCCAAACACGGTGGGGATCCTGTGGCATTTTCGGCGATCGTACCAAATACGAATTCTGATAATTAAAGCCACGGAAGGAGAGAAATTAAAGAGACTGAATGAGAAACAAGAAAGCATATTGCAAATTCAATCCCTAACAAGATATGATTGTATGGAATACAAATATGTGGGGAAGCCAAAGCAAATGATGTATCAAGGAGAGTAAATATACAAAAGAGGGTATGCACAACTGTGGAAGTAAAAGAAGGAACAACGTGTAATGATAAGAAATCCTGGCAGGAGAGTAAACCAGAAAGTGGGGTTAGCGTGGGCCCCATGTGTTACAAATCACGTACAACAGTAATTCTTCTGGTGATCAAATTTAAGGAACACCTTGGTCAAAAGCCCTATGGCACAATGGTATCAATCATATACAACAAAAAGGTCCAGAGTTCCCTCTCAGCCTATCAAAGTGTTCTCTGTTATGTCTCCTAACAACGGGCTACAAATATAGTTCTGTCAGTAAATAATGATTGTATTAAATAATATTGAAAGTCATTAATCCATCATGACCCAGTCTTTTATTGCTCCATAAAAGGCAATTAGCAAATAGGCCTTGTGTTTTCAATCCAATGCTTTTTGGATGCAAATCTGTCTTCAGGGCTCAACACTATCTTTTAAAACAACCACATGTCAATTATGAGTAAACACTGACATGAAAATTGCCCAAATAATGCTGCTGATGTGCAAACCACCCAGAAGACTCTCTTGACTCCGTTAGGAATGAAATCAGGAGATTCCTCTGGGAAGTCTGCTAGGAAAAAAATCCTCTTGGGGCAGAAAAAACCCTTGTTGAGCTGATGAACAGCGATTCACCAAGAAGACAGAGCAGGGGATGGTAATCAGGCATAGACTGAATTCTTTTGAAGCGGCCGCAACTTCGTAACAGCAACAGCAGCAGGTAGCGGGAGCACAGAGAAGAGAAGAAGAAGCCAGAAGGGGAGAACTGGAGGGATCCAACTGCAGGTAAGAAAGAGAGAAACAAGTGGGACACACATGGAACGGGGCGACACGGGCTCCGTAACAGGGAAGGAAGAAGAGAAATAAGATTAGTTAGCGTCAATGCCACAAACACAAAAGCGACGCATCCGCTTACCATTTTGCAGCTCCTTTATCTGGATCTATCCTCTGCCTCTGCTGCCAGGCTCGGGAGGCCGCCATATTGGAAACGAACTAGACCGTGTTACACGGTATGCAATGCTGGAGCAGTCTGTTTCCATCTTGGAAGTAATAATGAATGGCAATACTGATGCTTTACACATTGGGACCATTCGGACCATCTGGAATAATGCTGATTCCTGATAGTATTACCCCGGTGCAGCATACTTGGCCCAGGTTTCCAGGGATGTCTCTTGTGGAATCTTTGTAGCAGTCTGGCATCATGCACATTAGATCCAGATTCCCAGGACCGTTCAGCAGGACCATAACCTTTCCAGTCAATGAGATACTGAATTCCGCCACGGAAGTAACGGGAATCACAAATTGCAGCGATCTCATACTCAGGTCCTTGTAGGTATCCAGCGGAGGGGGTCTAAAGGGTACCCTTTTAAAATGGTCTGGGATGTGTGGTTTAAGTGGGACACATGAAAAACTGGATGTATTTGATTCCAGGAAAGAGGTAATGTTAAACAATAAGCTACTGGTCACACGATGTGGGTGATCACAAATGGACTGAAGTATCGTGCAGCCAATTTTGTAGGTGTCAGCCACCTGTGCAGAAACTTAGATGACAACCAGATTTTATTGCCCACCCCATAGGTAGGGGATAGGGTCCTTCTTTTGTCGGCATAACTCTTGTTGGTAGCTCTGGAATTCTCTAATGCCTCATGAGTGGTAGCTTGACCTTTCTTAATATCTTCTATGAGAGTGCTGATAGCAGGCTGTTTCTGGTTTGTTATTTGAACTGTAGGAACAGCAACTGGATGAAAGGCGTGAGAACAAAAAAATGGACTAACTCCCATGGATGAGTGTAAAGTGTTATTATATGCGAACTCTGCAAAGGGCAGATGTTCACTCCAGTTGTCCTGCATAGCAGAGACGAAACAACGAAGGTACTGCTCGAGGGACTGGTTTACTTGTTCCGTCTGCCCGTTTTCTGAGGGTGATAACCCGATGACAGAGCGCTTTCTATTCCCAATAACTTGCATAAGCAAGACCAAAAGGCACTGGTATACTGGGTTCCTCTATCAGAGGTGATCTTAGGAGGGAGTCCTTGTAACCGAAAGATAGTTTGCAAAAAACATCTAGCCATTTGGGATGCTTAGGGAAACTGTGGTAGAGGAAGAAAATGAGCCATGTTGGTGAGTGAATCAACGGTTACCACGATAGTGGTGTTATGAGAGGATATTGGCAATTCCAGTATGAAGTCAGTAGAAATATGTTGCCATGGTTTCATGGGTAATTCAGGTTGTACCAGTAGTCCAAACGGTTTCCGATGAGGAACTTTGACTTGTAGACACACGTTACACGAAGAAATATAGGGCCTCATTACACGGGTGGCGGTAGGGATTTACCGGTACCGGTAAAATACCTGTACCGGTAAATCCCTACCGCCTTACTACGAGGTCCCTTTGAGGGTTGGGGGATTTAACGCCTGCTTTTAGCAGGCGTTAAAATCCAACCCGCTAAGGGACCTCGGAGCTAATTACGGCACCGCAAAATTGCGGTGCCGTAATTAGCGCCTTCCCCATTCCCATAGAGCCCTATGGGGCAGAAATGGGAATGGGGAAGGGCAATGGCGGAAAGGGGATTTACCGCCCCTCCAACCTTGGAATGGGGCGGTAAATCCCCTTTCCGCCAAGGCGGTGCCGGTATTTTACCGGCATGAGCCATGGCGCTAATAGCGCCATGGCTCACCGCCTACTGGGTAATGAGGCCCATAGTCTTTAACATCCTTATGAAGTGTAGGCCACCAGAAATTTCTATATATGAGTTCAAGAGTATTGCGATTCCCATGATGGCCCGACCTTCTGGCATCGTGACACATTGAATTTGCAGTGCTTTGGAAGGTACAAACAGTTGTTGATCGTGAAACAGTAATTCCTGAGACTTTTTGAGGTGATATTGATGGATAATCTGTTGCAACTCAGGTAGTAGACTTTGCGTCCTTCTTTTGATTAGGTCGATAAAGTCTCCTACAGAAAACACAAAGGCAGCCTGAGGAAATATTCTCTCACCTTGAGGTGTTTCCGCTGTGGCTTCTGCTGAACACAACAGTGCATCGGCTTGAACATTCTGCATTCCAGGAATAAAAGTCAAGAAAAGGTCATATTGAGAGAAGAAGTAAGCTCACCTAGCATGTATACTGTTTTGGAATTCCATTTGTTGGAGGACTTTCAGATTTTGGTGGTCTGTTCAAATGATGACTGGGTATACAGAGCCCAGCAACAAATGTTGCCATTCCTGACAGGCTCTCTTTATCGCCAGTAGCTCCTTCTCTAATACAGTGTAATTGAGCTCCGATTTGCTTAGGGTTTTGGAAAGGTAGGCAACAGGGTGTTCAAACCTGTCAGTATGATTTTGTTTTAACACTGCTCCGATTGCATAGTAAATTGTGTCGGTTTCCAAGATAAATTGACGTTGTTGGTCGGGTGTCTTCAGAATAGGAGCCGATGTAAAAGCTTCCCTGAATTCCTTGAAGGCCGACTGAGCAGAAGTATTCCACGCAAATCTTTTCCCATTTTGCAGAAGGTATGTGATGGGTTTTATCCTGTTGGAGAAGTTTGATATGAATTTCCTGTAAAAACTTGAGAATCCTACAAAGCGTTGAATTTCCTTTACCGTAGAAGGTGCCTTCCATTGAAGGATGACTTTGATCTTAGAGGGATCCATTGAGGTGCCTTCTTTGGACAAAATGAAGTCTAGATAACGTACCTCTGCTTGATGGAAAGCACATTTCTCTACCTTGGCAAACAATTGATTTTCACGCAATCTTCATAGCACTTCTTTCACATGAATGATGTGTTCCTTGAGAGTATTGGAAAACACTAGGATGTTGTCAGGATAGAAGGGTCCAATGCCTGTAAATTAACTATTCTCCCGGGGGCAGCTGGTTGTTTCTCTACTTCACGATGGCATCAGTCCCCTCGCGTGAGTGCTGGGAAAGGTACTGTACCGAAGACACCGAAACGCTTGTGGTCCCTGCGAGAGCGTTGGCTGTTGCCATGGAAGCAGTGGCGTCCTACGTTCCACTAACACTTCTCTTGCTCGCTACCACCCTGCCTACGGTACGGCAGGACAGCTGACTGGAATAAAAGCTCCTCCTCGGCTTGCGACCGGCGCTTCTGGATCTAGTATTCAGCTGCGTACCTTGTTTCTATGTGCTTTGAACCTCTGTCTTTGACCCTACCTCAGGGAGTGAGTCACTGATTTAGTCTGTTCTTAAACACCTCAACTCAGCATTCCATCCTTCTGAGGTCGATAAATGAGTACCAACACAGGTTGGATGATATTGTATGTATATTTGTTCTATATATGGCGCTTAAGCGTAAGTGCTATATAATAACACATCATTATAATTTGGCCTTGGACGTCTGCATGCACTCACAGCAGTTTGGTAATATGGGCCTAGACACACTGATATTAACGATACATATGGTGATCCATTCTTGTATGAAATGTATATCAGATTACAGTGATATCGTAACCTTTCGTAGTGTACTTAGGAAACAATGCTATGTGATGCCACTTCCTGTTTTTTCAAGGAGTGAAAGGTTGTGGTCTATCGTTTCCCCTGATATAACTTCCGGGTGCGGTCAAATGACATCACTTCCTGTGATGTCATCAGAGGTCAAGGGTCTTGTGATGGTACTTCTGCTACGCCTGGCATTTTGGTTAAATGACGTCCCTGATTAGGAATCAGAATCTTTTCAGTAGATTGTACTGACGATGCCGGCCCTTCACGTTGCAAAATCAAGCACAGAAAGTGTCTGCAGGTGTCAGCAGGGCAAGCCAGCAGCAAACAGACACCAACAAAACTGTAAGTGTGACATGGGTGAGGTGTAGAGCAATTACTCTACTCCAGAAAGCCCCTGCCACTCTACCTTACCTTCCCATAATGTAAACTGCCAAAGATTTACACCGTATGCACCTATGCACACTTATGCACACCTAGAGAGATCCGAGCACCAACCTAATCCAAGGCTGAACTCTAAATGATGTCCTGCATAACATTCCAACATACTTGCATTACTAACTAATGCCACTTCGAGAGACAATAGTGAAAAGTAGCAAGCCTCACATTGACAGGTGTAACAATTATTAGCGTGTCCCACTCTTAGCTTGAACTGTGAATGGTGGCATGCTTCACACTTAGATGCAATTGCGAAGGTAGCATGTGCAACATCTAGGCGCCTCTAATAGATAGAATTGTGACTGATAGCATAACCCCCACGTAGGTGCATTGTGAATGATAGCATGTCCCACTCTTAGTTGAGTTGTGAATGTTAGCTTGTGCCACGTTCGGATGGAATTGTGAAGATCAGCATGCATCACATTTATACGGATTTCCGAATGTTAGCATGTACCCCATTTTAGACACAATTGTGATAAACTGCATATGCTTAAACCGTCACTGTGTTAATGCTGAATCTAGAAAGTGTGCCCTAATAGCGTCACTGTGTTAAAATTGTACTTAGAAAGTGTGCCCTATTAGCGTCACTTGCGTTAATTGCTAAACATAGAAAATATGCCTGAAGCGTCACTGTGTTAAAGCCGAATCTAGAAGGTTTTCCCAACATCATTGAGTGTGCCCAAATAGCGTCACTGTGTTAAAGCTGAACTTAGAAACGTGCCCTAATAGCATCTCTGTGCTAATGTTGAATCTAGATGCTATTCCAACATCATTGAGTGTGCCCAATAGCGTCTCTGTGTTAAAGTTGAACTTAGAAACGTGCCCTAATAGCATCTCTGTGCTAATGTTGAATCTAGATGCTATTTCAACATCATTGAGTGTGCCCCAATAGCGTCTCTGTGTTAAAGTTGAACTTAGAAACGTGCCCTAATAGCATCACTGTGCTAATGTTGAATCTAGACGGTACTCCAACATCATTGAGTGTGCCCAATAGCGTCACTGTGTTAAAGTTGAACTTTGAAGTATACCCTAATAGTGTCACTGTAGTAGAAATGAATTTAGTAGGTATTCCCAACATTCGCTGAGTGTGCCTGGTCGCATACACTTTACTGATTACCACAATATCCCATTACTACGCTTACTCTCTCCTATACACCATCATTCAACTAGAACACAGCAGTACTATGACACATTTGGTAAAGCTGTTCTCATGCTAACATTACCCATCAAACTACCCACCATCCTTATAAAACAGATAGCTAGCACATACTGGCTAGCTTAGGCGTCTCCTCAGGCCTAACGCAGCCAGAACTCAGTCTGAATGTCCACCCTCTAGACTGAACACATTCAATTGATCTCCTCTGCACCACACCTACCGTTAAGAAGCAGCTATCAAGCAACAACCACACCAGCTGCACACATACCTGGTGCGCCCACACATTTTACGACTCTCTCTCTCAACTGACTCGAACTGCAGTTCCCGAGGGCGTTCAACCTACCAGCGCCTTGAGATCATACCAATGGTACATAAGGCGCTATACAAATGCAAAATAACATAACATAACATATTAAGGAAAGAGTTGTTATTGTCAATTGCTATTGATGTGGAAGGAGAAGCTGCCGACATTGATGTGTTTGGACTTGATAAACTGTTATTTGAATTTTTTGATGTTACTGTAAAAAAAAAAACGAAGTTTTGAAAGTTCAGGTTTTTTTCCTTTATGCTGAGCAGGTGTTAGTGAGGATAGCCGTCTGTGTGCTAGGAGAGGGGCTAAGCACACTGTTTGAATACACATTGCTTGATTTTATTGAGCAACACGTGACAGATTCGCCAGCACGCAAGGGTGCCAAGGTTCGGCCTACCCTGCTGTGCAAGCCAAACGAACGGGGCAGCGGACGTTTAGGTAGACTTTTCTTGCCCTTTGTAGTTCCTGCTATTACCAGGATTTCATGGGGGGCAAATAAACAGTCATAACACGTTAGTTAGAATACAATATTCATCCGTACGTCTCGCGTAGATTGCAGTGACTGTGTTCAACTTGTCTCCAACTCTCTCCCACGAACGCAACGCAAATGACAAGTCCTTCTGAAGCCTCAGGAAAAGCAGACAGACAGCGAAGAACTCTGAATCAGTCCAAAACAATGGAAAAGTATTTCTGGATACTGTTTCCAACAGAGTTGTCTGCAGTTACTGTGTTCAACTCGACTCCAACCCTCTCCCGCACACGACCTAAAATAGCATTTCCCCTGTCTTCAAAATCAGAAGTGAGGCAACAAGAACACATGTTCAAATATGCACAAATGTTTAAATGTCGAAAACAGAAGAAATCAAAGCTATCCTCAACCTTCAACTAAGAACAAATATTATCATTAAACCTATAGACAAGAGTGGGGTAGTAGTTGCCATACAAATGGTTGGATATGTGCAGGAGGCAATGAGACAACTACGGGACATCACCACCTACAATCCTCGGGAAAAGTATCCAACAGAAGACATAAACAAAGTGATCAATAGTGTGACTGCGGTATATAGCAGACTTAATCCAATTGATGATCTGACATTGAAAATACTTGTTCATCCCACACCACGTCCTCGAAGATGCTATATGCTGCAAGGTAAACAACCTTGACAGACCCATAATATCTGCTCATTAGACAGCCAGAAAGAGAATATCTTAAATTGTCAATTTTCAACTACAGCCCATTGTCCAAGAACTATAGCAAAACAAATAGGTGGTGGCTGAAAGGGTTAGAATTAATCTTAACCTTTGACATTGCTTTGGGCAACCCTCCAGACCATCCTTTTTTGCCTGCCAAACGATTACAAAAGGGTAAAGATCATAAACAAAGCAGGCTTGGTCACACCCCAAAAAAGGGAGTCCAGCCCAAACTGCTTGGTCTCATTGCTTTGGCACAAGACCACAAGCATCCCCAGACATGTTTCAGTCTCATGAATCTTCATCAGTGAGGAGTAGCTTGTGTCTCTAGGCCCAGCAGGCACAGGACCCTTGTCTGGGCATACCTGTCCCACTCGGGGTGAACACCAAGAACTATCATAATTTATTAAGAGTACCAATCACTTCCTACAAATGATTGAGACACTTGGCTATGCTCACTATGCACAAATATACCTCATGATGAGGACCTTCTACTGCTTACTAAATCTCTTAACAAAATAGTCATAAAAACGCCATCCACCATATTTATTTATTTATTTATTTATTTTAATGTGCATTTGTAAGGCACTTATACATCAATTGTGTTTCAAAGCACCCAGAAGACAAGGGGTGGGAACAGGCGAACAAATAGGCAGAATAAAACAACACTGATGAAAGAAAGAGGCAGACCTACTAGGCCTTATTCTCACCAACTTGCCATGATTCATCCCGACATCGCAACAACTTTGCTTTCAATGGCACCCACTATTTAAAGATTCAGGGCACGGCCATGAGCACTCAAACGACACCCTCATTTGACAACATCTTCATGGGCAAAATAGAACATCTAACACTTTCTAAATCCTGTTGTTTTGCTCCGATCCATTGATGATACATGTATTGAATGGAATGCAGGAAGCAAAGGACTTAAAGAAATTACAGCTTTCATCAATAGTATGGATCCCACCAAAAGAATTCACCAGTAGCAGCACCTTGGAAATTCACCATCTTCCCTTCCTGGATGTGTAACTCTGCATTCACAAAAATAACATAGTAACAGTTCGGCACAATGAAACAACAGATGCCCAAGTGGATGTTCTGGCACCCACATCATCTGAAAGCCAGCATTATCTACAGTTAAGCTCTGAGAATAATACCATCTGCAGTAATGAAGACCCTAGCAAAAACCATATGGAGGAGCTCACAAATCTATTCAGACTGCGTGGCCACCCATTTCATATTATACAACAGCAGGTTCAAATATGTTTTTTGAATTACCAAGAGGAACACTTATTTGGAGCATCAGTATTAGAGACAAATGTAACAGGATCCCATTTGGGGAGTATTACCATCAGAAGCACCCAACTTCGAAACATTTGCCATATTGACCAACTCAGAATGATTACACAAGGTTTACCCCAAACCACCAGTTATTGCTAATCGCAGAGTTCCAAATTTACATAAACCTTTTGTTAGGGTTGGATTCCAGCTGTGTTTGCAAAAGATATATCACTTGTGAATATCGTTTACAAACCTCCACTTTCACAAGCTTTACCACTGGTACAATCTATAGTATCAAACATCTCCTTGCATGCAGATCGTCCAATGTGGTTTATTTGATTCAGTGCCAACGAGAGAAATGCCACAAAGAATATGTAGGTCAAACCAACAATGACCTTCACACACGCTTTATAAATCTTAAATCATCCATCATTAAACAGAGAGTGGACTAGCCAGTAACCAACCATTTTAACCATTCTAACCAGTCCTTGTCAGACATGCAGATTTTTCCTGTGGAGCATGTCTTTAGAACATTACTTTTGAACTCCATAGCGAACCTTTGATTTACTGTATAGAATCATCACATCGTGATGGAGTGAACATCATCTACAACCCCAGCTGAGTTAGCAAACCAGCACTGCTCTGAAGACTGCATTCATTCCACATTCCAAAAGGAACCTTGGTTTGGTTGTTCATGCCTTTTGTAAAATGCAGCACAGTTACTTGAATGAACTGAGCAGCCACTGAGAAAGACAACTTAGTCTACCTCAGGAAAGAGGAAGCCGAAACATTGTAGGGTAAATCATTTTTTTTTTATCAATTGTGGAATGATCTGTTTGAATCATTACTTAATTACTGTATTGGAAAGAGAGAGAGAGAGACAGAGAGTCAAAGAGAGAGAGAGAGAGAGAGAGAGAGAGAGAGAAAGGATGAGGCGGCATTATAAAACTCATAAAAGAAAAGAAAAAGAAATCTACATAACAAAACATGCATGTGTACTGCAAGTCCATATTTGAAGTTACAGTTACACACACACATCTGCAAAGTTGAAAAGAGAAAAAACTTAAATGTTTTAAGTCGATGTGTGACTCTGTGAAAATGGCTACAGAGATGTGGCATACACCCCTAACATTCTGAGGCACACTTGAGGAGTTTCAATGGACACTGTTCTCCAAAACATAGACTCCACAGAGGTTCGGTTGTTTCACATGGTGCTTGGATTGTTACAGCGAGTTGTGGACAGTGCAGACATACTGGTAGTTGTCTCCTTATCTAAGGACTACAGAGCTGAAAAAAGCCAGGTCAGAAAACGAATATGTGGCTCAACTCTGATGTACAGTCTGACAATGTACAAAGTGAAAGTAAAGGTCTGCACAGGGAGAAGTGCAAAGGTGTGCAGAAAAGCCCAGTTGCACACCTTAAAGGGAACATTGTCAAAGGAAACCAATTGATTATACTTGCCAAGGACAGCATGCTGCAGACCTACCTATACACAAAATGCAGTTTCTGGCATTGAAGTGGGCTGTCCCAGAGAAGTTATATAAGTACCTCTCTGCACCACCTTCAGGGTGAGACTGCATAACAATCCCCTAATGTATCCATTGAAATCAGCAAAGATGAATAACCTGGACATCTGTGGCTCGCTGTGCTGTCCACGTACAACTTTAACCTACAGTAAAGACCTGGGCACACTAACATTGATGCTGATGCTCTTTGCCGGAATCATCATGCTCTGCTCGACAACTCCGCTTGATCCATCACATGCAAGCTGCGGTTTAGAACCGGCATAAGAGCTATCTTCCAGACTTCAAGATACCAGAACTCAGAACGAGCCAGGATGGTGGACTGTCTATGACCACTATATGAGGCTGTGCCAGCTGTGTACTGAAACTTCACCAGTCTGGATGCACCTGAATTACCGTATCTGGCCCATGATGAGATCCGCTGTCCCAAGTGGCAAATCCTGGCATTACTGTGTTCATCCAAGCCAAGACCAATGGAGCGGATGTGCTTTGCTATGACTCCGAACGCCACTATCATGCTGCCTTGCTGAGAGAATGTAAGCCAGTCGCACAGACAGATAGATCCCTGTCCCCAGGGAAAGAGCGGCCTGGGTTGTCCTGCACAGAGCAGGCTAGCAAGAACTCTTTACAAGTCATGACCGTGCATGTCAGGAGTGATACCAAGTGAAGAGCGGTGACAGTAGGAGTTCCAACGGGATTATGGTGATTGTTTCGAAAAAATAAAGTTTCGATTCACAAAAGCCTCGAAACAAAAGTTTCGAAAACAAAAGCTTTGACAAGCTATATTTAACATGCAAAAGTGCATTTCTATCTAAACCAATCCGTCGACAATAGACATGGACTGGTTTCAATAGAAATTAACTTTTACATTTTAAAAGTAGCATTTCAATGGTTTTTTTGTAATTTTAAAACGTTACATGGAGCTGTCCAGTGCTGAAATGTCAGCACTGGCCAGCCCCTTGTTATGTTTTAAAGTTTTTGTGTATATTGGGGAGGAGGATTCCACCCAACCCCCACACCACCCCTCCAACCCCCCAACCCTAACCCAAGCTCCAATCCTAACCCTAAACCCTAGCCCTGGCCCGAACCCTAACCCTAACCCCAATGTAACCCTTAAACTAACCCAAACCCCAACCCTAACCCTATTTTAATACTTAAACTAACCCTAGCACCAACCCTAACCCAAGCCCTAACCTTAGCCCCACCTTAGCCCTAACCCAAATTTAACCCCTAAACTAACCCAAGCCCCAACCCTATTTTAACACTTAAACTAACCGTAGCCCCAACCCTAACCCTAACCCTGGCCCCAGCCCTGCACTAATACTTACCTTCATTTAGATACCATATTCGAATTATTTCGGAAGAATGTCTTTTCGAAAGAATGGCTTTTCGAAAAGATGTATTCTCAGGATTTACACATTCGAAACTTTGGGCTTCGAAAAAATGACTGGATACCATTCCTATGCACAGACAGCATACACCAGAAGCAGCCAGAGTGAATACATGCCAGCAAGAAGAGTCCACAAGTCCAGAGCTGCTGTGACTGAGAATTAGTCCATGTGTAGTGAAGGAGAGAGAGGAAGAGAGAAAAGATACTTCCTAGCTGCCATGATGTCGGACAGTAGAGGAGGAGCACTAAACCCAGGTCATGGCAGTGATGTGGGAGGCATTCCTGTAGTCTTAGGGAGGGACGAAGGAAACCTGATCCCTAACGGGATCAACCTGGTACTTGAATAGTGCAAAAGGACCAATGGTGGGAGGACTCTGAGTTTGTGAAGCAAAAACACCAGGCAGGAATGTCTTTGAGGTAAGAGGGTCACGATCAGGTCACACCTCTTGTAACAGAATTCCACCGATATTATCACGTCACAAATGTTTTTTATTTAATTGTGTGCATATGTGTCTCTGGAGACCTATGGCTGTGTGAACCAATCAGTGCAGCATTTCCTTCATATATCTGCATTATCAAATACACATACGCTTTATTAGTATCCTCCATTTTTCAGGGGTTTCATTCTGTTATTGAAAAATCCCCTTATTATTCCCTAGCTGTCTGTGATTTAATAAAAACGATGCATTTTTAATAGGGTTATGTAGCGTTAAACTGGTTCCATGTGCACCCTGTCCTCGTTTCTGTGGTACTGGATTGCCCGCATTCTTCGAGACATGGTCCTCACTAGCCTCCATGATGTTATTACTTGTGTACTCTGTATCTGACACATTTATTTCCAAGTCCTTATTATTATATTGGGGAGATTTATTTTTCCCAAACGTGTGTGTAAGTAGTTCCAGCCTATAGTGTGCTGCCTATTTAAGTTTGCTACAGATAGTCTGGCTCTTTGGTTCTCTTGTAGGTTTTGCTGGAGCTTTTGTTAATCAATGGTATTGTTGGCATCATCCTCAGAATTCCCAGTGCGAGGTTCTGTCCGTGGAGAATCGTAAACTCAGCCTGCAACTGTTGGGTCCTTCTGTATAGCTACCATCATCTGGGCTGCACTATGGGTAAACATGCCATTTTGCAGCACCATTATGGAGAGGTTCTCGTATTAAAAAGGTATTTAGATATTTTTTGGGATTTTCATTCTGCTTCAGGACCACACCACCATTGACCTAGAGGATTTTGACACTGACTCTTATTGTGTGTTCAAGTAAATCAACTTGTATTTTATTTTTTATTTTAGTTTCCTTTGTTTAGTCTGGTCCTTATACAAGAGTCTGCCTCTCTCTTCTTAGATCGCTGCTGGCTCCATTTTCCATCACATATTACTTCTTTGTGGGTGTTCGTCTTTCTCAATTCATTTTCATGTAAAAAAACAGTTAATTCTTCTGAAAGAAGACATATCAATGCAAAGATTCTGCCATTCGTAGGATACGATTATTTGTTCTCATTGTCGCTGTTTATAGTGAAGGCTTTGCCCTTCTGTGCTTGCTTCACAACTAACGTTCATGGTGTCCGTGGTCAACATTTCATAGAGTCACACATCTCCTGTGCGCTCTCCATGATTGTAATTATGCAGCTGTCAAGTTCAATGGCTGAGTTCACACTGCTTTTTCAATTAACAGACACAGGATGCTTGATGGCTTTGGGCTCTTCTGCCAAAGCAGCCTTGCCTCCACAGGGAGGTCAACAGCAGGTCCTGCGGTGGTATTGTTGCAAGAGTCAGAGAGCCCTCACCGAGACAGTGAAGCTAGTTCCTCTGCACTGGTGTCAGTGACAAAGTCAACTTCCGTGTCTGTGCTGTATTTCTACATACTTGGCTCCAATGCTAAAATTTAAAGTACTCAAAATATGAAAAGCAAAAAGGAGTGTGTATAATTGTCATGCTTTTCATCGGACATATTTACTCCTATTCAATAAAAAAAGTAGTTGTAGTTGCTTGTTTTGCTCTCAGTTTTCAACTGATGATTGTATGTCACTATCCATCTTTTGCTGTTAGTGTATGTTTATGGGTGTTGTTTATTTAGGGTTGACCGTGATCAAAGGCAAACATCCATCTGAAGCCGAAACACAAACATCATTTTCAAATTGCCAATCATAGGACAAGACCTGTCCCTTGCCGATGTCTTTTTTGTTCCCAGATCAGAGATCCACTAGTTCTTTATTAATACTTTGATCACTTCGATGAGTTATTGTTTGAATATTTCAATCTTCGTTGGCCAACATCAACGTTGGATCACACTTCTTTAATAACTTGCAATTTGTGTTACCCTTGGAGTCCGGCCTGATTTTCCCAGAAAAACATGGTAGGGTTTACTTGTTGAATCCTTGCGATGGGGCAGTGTTACTTGCATTATACTCCCAGTAGATGGAGTGATGCCAGCACTCTAGCAAATTGCAAGGACAACTTGCCAAAGAGATACTTCTTGCATTTGGTCCTTGGAAAGCAGAGGAGCCACCTTTGACCCATAATAGTATATGTGTATAATGGTATCAGTGATTGATTCGTCTTCAACAGTCACATGACCAGGTCTTCTAGGAATTCTAGGCCTCCCCAAAGCTTATGGAACATCTTAAAAGCCTCCCCATTAACATTCAAGGTGTCTACAGATAACCCCTTGTCTAAGCATTTGAGAGAAAAGTCCAGGATTTTAAGAGGCTTGCAATGGAAAGGATGGATGGCATGAAGACAATACAACATTTGCAACAAGGACCAATGATGCAAGTAGGCCCTATTGGTAGACTAGCACCTGTCTCTGTGAATGGCCACAGCAGCCTCCTCAGAGACTCCTACCCCCTGCAAGCCCTGCCATTCAACCTCTAAGCCGAGGGCCTCAGCTTTCACAAATCTTGGATATGAAAATGTTTATCCATCTCTAGAGAAGGGTCCATAGTCTTGACTTCCACAGACAAAGAAGTAGAGGAAACCAAGTCCTTGTGGTCCAACTGGGGGCTAAAAAGAGCACCCTTTCCCTCTCATACTGTTGTTGATAACACACATGGCAATTAATGGGAAGGAGGGAAAGACAAAAAGGTAAAGTTCTGGCTAAACCAAAGTCAGGGCATCTACAAACCGTGCATGAAATTCTGCAACACTGAGAACAATAAGTTGAGTTCACCCTGTTGAATTGGCACCCAAAGTTGTCCAATCGAGGAGTTCTGAATGCCTGAAAACCAACTGGAAATCCTTGCGAGACAGACACCGGTTGGTTGATGATGGGAACCTCCTGCTCAATAACCCCTGGATATGCAATGACATCAGATTGTTCTGTGCCTAACTGAATATCCTTTCTGTCAGCTGAGACAACGACTTGGACCTGATGACCCCTTGAATGTGTATGTAGGCGTGTGCTGCCATATTGGCAGTGCAAATTCTCACAGCATTTCCCCCAAGTGATTCCACAAAGTGTAATAGCCAAATGCTTGAGATGGCACATAGGCAAAACAATACAAAATAGTTGCAACCCTTTGACCTTGCACTACCAACCAATGCTGTGCCTTTATCTCAAAATCAACATCTTCCATAACTGCACCTTTACCATGCACATTGTATATCGACCCCAAGGTCCCATCGCTGAATTCCAGGATAACTGCACTATCCAAATAACTGCCAACACTCCAATCCCATGGTCTGACCACCACTACATTCAATGTAACCTCATCACGAAAAAAGGGCACTCTAAGCCAGCTACCCCTTGTCCAGCGGCCCTCGCGAGAAGTTTACGTCAATTGACTGCAGAAAATATTGCACCTTTCCTAACGGTGCCCGCTCTGTAGGCTCCCTTCTCCAATAACCCAGAAACTCTAGCCAGCACTTTTAAAGACATCGTCACCCAAGCTGTGGACGCTATAGCTCCCCTCTCCCTAAATAAAGCCAAAAAAGTCAAACCCTCCAAAGCGTGGTTCTCAAAGGAGCTGCTTGATCAACGCTCCAAAAAAAGGATGGCACTCTCTGTATGGAAAACTAACCCTTCTGAAGTCACTAGAAGTACCTTCAAATCCATTTCCTAAACCTACAAAGCAAACATAATCCAGGCCAAGGCCTCATCTTTCAACTCAAGGATAGGGTCCAGAGAAATCTTCACCATCTTCAGAGAGCTGGAAAAACCCTCCACTCCCCCCCCCCCCACTATCCCCAAGGACGAAACCTGGTGTAACAGCATTCAGCCCGCTATGCTAGACAAACTTAATACTCTGCAAACCAAAATCCAGGGCCATCAAAAAGCCCTTAGCCTTCTCATAGCTAACATGCACTGCAACTCGCCTACAGTCACCAAGTCAAACTCTTCCACACCTTTTGACTTTAAAGGTATGACTGAAAAAGAAGTTATCGCGCTGCTCAAGTCCATCCAACCTTCTAATTGTAAGGGTGATGCTTGCCCGTCCCAACTTTTCAAAGACTCGACAAACATCCTTGCCCCATTCCTAACTGCTTTCATTAACACTTCCTTCCAGTCTAGCCACGTCCCAACTGGACTCAAGGAAGCCTGGGTACTCCCGCTCCTTAAAAAACCTTCCCTTGACCCAACGGTTCCAGGGAACTATAGGCCCATCACCACCATCCCTTTCTTACTAAATATTTTGGGCAATGCAGCCTACCTGCAAGTCCAGAAATTCCTGGAAGATAACCGTCTCCTCGGCCTGCGGCAGTCTGGCTTCCGCCCACGACATGGCACTGAAACGGCCCTCCTGGACTTAAAAAATCAAATGGACGATCTCAGAGACTCAGGTAAACCTGTGCTCCTTTTTCTCCTTGATCTATCTGCGGCTTTCGATTTGGTGGATCACAACACTCTCTGCCGCTATCTCGCTTCTGCGGGCAATTTTTCCCCAAAGCATGTGCATGGATCACAGCCTTTCTTCAAGAGAGGGCCATGAAACTCTTCTCTGACTCAGCCTGTGCCACCCCTAGCCACATCAAATGTGGAGTCCCTCAAGGCTCACGCATTGCGCCCACTCTCTACAACCTCTTCACGAGACCTCTGTTCAGCATCCTCGATTCCTTGTGTATCTCGTACACCAACTACACGGATGACACACATGTGCTTATCCCACTCACTGGCAACTACAAGGATGATATGATCTCCCTCACCACCATATACTATCCAGTCCTGCATGGCAGATAATTGGTTATGCCTCAATAGTGAGAAAACTGAACTCCTGTTAATCGGCTCACCCACAACCTTGTGCAATCTTGATCAGCAGTACTTGTCATTCACTATCGACAATATTCCCATCAAGGTATTCAATAATGTCAAGACACTTGGAGTTTACCTAGACTCGGATCTGACCATGGACAGGCAGGTTAACGCCATTGCCTCCTCATCGGCCTACTACTCCAAAGTTCTTAACGCAGCTAGACCCTTCTTATCCTGCCAGAATTGCCTTACCATCGCTAGGGCAATAATTGTATCAAGGCTTGATTATTGCAATGCCCTCCTCGTAGGGACCTCTTGTAAAAACTTGGCTAAGCTCCAACTGGTTCAGAACAACGCCCTTAGGGCTGCCACAGGAACATCGAGGAAAGACCAGATTTCTGCAGTGAGAAGGCAGGCTCATTGGCTCCCTGACAAAGAGAAAATCATTTTTAAAACCCTCTCCCTCACGCATAAATGCCTCCATGATCTTGCACCCCCCTACCTTGCCCAAAGAATCGCTAAACACACTTCCATGAGACCTTTGAGAAAGGGTTACTCTAAAATGATTCTCACTCCCAAGACATGGAAAGTCTGTGCCGGGGGCTCGAGCTTTCCCACGATTGCTGCTTCCCACTGGAATGCCCTTCCCACTCACCTAAGAATGATTGAGTCCCAACAAGCATTCCACAAAGCAATCAAAACCAAGCTTTTCCTTTAATTGTGTATGGTCTATTATAACTGTTGTAATAATGACTGCTATGCAAAACATACTGTAATAATTACTGCTATATAAAATTTACTGATGTATGTAACTGCTGACCTCACATGTCATCAATGAAGTCACCTACTATTAATGTATGTATACCTAAGAGACCACTCTGGTCATCTGTAACCACTTAATCAAAATTGCCTACAAATTTCATGTAACAGCGCCTCTATGCCTATAGGCTGTAAGTGCGATATACAAATGCAAATAAATAAATAACTAGTCTGTTTTTTTTGTGCATACTGCCCATTTCTCTACTGAGGCCGCCGCCTGGATCAAATCCTTTCTCTCTGACAGGACCATGAGAGTCTTCTCCACCACAGCCACTGGAGACCCAGTCCCAGTTCCATGCGATGCACCCAAAAGGATCATGCGTCTCTCCAACTTTGTATAACATCTTTACAAAACCCCTTTTTGACCACTTAGAGAATTTGGGTATCACCTGCACCAACGAGGCAGATGATACCCAAATTTGTATCCCTACCTCAGGCAACTACAATGCAGTTTCCACACTGCTGAACAAAAGATGGCCATTCACGGTCTATGCTTGAATGACGACAAAACGGAACTCCTTCTGATTGGCGCAAAACCGTCTAAACAAATTATCCCCCCAGTTCCAATCCTTCACCATCGATAACAACATCGTTCAAGTCGCCAACTCTGTCAAAACACTGGGAATCTATCTAGAATCCAACTTCAGCTTCACCAAACAAATTAATGCGACTGCATCCGCCACTGCATCCTCAGTAGCCTACACTGCCAAACTTATAACAGCCTGCAGACCGTTCCTTTCAGCCAACAGTTGCATCATCCTTGCCAGAGCACTTATTTTATCCAAGCTTGACTACTGCAACACACTCTACAATGGAACCAGTCTGCGCAACTTGAACAAACTTCAAGTACTACAAAATAACATGCTTAGAGCAGCCCTGAATATACCTAAAGTCAACCACATCACTGCCATGCAATAAAGTGTCCACTGGCTCCCAGTTAAAAATAGAACCATCTACAAAATGCTATCTTTCAAACACAAATGCTTTGCCAACTCTGCCCCCAAATACCTCAACTGTAAGATCTCTAAAAATCACTCCGACAGACTGACCAGATCTGCCCAGCTGAACCAACTCACCATCCCCAGATACAAACTTGAAAAATTGGGAGGAAACAGCTTCCCTGTCCTTGCCACTAAAATGTGGAACTCACTGCCACCTGACATCAGATCCGAGACAGTTTACCTCCCCTTTCAAAAGAAACTGAGATCTTATCTAGCCGCACAAGAATAATCTATGTCCTAGTAGCAAGCCCCACTAACACTGAGACCTGCTGCTTTTTGTAACCCTGAACACATCCATCTACAACTCGCTAAGTTCCAGACCATGCTAACTGTAATGTATTTTAGGTGTGACTTTCCGTGGTTCATCAAAAAACTCAGCCTGGTCAGGATTTGGAAACCCCTCATGGTATCGGATGCTGAATTATCCTTGCTGTTGTTAAAGAAGAGCTAGTCGTTTAATGCCACCAATGGGGTAACGAATTTGATAAAAATTCAGGGGGCTGACTGAGACAGACAGGAAGAACTGTGTACTGTAGATGCTGCCTGACTACAACGAATTGGAGATACTTCTGTTGGAAGAATAGTGACATAGGTGACATCGTCCTGATAGTCTCTTTGGGATAGTCTGGTTTGCTGCTTGTTGGATGTGGATTAGGTGGAGTCTTAATGTTTTCCACACAACTCTGGCCGTGTCCTCAGGAACCCCCTTGTCTTTTCTTCCTTAGAAATATCAATGTTTAGATGTGGGGTAGTGCTCCCTCTTTTGGGTTTTCCCATATAGGGGTTATCGGTAGGTATGTTGCACAAATTACTTCTTTACCATGGCATCTAACTTGGACCTGAAGAGCAAATGCCCTTGAAAAGGTAAGTGAATCATGACACTCTTTTAGAAGGCATTGCCTTCCAGTCATTATTAAAGAACTACCGCTTGGAAGGTGTAATTGCACTACCTGTGAGGGCTGCAGCTTTGATCGAGTTCATGGCAGTATCAGACCTGAGCTGCATCTGTTGTTTGATGTTCCAAAAATCCTAACTTCAGTCCTTCTTCTGCTCCATTTTAGTGAACGTGACCTGTAGATTATTATGTACTGCCAGTGCCGTTTACACCTGGTAAATTCCTGCTCTCAGGGCCAGGTTGGATCCTGCTTAGTTATTCTTTAAGGTGGAGTCAACCTGCCTGTCAGTTGAATCTCTAGGTGCCATGTTCTCAGCAGCCATTGATAGCCTGCCGATTTGAGATCACTGAATCCATTGGGATAATGTCTGCCACTTCCAGGTTGCTGCCGTTATCTGATTAGCCCTTATGCAGAAATTTGGGAGCAACTATCTATTCCAGGTCCTGCCATTCCCTAGTAACCGCTGTGAAAATCCTCTTGATAATAAATACTTTAAAAGCTGCAAAGATGTGAGACCTACTGAGGAAATCCTTTTCCTCCTCCTAGAACAAGTCTTTAGCTGGGGAGTACAATGATTCACATGTCTGTTATAATAATGATGAGCAAGCTTTCTTGGATATGTACCTGCCTTAACATTAGCATTTGATTCCACAGGCACTTCTTTGGCTTTCCTCCTATTCTCTCCTTCTTCAAGGCTTCTGCAGTGGTATTGTCCATGAGCTGTCTAAATGTTGCCTTGAATTTAGGGGGATTGTTCTCTGGGCCCATTCCCATTCCTTTGGCAAGCTGTGCACCTCCCTCCTTTGTGACTGCTGCTATGGGCATGAGTAAAATTCTCAGACTGCCTGGGAGAGGGAGACCTGCATGTCTCATGCATTTATGAGAAGGGGACCTGGTGCTAGAGTCCTCTGATCTGTCCTATTGTTTGTTGGACTTGCATAGGCATTTGCTCATCTTGGCTGAAAGTCCAAAGTGGCTGACCATAAAGCAACCAGACATCCACAGTATTCACTGTGCTGTGTGAGCCAATGTGCCCTGCGAATGTCTGCCAAGCAGGCCTGTCTGGCCCTTACATATCATCACGGCTTGCATAAAGGACCATCATAGGCAGTCGTGTGGACATTCTAAGGCTCACCCATGCCAACACAGCATCCTGGCTCCTTCTGCCTTTATCCCAGACCCTGCCTGACCTGCAAGCATCGGCCCAGCTAGTAAGCGACTTCATATATAATAGTGTCACTGACTTGCAAGGATTTCAAAATGCTCGATGTACTCCATTGAATCAGAGATTGTGTTAGAGGGAGCTGTGCTTCTACGACCCCTTTTCGCCTCTTCGTTTATTCTGATGCTTATAGCCGACCATCTTTAAAAACATTGAGCTGACCCGGGTAGACATCTTTTTTCTACGTGTGTGATATCTGTTGTTGCTTTATAATGCAACACACTGCAATACCGCTGTTTCAAAGTGAGTGGAACAAGAGGGCGACGGAGGGCAATGTAGGCTAGTGGGACGAAGAACATGAGAGTGAACGTGAGCAGTGTGCATTTTTATCATTTCAGAGGACCTATTGCCCCCTGCACGAGAAACATTGAAGCAATCTGCCAAGTATGCATGGAAAGTCTGCAGGCATGTATAGAGAGATGAAAACACGGTAGGACTGAGTCACATCCACCGATATTTCCTGAGATATAACCGCACGCTAATGCAGTCAGTGTTTTTGCCGTAAGGACACACCTGTTCATTAGAAGAAAGTGCTGCTTATTCCAGGGTACACCCACTTCAGAAATTCCACGTTCGGATGAGACCTGACCACAAACATTGCGTGTGAAGACATCCCTCTGCGCCACAATTGTGAAACCAGTCTCAAAGAGAGTAGTTGCTGTGTGCCTGTCACGTGCCTGCGAGGTGTGATTCAAAGCCCTTTCTGCAAAATAAAAGAAACAAGAACAGACAAAGCCAATAGTTTGGCCATTTGACATGCACTGGCATGGTATTCAGCAGGTACCCAGACATTTGTCAGCTATTGATATCATTTGCCAGATAGTGCCATGGTTAGTCGGGAAAACAAATCACGACACATATTGCCAGCAAAACCCAAGGTACTAACATAATTGCCACTCATTACCCAGGTACTAACACTGTTGTCAGGGATCATTGGGTAAGCATACAAGTTCCAGGTTCCACTCATTGTTCCCAGGTTACGTTTTGCAAAGTTCATGTGAGCTTTGTCTACTTCTGTGACCATCTGAACACATATTTGCTCGTTTGCCATCCATCGCCCTAACTGATGCGCTGCCCCCCTCTTGCAAAGAACACTTTCAGGAGTCTTAAATGTCCAACAGTCATGCACGCGTTTGCAGACCTTTTGTTTGCCGTTCTTTCTTTGGCCTGTAGCAGACACCACGGAAATAGATGGGCCATGAATATTGCTGGGGTGGGGGTCATCTATGTCAAAAGTAGGCTTCTGACACATTGGGAACCCTTTTCTTTTCTAAATGTGCAGCTTACAATGTCATAGAAACAACAACAAAATCATGTCCCAAGGTAAACATGCTTCTTAAGCTTAAATCCACCCGGTTTCTTTCAATTGTAGTGTTCTTTAAACATTTAGGGCCTCATTACAAGTATGCCAGTCAGGAAATAGCGTTGCCGGTATATCTGTACCGGCACCTTTTTCCAGACCGGTATAGTCCGAGTTGCGATGCCGGTATTACCGGCATCCCCAGGGACCCGCATTGCCCGGCAACACCGTTGCCGGTATCTGCAGTGACACGCGACAGCCTTGCCAATGATACCGGCATGGCGTAAGCAAGGTTACATTCAGAGGTGCACGGACACACCACCTGCATGAACATGCCGGTAATAACGTGAAATCGATGCCGGAAAAAACAGCATCGTGGACCAGGTGTTAAGTGGATTCTGGTGTGTTCAAACATGCTACAGGTGCACAAAATGAGCAGAGGTGGGGCCAATGGGCTGTGCAACAGCACAAAAGCACCACTCCCACACCCCACACCCCTTCCAAAATTACAATGCTACCATTAGCACTAGCAGTACTGAAGCTGGACGACAAGCCTGCAGAGCTACTGATTGAAGAGGCAATGAGGCGGAGGCGCATGAGGAGAAGGAGGACCATCATGGCCCAACAAATCCCTAATGTGCAGCAGGTTGTACCCCGCAGGCAGCCAACAATCCCTCGCCTAACGGCCAGCCCATTTAATCTCACCGCCGCTCAGATCCACATCCTGTACCGGGTAAACAGGGACACCATCACAAGTTGACCTGATACAAGATGACCTGATAGCCTAATAAATATCCAGACAGCCCCCCCCCTTGCTGAAGGTAGTGTCTGTACACAGTGGGGCAGCTGCATGGAATCTCCCAACCCTGTTTCTCCGGTGTGCTCTTCCAGGTGGTATATGCACTTCTGTCCCATGTACGCAACAACATCAGCTTACCACGGATTGCGGAGGAGGTGAATGCAACTAAAATAGCATTCCATGCACTTGCAGGCATGCCTAATGTAATTGGTGTGGTCGACTGCACACATGTGGAGCTGGGGGTCAGGCATGCTGTGGAGGTAGTGTACCACAACAGGAAGCTGTACCATTCCCTCAACGTGCAGATAGTGTGTGATGCCCGCCAACTAATCACACATTGCTGTGCAAGATTCCTTGCTCTACACATGACTCTATGGTGCTGCCCCGCTACATGGCATGACACGCTGGAAATCGTACCTGTCTGCTGGGTGAGTCTAACTACAAGGCCATGTGGCCTGTTGAATTGGGTGAGGCAATAATTAGCACAGCCAACCTGGCGGCTTGGTGAGTCTAACTACAAGGCCATGTGGACTGTTGAATGGGGGGGCAGTAATCAGCACAGCCAACCTGGCTGCTGTGTAAGACTCACTACAGTTTGATACTCACTACAAGGCCATGTGGAGTATCAAAATAAGCCGAGCATGAGATGCATTACCAGCGGATGTGCACACTGCATGCATTAATCCATCATTACTCCGAATGCTATATTCCGTAACCTTTGCCAAACATCTGTGAAAGTGCAGAGAGGTTGGATAGGCCATCAAAAGGCAAAGGTAGATGAGGAATAAGACCAAAGGACCTTACTACCCGCAACCTGCACATTAACAAACCTCACACATAGAACGGGACATGACCATACACAGCATTGTGAGTGCATGAAATTTGCTAATGTGTACGTGTAATTGAAGGTGCAACACAGTGGTAGTATGCCAAAGCGCAAGGCCTTGACAGCCCTGTCTCCATGCATGTAAAACATACAGACTGTACATAACTACATGTATTTTGGCCAGCATAAAACTGAAACCACATGTACCAGAATGCACCACACCATAGTGACCTTTAATGACTAGCAAAAACACAGTCAAGTAACAACACAAGTCATGATGCACAGCCTGAGATTTCATTAGCTGCTGCACTGAATCAATTTGTGTCTGCACACACATTTCAGAGGTACACTGCCTGTTAGTTCCCTTCTCATGTCTCCTTAAGGGACACCCTTAAGTAGAATGTGTTTAGACCAGATTGTAAGAAATGGAAATGCCTCGACTAATGTTAATACCTGATTCTAATTTTTCGGGTTCACCCAATTCAGCGTTTATCATACATAAATACATTCACCCACCCTTATTTCTATTATGTCACCCTTAACCCCTCACACATACTATTGAAAGATATGTGTTCTTGTGAAATGGGTTACGACATCTATGTATGTCCAGATGAAGGATTTCAAATAGAGACTGCATATCATGAATGCCCCTAAATCACAAATGCTAATCATGGAAATGTCAAAAGTATTGTTGTACAGGGACAGCCCACCTTCATTTGTAACACATTAATTAATTTCACATCAATTGGTGTCAGTTGTACTGGAATTGCAGAGGCCAAGTTGACTGTGAATGGTCCATGTGAAAGTAACTGCACTACACCCCTCCGACCCCCGCGCCCCAACACACATCCTGCCTAAGTTCCCGTGAGGTACACTGAAAAGAAGATATGCTATGTAAAGTTATTATTGCCTGTGCATGTTAGTCTTCTCAAATGGACACCATACAGCCTGTGCCAACATGAAATGGCAAAGAAATTGACATGTACCCTTTCTCTTGCTCCTGTGCAAGTGATGCCGGGTATTCCCTGATGCCATGGCTCATGACCCCCATCAGGCAACCCCACAACTGGCACGAACAGGCGTACATCCATGCCCATGTACGCACTTGCTGCACCATTGAGCAGACGTTTTGGCCTGTTGAAGGCCAGGTGCTGCTGCCTCAGCAGATCTGGGGGAGCCGTTATGTACCGCCCCAAAAAGATGGGCAAAATTGTGCTGGTTTGTGCCATATTGCGCAACATGTGCATCCAGTGCAACCTTCCCCTACCCCCCGACATGGACATGCTGCCACCAGAGGCTAAGGATGAGGATGATGATGAGGAGGCTAATGCACCACGATGGCAATGAGAACTAATTCACCACTACTTTTGAGAAAATATAACAGGCACAGCACTGGGCATCAAACACTTTGGACAATGGACATGGTTCACACTGGGCACTGGGCACTGGACAATGTACATGAATAAATGCATTCACACTGAAAGAGAAATGTCCAGTCAGGTTTTTTTGCTATAAGACATGTATTGTGACAAGATTAACTATGTACAATTGTGAAATGTCCTTACCTACCACTTCCACCCCGTCCTTCTATCCCCACACCCCCTCCCCAACTAACCACACACCCCTCCCCAACTCTCCCTCCCAATAGCCCCTCCCCAGCTATCCCTCCCACAGCCCCTCCCAAACTAACTCCACGCCCCCTCCCAAACTATCACTCCCCAAACAACCCCCCAAACTATCCCTCCCCACAACCCCTCCCCAACTATCCCTCCCCTTATGCACCCCATCCTTGTCCTATTTATGCCCCCTTTTTGTTGGAGGGGTGTGCCCCTCTGACGGGCAGGTGAGCCGCTGCGATCTATGCAAAGGGCTGCTTTGCCGGTAACTTGTGGGTGTCGTGCCGGAGGATGGCCCCAGTGGCGTGGTTATGTGCCGTTGTTCGGAAATTGCCTGGACCAACACAGCTATCGATTAGACAAGGGATGAAATGGTGCCCATGTCCTCCCTCACACACTGTACTAAATGGTACACTCCCTCTGTGGCCCTGCCCAGCATGCCTGCGGTGTTCCTGGCGGTGTCCTGCATTGTCTGCTGCATGAGCTGTACCTCTGAATGGTATTGCTGCACCATCGTGTGCATTGCTTGCTGACGTTTCTCCATCCTTGAGAGGCACACTTCAATGTCACGCACGTTACATAGTGGTAGTTATGAGTTATGGGCTCCGAGGGCCCATGAGACTAAATCCAGCAGCATCCCCATAGCTCTCCTCAATGGGTATGTTCTCCACTCCACCATTGTCCCCAATGTTGTCCGCTCCACCCCCCTCGTGGAAGGCGTGTAGGTCTTCATGATGACGGGGGGTGCTTTGCCGCAGGTGCCTCCCCCTGGTGGGGGGGCTGGGCCGAAAATGCCTCCTGCTGGCAGGGAGGGGGGGCTGGGACGCAGGTGCCTCCTGCTGGCAGAGGGACTGGGACGCAGGTGCCTCCTGCTGGCGGAGGGGCTGGTGCACAGGAGCCTCCTGCTGGCGGGGGGGCTGGGACACAGGTGCCTCCTGCTGGCAGGGGGGCTGGGACGCAGGTGTTGTTGCCCGCTCCGGTCTGCTGGCAGATGTGCTGGTATCCTGGCTGGAGGTGGTGGTTGTCCTGCGGCAGGGCCGTGCCCTAGTGCCCCTGGATGTGGTTGGCTGTTCACCATCATTGACAAATGATGTGCCTGTCGGGGACAGTAAGGCAAGGCATCAGTGATGGGTGTGGTTCCATCAGACAGACATCAATGCTAGTTCTTTAAAATATATGTGCATTGTCATGGACATGGTGGAGGGCAGGGCATGGTGCACACATGCGTGTTTCGGGGAAGCAGTGTGGGTGCATGTGTGGTGTGGGGACATGGTGTGTGCAGTGTCTGTTGCCTGGGGTACTGCTGTTTACTGGTTTGGGTGTAATGGGTGTGCCACACAAGCTCTGTGACATGTGTCTGATTGTGAAACAAATGTGTTTGACATGTAACTGCTGCCTGTGGCATTTGCTGCATTGATGGTGATTTAGCGGTATGGGACATGGGGGTTGGCACAAGTGTGCCACATGTGTCATTGATGTGTGCGGCAAGGAGTTTGTGTACACAGATACGTATATCATCCCACCTCTTTTTGAAGTCCCACACTGTTCTGGGTGTTGTCCCCGCTGCCGACACCTTCCAGGCAACCTCCTCCCAGATGGCCTTCTTTCGGGTCTGTGTTTGGCGCCGTAGATCGATGCAGAACACTTCGGAAGAGTGTTCAACAAGCATGTCCGCAAGCATCTTCAGTTCAGGTTCACTGAACCTAGGCTTGTGCTTGCAAACGGCAGGTTGTCTTGTAGACATGTCTAGCAATATAAGTAGTTGCTCAGGTTTTGCCTCACTCTCCTGTGTACTGAGGATTGCAATGGATTGTGTTTTTATAATGGCCAACGGTGACGGTAATACCAGTGACGGTAACAGCAGCGTGCTCAGAGACGAATTTGGTGTCAGCATCAGCAAGGAAGCCGGTATGGGGGTGTTGGATCCATTACAGGCATGCTGGTGCTACTGTTTCCAGCATGCCGGGATGCACATGCACGCTGACTTGGAATCAACCGTTGATTCCGGCAGCAGTGCTACATGGACACAGTAGCACCGGCATGTCGATATTTTTCTTTTTTTACTGGAAAAGTCAAATGAGGCCCTTAGCTTTTTTGTTGGACTACACCCGCAAATACCCTGTGATTTCTGTGCACCTTCTTTTAAGTTTAATAAATGGATATACTTCTAAAGATGTTATTTCTTGTCAGACCACTCAATTAAATGGAGCTGTGTGTTCATGAGCACCAACCTTTGATGTTCTATATGGGGGTAGAAATGTGCCCTGAATATGAGCAAGAGATCAGCCCAACCCATTTCCTGGCCAAAAAGTACATTCTACAGCATCTATTTGTTCTTTCACAAGGAACTCAAAAAGCCATATGATTTACAGCCAGCTTTAAACATACATCATCTAAAACCAGTAAGTGAACCTACTGAGCTACCTTGGTAGCTTTCTCTCTTTAGGATGTGGCAATCTACCTTCAAAAAATAAAACATTACATATGGATCTGTGGTTGTGCTCGAAATCACTTTCCACCCAACCCAAACCAGGCTAGCACCATTTTTATTTATTGAATGAAGTTCTTTTTATCAACATGGGACCCTCATTTTAACAATATTGATTCCTTACATTCTCCCCTTTCAGGACAAGAAATATGCAAGTTTGCACAGAAAGTCTATTTATTAATAAACATAAATAATTGAATCCGTTTAAATATAATCAAGGTATGCCGCTATGAAATTCTAATGCCACTCAAGAATTTACAATATATTGGTTGCATCACTTTTCTATGCTTCATTTACTTGAGTAGAGTTTCGTAAAAACACACACCAACATCTATACATTTGGTTTACCCTGAGAGCCCATCTACTATGGATTAAAAAATGAATGAGGACATGGATAACGCTTTGATTTGATAAAACAAAACTGAATCAGAACATCCCTGCCAATCTAAGTCTGTCTACTTCCAATTTTTTAAAAAAATAGATACCTCTCCCATTGCTCAATGGACATGTCAGAATTTCAAACAGTGTACTAGAAACCCAATTGAAATGCCTGCTACTTGACATTCCTGTATGTAAATCTCTTGTGAAGAGAAAAAAGTCTATTTTGAATTTTACTTATATTGCATTACTTTGTGTATCTTTCTCATATTCAATGGATATTTCAGGAAAATGGGTAGTTGTTAATTTTTCTTTCCCCTTTGTCTTGCATGTTTCAGAGATAGTAACAGAACTCTGATTGTGGATGTTACCTGGAAATTACTTCAATTTACATTATTTTTCTAGGTATGCACCCACTGAGATATCCTTTTGAATCCCAGCATACTTCTGATGTTTGATCATTAAACAGAGACAGAGGCAGGGAATCTCCCAGTATACAAACCATAGGCATTATAATATCAAATCCAAGGGAGGAGTCAAAAGTGGAGTCAATGTTATGTGCCTGTTGTGAGAAGGGAATGAGGGAAAGGGGAAAAGAAATAGCAGCAAGGGGAGTAGTGTGAGAAATGGAAAGAAACAGATTTCCATTTTCAAAGAGTTACAATGCAGAAAGCCAGAGTGCATCCAGGATTAAATAGAGGAGAGTAGGCAAGCAGTACTCCTGAAGTGAATGGCATCAGTAAAGTGAGAGAAGGAGCAAAAGTGTTGAGATTTATCAGCTTAGAACTGACAGGCTAGCCCAACATGCTTAATGATGTTGGCAAAGGAAGCAGCGACACAGTGAGAAAAGGAGAGGGACAAGCACCAAATCCTGGGCACCCCATGGAGTAGTGAACATAGTAAAAGAGCACCAGGGATACCTAGGGAGGAGAGAGGTGATAGAAGAAGGGAATGATCCCCTGTGTCAAAAGTAGCCGACAGTTCAAGGAGTACGAGATTAGTAGATTGCTTAGGCTAACGTGCAGAAAGCAAGGAGTTAGATACATAAATAAGAGCTGTGTCTGTAGAGTGGAAAGGACAGAATCCAAATTGATTGGGAGAAAGGAGGGTTATGATCCAGATAGGTAAACATCTGTTAGTAGACAATATGTTGAAGCTTTTTTGAGAGGCAGGTAAGGAGAGAGATAGGACGGATTTTGGCAAGAAAGGAGGGATCAAGAGAAGGCCTTTTAAGAATAGAGAGATCCATTGAATATTTAAAGGTATAAGGGAATATTGAGGAGGGGAGAGAAAGATTAAAGAAGACAGAGATGGCAGAAGTGAAGGGAACATTTTAGTAATGAGAGAAGAAGGTGTAGGATCAAGAAGAGGAATCAATAAAATAGGGAGCGTTAGAGTCAGAGAGAAGTGAGAAAGAGGAGAATGATGAGAGAGTAGGGGAAAAAAGAAGCAGCAGAGGGGTATGGTGAGGTGAAGAGGATTGGTTAGAAGTCTGTAACTGAAAAACCTCATCAGGAATGAAATGGGCACAGTCCGACAGTACAATAGAGGATGTCAAAGATGGATTAGGAGGAGAGGAGAAAGATTACGGTTAAGGGTTTGAAAGAGCCGATGCGGCTGAGGCTAAAGAGAAAGAATTAGATCAGAATAATAGAGTTTTTTGCATTCAGCAGGGGAGAATCATATGAAGAGTGAAGAGATGAAAGTGCAAGAACGTCAGTGGGCAATTGGGATTTTTTCCCAGTGCAGTTTAGCTTCACACAGTGAAGAACGTAGCAACAAGAGATGAGGAGTCAGCCAATGTTGTGGAGGTTTGCAGGAGGCGTGAAAGAGGCAAAAAACAGAGTGTTCAGCAGAGCGTGGTAAGGGAAGAGGAGGCGGAGTCCACAGAGAAGCAAGAGAAATCACTGAGAAATGGAGGGATTTAGAATTAGCAGAATTAGAAACAATTAGAACAAAAGGAATAAGCACAGTTCATGCAAATAAAGACAGTGATAATCATATCGCAAGTGTATATGACTGATGCACAACTCTAGATTTCAAAATGCACAAAATTATAAAGTTGGAACAGACGGGGTCCCATGTCATTTCAACATAAAGAAATCGCTGAAATTATATTCAAGGACTATGTTATAGTTTTATTTCAAGAAGCGTGGCTCACCACTGAGCTATATCTCAATGGTTTCATGGTTGTATCTCAGTTAGCATCCAGTTCCATGTGTGGGCTCCCATCAGGCGGTCTATTGACAGCTGGTAAAAATATGGTAGCCAGATTATGTAATGTTTTAGTAATGATATTCAAGGCATTTTGGTACTGAGGTGTCACATTAAGTGTGGTGTAACAGTCAAAGGCCTCCAAGTGATAACAATTTATTGGAATCCATCTTCCCGTTCATTACCATAATTTTTGGAAGACCTTTCTCACATTTTTACTGAGTTCAATATAAAGTATCCAGATGAGTTCAGTATTATTGGTGGAGACTTTAATGCATGTTGTTCCCCAGCTGCAAGGCTATTATCAAAATCCTCAATAAGTAACAACAATGGTGAACAATGGGGACAGCTGTTCACAAATTGCAATTTGAACATAGTGAATGGCAACGTTAGTTCTTATTGTCCTCCTGTTGGAACGTGGTCAAATGGTAAGAACTCCTCTATAATAGATTACTTGATTGTATCTCCTGATTTATTGTACAATTGCAAATTATTTAGGGTTCCCCCCTGGAGACAAAGTGACCATAATGTCTTACAAGTTGCTTTGTAAACTTCAGATCAATTAAAGGGGAAACCGTATTGTTGGATTTACAAATAAAGGGCGGAAGTTAATTACGCAGTTACATCAACTGGTCATGCAGGGTCCAACAGAGGAGTTAGAAATACTGAGTGCCCCTGGAACTTACGTTGAATTTATGTGGGACTTAAATCCAACACAACTCAAATAAAATGTGCCAATAAAACTTCATGCCTACACTTTTGACCAAGCAACTTGTAGACAAAAAAAATAATTAAACAGAAATGTGAGAAAACTAAAAACAAAGCAAATCGACCTAGATACTTTTATTGTCAAAAGGACCAAACTGAAACATATCAATAAACACTGGTCGCGCAGGCACCGATTGATACCTAAGATTAATGATGGGCAGAACATGTTAAAAACGCTCTTACCATCAGAAACAAAAAATGTCTGGGCTTTAACAGCAAACATGTAGTCTATCTGTTTATGTTTGGGAGTCTTACTTTGAAGAACGAACAATGAAAGGTCGTTTAATACAACTCAATTAAATGGACTTTAGAGATAGATGAAAATGAAATCTTGAATTTAATCATGATTGCCTCCAAATCCCGCGCGACCGGGCCAAATGGCTTTACCAACCAGATGTTTAGATTAGATCCTCAAACCTGGTTAATATTTCTAACAAAATTATTTAAGAAAATTGTGCGTTCTAAAGTAATACACAGTTCTTGGACACAAGCCATAATAATCCCTATTCACAAAAAGGGCAACACACTTGATCCAATCGCCCTCATGGATTGTGATAGTAAGATTTTTTCTCGAGTTATCCTCTATGAGTTGCAAAAATGGGTTAACAGTCATCATATCGTATCAAAATTTCAAATAGGATTCAGGAAAGTGCTCCCAACCATCCTAAATGCGGATGTCCATAACATCTCACAAACTCAAAGCTAATAAAAAGCAATCTCTTTCAACTTATATTGTTTCTCGACTTATCAAAGGCTTTTGATTTGGTGAATAGTTAATCATGGAACATACCAGATGGGCTACTTCAAATAATCATTGCTCTGCAAGACTGTAATACTATAAGAGTTAGTAGGTGCTTGCCTAGATTGTGGATACAATTCTTCAAACATTCCCTCTGACAACGGTGTAAGACAAGGGTGTCTATTAACAGCCTTACTCTTCAATCTGTATCTTGCGGACCTTGTCCCTTTCTTACAAAATTACACCTTTGCATCCCCTTCTATCACGAATTGCAAAATTCATCTACTTGCCTACGCTGATGATATAGCCCTTTTTGGCTAAAACATTTACTCTCAGCCATGAAAGCATATGCCTTGACCAATTACCTAAAAATGTATTTCACAAAGGCAAATATTATAATTTTCGGGAAACCAAGTAACAGGTCTCAGAAACCACAATGGTGCATAGCCCAGTAACAATTCCGATAGTCAAAAAAGTAAAATACTTGGGATTTTATATCAGGTCGAACCCTTCGCTTAAAGACTTAACCCAAGAACTAGAAAGAAAAATACATCAATATATGTGCCAGTTAATAAAATGACTGTGCACATATTGCTGATTATCCCTAATGCTTTTAATAACATTTTTATAAAGGAAAAAGCACCCCAGCACTCTTATATGGAATGGAATGCACCCCCATTCACGCAACATCAATTGGGACCATTTTTTTAAATGATTGCATATGTAGTTTACAAGAAACCTTACACAACATAGATAAACAAAGACACATAAAAACATTTATCCCACATAAAAACAATGTATAAAATGAAAATCAGTATTAAAAAATGAAGAACGAAAAAGAAAATAAGTTCTGATTCAATGTCTAAGTATCAACATGCCACAACATAATCGTTATACAGTTTTTACGTTTTTCTTGTCCAATTCTAATGTAACAAATGTTAAAAAGACATTTAAGGCCAAAACTAAAGAAATGCTAGTGCCCCTCATGCACCTGCACCAGTGAAGATTCTTGGATACTACCGAACTACTGACAGTGTTATCCTTAAAGCATGTTAAATGTTCTTCCTCAAAGTAAGAACACACCGTAACCAAGTGTCTCAAAATTTATAGAGAGTCCTCAGCGCCACAAAACCTACAATTATAATTGGGTGAGTTGTTAATAAGCAGCAGGGAGAAGTCCCTCCAGAGCTTAATTCTCTCGTAGATAGTTAGTTGGTTTAGCCTAAAGCGCATGTATGTCATGCTAATGTTAGGACAAGGAAAACACTGGAGATATAATGGTAAACACTCTATTGCATGAAAAAATGGAGAGTACTCCCCACAAGTTGAATAGGCGGCAATGTAATCGTCTGTCTCTGCCCAGTCAGTCCTAAATAGAATCTTCTTGACGATCACTGGGCGCTGCACAAGATCTTCCTCAGTGACCCCATTATATACCAATACAGATCCCATCCGTGCCCTAAATTCTTGAATAGAGGGAACAGATGCTTCCTATATGGCTAAATAGAGATTCTCATAAAGAGAATTTTTGGGGGGATCATTTATTTTTCTGAAAACATAAAACTGTTTCCAAACATACCTGGCCTTTAGAGAAACAAGACACAGCTTGTGTCGTATGAACGTATTCAGGATAGCTATCGATAGACCTAATGCCTCCTTCCATAGCTTCCCTTGTATGATGTTGAGCGTATGTCCCATGTCGTGGATTGATAGGTCAAGGCCATAGAAATTAATTGGTTCACATTTGGCTAGATAATAACGCCTCAAGGGGAACAATGAGATTTTGCAGACTCTATGCCTCAAAAACCTAAGTTGTTCTGTTAGTTTTTTTGCCTTATCGAGTCGAGTACTTTTCCAAAAATCAACGCTGACCCTATTAGCCTATTAGTGAGGTGATAGCCCAAATAGACAACAGGCTTGACCTGTTCCACACTATCAGGCCCAATTGTCCATACACAAAGCTGCATCTTGTTTCTCCTTGAGAAGACCAGGACCTTTGAATTGGACGCATTGGACAGGAGATTATTGTCCAGAGCATATTTAAAGAACAACTGCATTTCCTTCTCAGGCCCCAAGGAGTTCTGTCTAGCAGGATAAAATCATCCACGAAGGCCATCCACTCCAACCTAGTATTCCCCAACTTAGCAGGCACAATGGAAGGACCCTGCCACAGTCCCTCCACGTCACACATGTACACGTTGAAGAGTATAGGGCCAGTGTGCACCCCTGTTTGACTCTGATGAATGATAGGGACACCTCCTTGGTAAGATGAACACGTATGGTGGTATGTGTATGTAGTAGTGCAATCAGTTGAACCAGCTTACGAGCAATATTCATAGCAAGCATTTTCTGCCAGAGCCTGGACCTTATGACACCATCAAAAGCACTAGACATGTCCAATGATGCTAAGAAGATGCCCCCCACTTGTGTATGATGAACGTAGTGTCTTAGATGGGCAAAAATGGTCGCATTGAGTGAGGTACCCATTTCTTCCCTAAACCCAATCTGAAACTGGCTGAAGAGATTAATATTGGGACCATTTAGAAGGCCGGTTATGGAAAAGACACAATCCCTCCCACAATCTCTACCAATTGTTAGATTGAGATATGAACTTAGCTTACAATCTTTACAATCTCACTATTATTGTAAAGTATTAGCTCTCTAAAGACTGATTCTAATTCCACCTGATCGATCCCTGTATGAAGACATACATGAATATACAAACATCCGAACAAATTGCTCATAAACATACATGACAACGCTCAAAAGATTCTTGATCAGTGTGAATGTACATCCCAGACCCTCATAGAAAATCCTGAGAAAGTTAAACGAGCGCTTATGCATTCAGATTGGATTAAAACAAGAGCACTAATTAGTAACTTAAAAAACACAAAAAATGTCCATTGTGTGAAAAATCAAGTTCATATGTGCTACCATATGTCAGGAGATTTCGAAATTCTTTGTGGCGTAATGAGTTATTGCGGTTTCGGTTAGGTCTGATAAAAACTAATGAGACTTTCCGAATTTGGAATAAATTGGATCCCACTGAGGGGGAATGTAACTTTTGTGGAGAAGGTTATCCTCAAGATATGCGCCATGTATTAATTTCTTGCCCATTCACTTTGACCCTCAGGGAAACATATTTTACACATTTTGTGCTCAACATTGCTTCGATCTCAACTCAAGATGTCTGGCATAGATTATCGTCAGCAAAAGAGATCTCAGTATCTATTGCTTTACTGACACTTTTGAATGAATGGAATTTCATAACATTGTCATTGTGATTTGCTAAACTGAGGTAGAGCAACGGACTGCATTTAATCCTTGTCCTTTCTTTTTTTGTTGTTGAAAAAATATGCTTGTTGTATCGTTTCTGTTTGTATTTTAAGACTTCTTTTTGCATTGATTTTAGTAATATGTTTATTTTATTACGTCAATTCGTTTTATGGTTTCAATGAATTAATTATATGAATTGATAATTTGTCATTTGAATTTCAATTTGAAAAATGTGCAAAAAGTCATTTTTTGTAACTAAATGCACAATAAAAAAAAGAGTTAGCATGAAAAGAGGGGCATTGAAGCCATTGCAGAAAAATGGAGGTCACTAGAGTAAAGTGGTTTTGCATTGCTTCAACTCTTTTAAATCTTGGATGCAAGCTCATCACTTACAGCTTATTGGTTCTAAAACTGAGCTCATTGTTTGTTGCCGCAATAGTTTGCACAAGTGTGTCAGCCCATCTACTGAGGATGATCATGGTTCAAATATGCTGTTCTGTAGGGTGTGACCTACTCAGCAGGCTCTACAACCACGTTTCAGCTCACTTACAGAGGAGATATACCATTTGCATATCAGTCAGTTCCCACCCACAAGGGAAAACCAGCACCAACGTGCCATCAGCAACCGCAGACTCGTGTTCCAGCCTTGTTGGGCCTCATCAGTGAGTTGAAGCTGAGCCTCTCTATGGCACAGTGTGCAAGAGGTACACATCTGGATTTCCCTAAGTGACTTATCATAAAACCCCAAGTTTGACAAAATGTACACACATGTGGAGACCCTTTTTTTGCAGACTGTTGCAATTCAATCTTTGTCAGACCTCTCACTTCCATCGATACGAAAAGTGACAAATCTGTGTTTAATCATTGCTCAACACATGACCTTCGAAACAAAAGAGAATAAAGTTGTTAGCAACTGCTTCTGTCAACTTATCATTCTGAGGAGGGTCATCCAACTATCATCAAAGAAATAAAATCATGTAGTGGTGTGTGTCCATCGGCATCGGCTGGACTATGCTGATAGCTTTAATGTGGGTCTGCTGGCTTATCTCATTGCCAGGCTTCAAAGACACATAATTTAGCAGTGTATTTGATAAGTAGGCTCTGAGATTATGATCATACTTCGGCAGCCATGTCCTCTCTATACTAGCTTAAAATCCAAGTTCAATTGGTTTTTAAACAGGTCTACCTAACCTACAAATGCCTTCATGCAGAGACCCATCTTACTTTTAAACAAACATAATGTGCACACCGTTTAGCCCCATGAAGAGCATCAGGCACATCTTGTTGGTGTGCCCCGGCTTTAAGCTTGCATCTAGAAGCTGCTGTCGATTTGCCATACAGGCAGCAAAGATTTGGAACATGCTGCCTCTGGAAGTAGTTGTAAATATATCAGTTCAATGAATCATTACACACCCACGAAGATCTTTGAGTTGTCATATTTCAACTTTAGCAACCAACTGTCAAGGCTATTAATATATACAATAAGGAGAAGGGATGAGAATCTTGGACCACACTGCTAGAGGGAAAAAGGGAAGTGAGTTCACAGTTAGCCCAAATCTAAGAGTAATTTCTAAATCATTGTGGAGTTGCACCAATAGATTCGGCACGCCAGCCCTTCCGTTCCAAGAAAGAATAAAGGATATTCCGGCTAACCAAATCAAAGGCTTTAGACATGTCCGTATAGGCCAGATGTATCCCATTTCATTAATCCTCCACATACTTCAAGTGTAGATTCAGGGACTGTTCTCCAGTGCCAGTGCCCTTAAGGAAGCCATGTTATTTACATTGCTAAGTGACCCAAGTATGTGGAGGTTCAGTCCCATAGCCTTCTGTAAATCACATTTCCAAAGAATTTAAAGGCATAGTCAAGAACGGAAAGGAGACAATACGATTATGGATCTCCCAGATCTACCTTAATGATATCAGTAAAATCGTTCAAGGGCGAGGAGGCCAAAAATAGTAAACGTCCTTTGTACATATCAAATAGGCAAACATTCAAACTCAGACTTTCATTTCTGTGTTTAGAGTCTGCAACCTACACACGTTCTTGAAGGGTAAATGGTAAAGTGCTATCTCCATTTATGGTAGATTTCTCATAACAAAGCCCTATAAATAACATTCCAAGCCTCCAACTGAGTCCTTTGTTTCTTCTTCTTTTTTACTTTCTTTTCCCTTTGAGGACATTATTTGGGGTTTCAAGAGATATCTTGGTTTTTTGGTTCTATTAAAGCTTTTTTGTCTTCCTACAATTTCTAATAATTTACTATGGTTAGCCGGGGTCTCCTTTATTTACTAGTTATTAGTAGGGGGATTCTTAGTTTATAAGGCTTTCCAAAGCTGTAATACTGGTCAGATGGGGTGTATTTATTCATCACACATGCTCACCACTTCCAGAGCACTCACTTCTAGACTAACCAAACATATATCTATGTCAATCATATTCCTTTTTAAGGTTGTTCTGTTGCTAAAGATGTCACCCACACATTCTAACATTAAGGCCACAGCTTGCCTACTACCAATCAAAGCTTATATAATAGTCAATCCTTCATGGTAGCTTGCAGGATGTATTGTTACCTGTATGTCAAGCTGCCTGTACCACCCATTGATATGAATAAAGGAGTAACCAAAATCACATTAGCCTCTCTTAGGCCTGTAAATGGTTTAATTTAGACTGAAAGAGGGTTATCTGCTATTTGGTGTCTAATGAAGAGAGGAAGGAACCACTATTTCAGCCTGATCCATGTGTTCTTCTCACATTTTACACAGAGTAATAATGTCATAGGTTAAGGCCCCTTCTTTGCCAGTTAGACCCACCTCAAGCCCATTTCTCAATTATAGGCTAGAATCCACCAAGGAAATGATACCGCATTGTTCTGAAGTTGTGGCAGCATTATCTATCATGTGGTACACTTGATAATCCTGAAATTAAAAGAAAAGCATTATCCGATGTTTAGGGCAAACCTTGTATCTGTACTTTTCGACAATACAACCAACGTTCCCCCAGAGGCCCGATTTCCATACAATAATACTTCCCTTGTTACAACCTCTCTTATTTGATCTAACTACATGATACAAGAGCTGTAGCTTGCAAGTGAGGGGCATCCAATGCTCAGATTTCCTGCAACATGAGAATATAACATTTAATATAATGTAATCGCTACACAATACCTGCAAGCCACAAGAGAAAATACTAATGAAACAAACAATATTTTCTTTTTGAGCACACATACATTTCTTTGACATGTCAGGATACTGATAACAGTCTTCCGGCCTGATTAACAAAAATGTTTTCAATGGGACTTTCCAATGTTATGTTTATAAATCAGGTCCTTCATGTTTTTGTCAGTCAACACACTCGAAGTTGGATAGAAAGGCAGAGCCGTTTGAAATAAATATAGAAGCAGGGAGCGGATACATATTTAAGGAGAAAAACAGTTACATCATCAAGCGGTTCTGAGGAACATATATCCCTGGGTCTTTTGATTGTAGCCCCGGATAGAAAATCAGAGGCTTCAATCAAAAGGCTATCTAGCCCCGAGTCCCAACAGTCCCGACATTAGCGTAGCCTCAGATCTTTTCCTGACCAAGCAACACCCCTGGGGACAAGCCATACTGTCAAGGCGAAGTCCGTCCCAACGCAGAAGTAGCAAGAACTCCTACCTCCCCTTGACGGTCTTGGTGCCTGGATTAGTTGAAACACAGGTCACTGCGACCCCCACGGGGAAGGAGGGTTAGGATCCACGGATTGGATGGGTTTCGGGATTGTAGGGTAACTGGATTGAGGGTTAGGGAAAGGCTATGGATAGGGAAGGGGTTTTTTGGGGTTAAGTTGCTCCCAGACTCTGACCTTCTGAGTCTGAACTATCTTTCACTTTGGTAGTTGCTTTTTAACGTTTGGGCATTCATTCAGTCATGCATTCTTGTCTCATGCATGCTTTAGCCCTCAGACTGGAACCCAACACTCTGTTTACCTCATTCACAAGTTTGCTCCAGCCTTGGGTTTCTTTAAACACAATATTCTAATCTGGCTTCAATATTCAGTTTCAACTTGACATTAATGTTTGCCCTTTTTACATATCACCACAAGATCTAAAACATAAATTCAAACACAATTCTTTGATCACGTTAATGCACTTAGCTCTAGTTTTCCAGTGTGCTTCTTCCGCCCGCCGGCTCGGCAGACTGTGTGTTGCGAAAAAATCAGATCGCTGAAGGTGGCGGTAAACTCCTGACAAAAAAGGAAAAAGTTAGCTTTGCCCTCTCACGCCTTTTGGCATTTCACAAGTACTCGCAACAGCGAATACGGCATTGAATGGCCTGCAACAGGCAAGCATAACGTTACGTTTGCACCCGCAACTGGCGAATGCACATCACATGCAGATTTAGTGGGTTAATAGTTAGTTCGCAAACTTTCGCGTATCTTCCCCGAAGTTTATAAAGACTTCCTAAATGTCACTGGTAAGCGGAGTCTCTTTCCAGTTTTAATTTCCCTCTGGTTAGCTTTTAAAAGGAAGGCAGTGTACTTATCTTTGGCATCGCGGGGCCTGAAGATGTATCCGGCAGCGAGGGCGGCCCTGCGAGAAGCTTCGCTGGAGCTCCGTCAGATGCGTCCTCTCGGCAGCAGAGTCGAGCACGGACAAGCTTTCCGGGATCGCGCATGCGCGGTAGCTTCCTGGCGCATGCGTGTTGTGTCGGGCGTTGTCCTGGGTGTTTCCTGGGCTGCCGGAGCTGTAGTTTTAGGCCCGGGGCTGCTGGGAAGCGTAGTCTTCCTTTGGTTCTGCCTCCTGCACACCTTTTACCCCCACACCATGTACATCTGCACTGGGGACAAAGGTGACAGCGACTCAGAGACGTTCCTCCCAAAACCCCTGCAACCACCCTGCCTTTGTTTTGACCTCGGGGGCCTAATGTGGGCCGTGGGTTTATGACACATACATATCGCAAACAGCATATGGATTGTGAGTGGGTCTGAGAATAATATCTGAGCTATAAAGATATTCTGAAAAATAAAGACAATACAATCCCCTTGTGATGTTTTGGCCTCTCTTGCAATCAGTACATCACTACAGTATTTGTATTTATTTGTATTTAAATTAATTTGTATAGCGCATCAAACCCTGGGGCAACTCAGTGCTGTTCCTACATTTTATACAGTCTCACAATTAGCAATCCATTATATACAAACAATGACACTACAAGTTAGTGGTCATAACAATGAAAGATACAGGAAGGCATAATAAAAGTCATAACATCTGTACATTCAATGGCATAGAATATACAATTTACAGTCATATGTACAAAAGTGTCAGTAATTGTTATGGATCATACATTATGGAGTAGGTAAGTTATGGTCCTGGTCCAATAACCAAGCTTTGACCTTGAAGACCATGAAAGATGATTCTGCTCTTATGGAGATGGGAAGCAAGTTCAATTTCTTTGCAGCCAGGTCTGGGAAGCTAACCCAGGTATGACGACACAATGTGACTGAGCAGTTCTACTGGGTCGTGATGATGTGTGACGTGAAAAGGTGTCACAGAGGTATATGGGTGCCTGGTTATAGAGGCACTTGTGTGTCAGTGAGAGTGATTTGAGATCTATTCTTTGCTTGATGTTCAACCATTTTAAATTCTGTCTGGCGGTGGTAATATGATGTTGCCTAGGGATATTGCATGCTGATCTAACTGCATTATTTTGCATGACTTGCATTTTACTAATATTGTGTTGGGAAGTTCCTAAGTAAAGCGCATTGCAGTAGTCTAGCTTACACAATACTAGGGCTCTTGCTACTGAGATGCAGTTGGTTGAGGTTAGATACGGACGGCAGGCTGTGATAAGTTTATATGTATAAGATGTTGCTGACGCTAGGGCATTAGTTTGTCTTGTGAGAGATAGTGTGGAATCAATATAGATACCTAATGTTGTCACATCATTAACTACTTTAATAATATTACAGTCAATATTGAAGGCTTTGAATGAAGTTCCTAGCTTATTCAGTTTAGTTGGGGAGCCAAGTAGGAGTAGTTCGGTTTTGTCATCGTTAAGACATAAACCATGCTTGGCCATCCTTATTTGTATAGTACTGTAGATGTCATTCATTGTTTTACTATCTACAACATAATCGCCAGTAATAGGGATGAGTTATCGGGTGTGGTCCGCATAGTTTGTATATGTGACACCCAGATAATCGAGTATATCAAATAGAGGCTTGGCGAAAACGTTATAAAGTGTTGGGGACACACAGAATCCTTGTGGGACTCCACAAGAGACTGGCATAGGAGAGGCTGATGCAGACGATGCAAAGACCCTCATAGATCTGTTACTGAGGAAAGATTTATCCAAGAGTTGGCTTGGTCAGAGAAGTGTGCGGCGGATGACAGATGTTTACATAGAATTACATGGTTCACTAAGTCAAATGCTGCATATAAATCGAGTAGTAGGAGAAAGGCAGATTTTCCTTCATCCTGTATGGATTTGTGTCTTTAAGTCAATGAGTGCAGTTTCAGTCCCATTTCTTGGTCTGAAGCCTGACTGTCTTAATCCCAGCAAATTGTTAGTTTCAAGTACTGCTGGATGTGGAGGTATGCTGTACGATCCAATATTTTCAGCAGGAAAGGGACAGTCGTAATAGGTCTGTAGTTAGACGGGTTGTTAGGGTCCAGCGTAGGTATTTTTAATAATGGAAGTACCCATGCATCTTTTAGATTAGTAGGTACAACGCTAGTGTCAAATGATACATTAATGAATGTGGTAATAAAGGGAACGAGTACAAAGGCAGCTTCCTTAATGAGCGTAGCCGGGCAGACATCACCCTTGCAGTTGGAGGGTTTAAGTTTGAGTATGATCATCTCTACTTCCTTGATTGATAGTGGTTTGAAGTTGAATTGTGGCAAATTGTAAATAGGGGCTGATGGCGGGTCCTGTGGTGTGGCATTATCAATAAGGTTTTTCTTGATGGATATTTTATTAAGTAGCAGAGAAATTGTAGACCATTCTGTATGTTAGTGCACCATAGGGTGTCCTTTGTACAGGAGTCAGGTATAGGAGCAGGCGATTCCAATTCTTTTAGGATGTTGAACAATTCCTTAGTACTAAAGTTGGCTTTAGCCATACGGTCATTGTAGTTATCTTTTGTTGCCTGGACAATGGCTGTTTTATAGTTAAATGAGGCCGCGGGGAACATATCTTTATTTTGTTTTGATGGGGAGTTTTTCCAGGTAGTTTCCGCTGAGCGTTTCTCTTTCCTAAGAGTCTTTAGATGTGGTGTATACCATTTGTTGATGTTGGCACGGGGCTTGGCTTTTTGTAGTTTGAGCGGGGCTATCGTATTGAGGATAGTATCATTGTATAGATTCCTAGATCCGATGGGTCTGAATGGGTAGTGATAGGATGAGTTATGGGTCCATTGCATTCCTGATCTGTCGGAGTTCAGCTAAAGCAAAGATGTTTGACTTATTTATATTTGTATGCTTTTGTTATTTATACCATTGAGGAATATAGGCCATGCTAGCAACTAGGTGGCCTGAGAGGAGAAAAAAAGGTATGTTTCTGGACAGTGGGTACCACCACCTCTGTGGGCCTGCCATTTCGATTTCTGCATAATAGGGTAT
Source organism: Ambystoma mexicanum (assembly GCF_040938575.1). Classification (NCBI taxonomy): domain Eukaryota; kingdom Metazoa; phylum Chordata; class Amphibia; order Caudata; family Ambystomatidae; genus Ambystoma; species Ambystoma mexicanum. The sequence continues at coordinate 76,428,876 of NC_090926.1, read as the reverse complement.
TAAGAGGTGCTGACATACTAAGAGACGTTGACTTAATGAATGATTGTCTATCCATATATTTGCAACTGTATTAAAGCATTGCCAGGCTTCAGAGTCAGGAGCGAGGAAGCCAAGCCAGAATGATTCTCTTGTATAGGTCCTGTTAATGTATTTTCCTTTCCTCTACCATCGTCACCAACCATTGTGAGCAGAGATTTCAAACCCTTTTTGAATCATGTTGTGAATTCTTGTCATTTTTGTCCACTAAGGAGCCGAAACGCATTTTACAATGTTGGCTTATTTAATTTGCCAGGGATTCAACCTCCGCCTCGCTTTTGTTTACACATCGCATCATACTTTGCATTATTTGCACGGATTTGTAATTTGCACTCTCCACCATGAAAGGGCTTGTGTGCTGCATGGCCAAGAGACCGGACTTGTTATTATTCTTCTAATTTGATAGTTTTCGTGATATTCTTGGCATTGACTTATATTATTGCGATTTTCAATCCCCTTCTTCATTATCAGTATTTACAATTCTATGTTCTATGTTTACTAACTTTACGCAGCAATTAGTCTCATTGTTATGTTTCTTTTCAGCTATTTCCATAGAATTATCAGGGTTACGGTCTATTAGTGCTTTAAATGAAATCAGATCATCCTTACTGTTCATTGAAAACTCATGCAGCTTGCCATTGGAAATTGGGGAGGTCCGTCTAGGACACACCAAGGCTTATTTCCACAGTTAGCTGATGACAAGTACTTAGGCAGAATACCGTTAGGTGAACTAGGGAAACTGATGCCTAAAACAATTTAATAAATTACAATATTTTGTGCGGTGACAGATCTTGTAGCTTCCGTTCTGTAAGTATATGAGACTCAGGTTGGATAATTTTTGCCACAAAAAAAGCTACCACTTCGGCAGTTAAGAGTTAATATTCATAGTAGCTCTGCAGTGGGATATCATTTTGGTTGCTTTCATGTTTTTTGGTGATGTAGTATTTTAACTCTGACCATTCCCTTTCTTCAAGTATATATGTAAACTAAACTTAAATATATGTTGCTAGGTGGTACACTTGTCCATACGCTTTATTACATATTCTTTCAAGGAGAAACCTCATATTTAAAATAAAACTCTAATGTAAAGACGATAAAAAAGCTCACAGGTCTTGTCCTTGTCAATCTTGAATGGACACAAATACAGATGCCATTGGGTGAGGCTTAGGTTTAATGCTCACGCTAGTGTACACACCCATGTATAAGTTACATGTTTAATAAAGTGGCATGTGAAGCCTCTGGGAGATTCCTTTAATGTATTCTGGCCTATGGAGTCCCAGCATTCAGCACTCCACATCAGTCTGTTTTCTTCTCCTTCATCCTCTGCCACCAGCCTCAGAGCATTGTGAGCCTTGGGACCTCTACATCGATCTTGCCTCCAGTATCACAATCAAGAGATCCACACCACATCTCTGAACTCCATCCAGAGATGAATAGAGAGAAGGCAGGTTCACTGCGATATCTGGTGCATGAGATTTATCCAACATATACTGGGTTATGGAGTTCTGGCTTTCAGTGTTCTACACCCGGGCTCTTTTTTTCCACTTTGTAGTGCCCAAATGGCTTCAGATTCAAGTGAATCCCAGGAAATGTGCAGCTCCCTTGTCCCCATTAAGACCCTACCTTGATCATCCCCACATGTTTCTCACTTATTGGGCACCATCAGTGGCTGAGATGTGTTGGGATGCATGTACTTCATTCCAGCCAGTCTAAAAGGTTCAGATTGAGGAAAACCTATCAGAATGCAACATCAGAGGAGCAGAGTGAAGTTTGCGCCACACACAGTGCATACATTGTTTAAGTAAGGTTTGATACATATTAGATACCCACATATAGCAACACAGAAAGAGCAACAAGTCTATTAATGCTGTGGTTGCTGAGGTCATAGATAGGCAGCATTATAGGAACAGTTCTTAGTTGATGTACTGTAGTGGCGTAGGATACCGTGATGTGCAGCAAGGTTTGGAGTAAGCGGAAAATGGAGTCGGCAAGGCAGTGTGATAGAAGTAATGTTGGTGTGCTAACCTGGCAGAAGTGTTGCAATTTTTTATGGTAAGGTCTAGCACACGATGAACAGAACAGAATGCAGGCCTTGGTGTGGAGCTCAGGTTCTGGTAGTTTAGCTGCAAAAATAAATTCCCATTTCCCGTCCCCCAGGAGAGAAGCCGAGTTCAGAGGCACCGATGTTGTGCAGATAGACACTAAAGGTATCCAGCTGCAGTGCCTGAACGTGGTCAGAATGGAAAGTTAGTTGATAGAAGAGTAGGAAGGGATGCTCCCTTTGTAGGACACAGTCATGAAATAGGGCATGAGGTTATGTGGTGCCTATGAGCCAGGCAAAGATTTAGAACACTACTGCTCTCCATCCATACTGCTCACACCCCATATGAATTACACCTAGACACACAATTTAAGCAAACAAATTCTTGAAATTCAGACTTGAGAGCGGTGCCCCGGTCATATCATCCTTGCGCACCTGGGGCTGGGAGGAGATAACGAGGAGCCGTGTCTTGAACGTCTTGTGATTTGGGACAGGAAGACCGGCTGTGGTGCCAATAAAGTTAGTCCAAGGTCGGAGGTGCAGCTCGTGTGTGCCATGATGTCTGATTAATGAGGAAGCCTATTGTCTGATCAAAGCAGGGTTGGCCTCACCAAATTACTTTGATCGCATCGGGAACAGGAGGGTGTACATCACGTGATGCTCCAAAATTTACGAAATGTACCCACCAATCATGTACCTGGGTTTGACAGTGCCGATGTAGGGGACCCTGCGCTTAGGTGAATGGGGGTAGCGTAGAAATAGGTAATCAGTCAAGGAACTATAGGGGAGGATTAGCATGTTCTATAGGTGGTAGCCAATGGGTACAATGTCGTATCATCGACAGTAGTTTTTTTCAACGGGTGTATTGCAGAAAAAGTATTGCTGAAAAAACACATCGACATTTTGTTGGGGGTAACCCCCCAAAAATAAAAAAATAAAAATGTTGATGAGTTTTTTTGACAAAATTGTTGTGGAAAAAAACAGTCAAAAAAATGGTCATTGATGATATGACATAGAACCAGCCAATGATGGTGGTGGAAGCATGTGGTACTCATTATTATGTATAGTAGAGTTAATTTGCGGAATGTCTTGGCGTTTGGGATACCATCCTTTCAATTTGGGGACCCCAATGTGATCCCACACTCTATGTGACGTGGGGGTGTCCCTGCCGCACATTCCTGGCGTGCGACGCCCAGCTACAGTGACCAGCCCCCTGTGTATGTTCCAAAGAAGTTTGCACGCACAGTGTTGACCAGAAGGCCTGCTTGTTCCTTGGAGTAGGGCGGTGCTCCCAAATTGTGTGGGACCCATATCGGAGGAACTTGAGAGAACTTATAGATGTAAGTACACCTTTGTCAGACAAAAACAATGATGACAGAGTGTGTGTGTGTTGAGTGAGGTGTTTGTGAGGGTGTGGATTGTAAAGACCACATGGATATATATGATAGGTATATATTTTTAGTGGTGGCCAGAGAGATCTTCTCCGTAAGAGAAAAGTTGATGTCACAATATAATTGCATGCATAAAAAGAGAAGAGAGAGACAACGGGATGGCCTCCATTGTGGAGAAAAGGCAACACTGTACGTAAAATAAGAAGTGAAGTCCAATATTTGGGAGACTTTGGAGCCATCCACTCAGCACAAGCTAGCGTGAGGAGGTAAATTCCCTCTTCTCGAGGAAAAAGAAGAAGGCTCTACACCATTGTGTAAATAAGTGTGATTTTGTTGTGTATGTTCATTATATTGTGGACCTGGGATCCCGTCACCCAGCAGAAGGGGACATAAGGATGTAAATGCCCTCATCTCAAAGTGGAGATTGAGGAAGGCTCTTGTGCATTGTGTATATATTTGTGTTTTTATTGGTTTTGCACTTTAAGGGGTTATTGAATTGTTTTGGTGTGAAATGTGGTTGTTGTTCAATTGTGTGGAGAGTTGTGTGGTGTGTAGGGGGTGACGAAGGAAGGGAGGGGTAACAGGAAGGGTGGACAATAGTGGGACGTGAGCACGATTGATACCACTGGATTGGTGTTTAGGAAGCTAAATAGCATTACGAGGTTAGGCGCTGTTACAACATGAGTTCCCTGATGCCACTTGAATATATGTGTACAGCAATAACAGAGAGGTTTTGGGTTATATGTATACTTATTTGTTGACTAAATATAAGGGGAAGAAGTTAGGGAATAGGAAGGGCATTCTCAAACTTTGGAGAATGGTAAAAGATTTGGAAGATGTCCCTGAGGATTCAAACAGTGGAGAAATAGTAATACAAATGCCTTGTGTCACTCCCATGCCAATTGTGCCACCTACGTCCTGTGAACAATCCATAATGCCTGTAATACCCACAACCCACGCCTCCCCCACAGGTATGTGCACGCAACAAGACCCTGCTGTCAGTCTAGAAAAAAGTAGACACTTTTTTTCAGAGGAGTATGCAAGGTATGGATGAGGCGTTTGGCATATGGCCAAAAGGAGGGTGTTGTCAGTCTAGAAAAAAGTAGACACCTCCTCGATCGTAAGGAAATGTACTTTGTTGGCCGAAGACCAACCACCTCATGTGTTTTAGTATTAGAAGGGTGTAGCAAAAGCTTAACCACGGAGCGGCCATTTTAAGGTGACCAAAATCGCCATTTTGTTTTCTATCTCGTTTTCTCTAACGTTGTCTTTTGCTTCATGTAAAACTGCTTTGCTGAAATATTATTCTGCTTCACTGGTGCATAATGCAAGGCCGCGAGAAGCATTTTGAAACATAACGCAGTAACCCAGACAGAAATGCCCGGTCTCCTCCAGCACATATCCTTGAAGAGTGAGCAGCAAGGCATTCTAATCAGTACAGCAGGTGCCAGCCAGTCTCGGTAGCACAGTAGAAATGCTAGAGCGAGCATTAAATGACTTGAATTATGCTCTTCTTTGCGGCCCCCCTTTCCTAAGCCCGGTAGAGTACTGTAGAGCAAGTTGACCCCCCAGCACACGAATAGAAACTAGGAGATAGCAAGGCCTGGAATGTGTCTCTCCCCTACGCGCAGCTTGTTCGCGAAAACAGAAGCACTGTGTTCCTTTAAACAAAGACTTTTTGCCATTTTCTGCTCAAATTTCCAGTGCTACGCTGATGACACTCAACACATTTTCCGGCTGCCCTCGGCCACCTCCTCTGCCTCTCTCATCTCTGACTGCCTAACTGCCATTCAAAATTGGTGTGCCACCAACGATCTTTGTCTGAATGCCAGCAAGACGGAGATCCTCCTCATCGGCACACCATCTCCATCCTTTTCCCTCACTCTCTGGCCGGCCTCCCTTGGCCCTCCTCCTACCCCTACCTGCGAGGCTAAGAACCTTGGCGTCATCTTTGAGAGGTATTCTTTCCTCTTCTTCCCCCAGAAGATCATGGTATCCCAAGCTCTGGTTCTCTCTAGCTTGGACTATTGTAACAGCCTCTTTCTAAATCTACCTGCCTTTACTCTCCACCCTCTACAACTTATCCAGAACAGGACTGCGAGACTTGTCCTTGGCCTCAAGCCCTGGGATCGTATCTCTCCAGCTTTGAAATCTCTCCATTGGCTCCCAGTGGATGCAAGGATTACATTCAAAACCCTCTGCATTGTCCACAAGGCTTTCTGGGGCCTGGGTCCAAAATACCTTCAGCTATCCCTCCGCAAATACCTCCCCTCTCAAGCTCTTCGCTCCTCTGCCTCTAACTCCCACAGGGTCAGTCGTTTGTCAAAGAAATGAGCTGGGGGTAGATCTCTATCTTCGGCTGGGGCCTCCCTCTGGAACAGCCTCCCTGCCACTCTAAAACTTGAGGAGAACCATCTCCGGTTCCGGAAGCACCTCAAAATCTTCCTCTTTGCTTCTGCTTTGCTCCCCTTCTCCCCTGCTGATCTGCTCTCTTGGCACTGTGCACCTGGCCACCCTCTGTCCCCTGGGCCCAGGTACCTGCTCACCCTGCCACCTTCCTGCACAGCCTCCTGGCCACCCCTTGCACTGGGGACTGTATCTGTACCATACAGCCCCCCCCCATTTTTCTTCTTTTTCTGCACTTGTTCAGACTTACCCAGTCTGCTGCCTTAAACACAGCACTTGCCACTCGCTGGCTGCACTACCACAGTTTGCCTCAATTTTCTATTTATTTTATTTATCTGCGCTCCTTGGCTTCTGCACTTTCCACTCTCCCCCTTCCATGCACTTTTTCCCTTTTCCCTTTCGCATGCACTTGCACGTTCTCAATGTCACTGGGCCTAGTAAGATCATTTTTATGTTGTGCTGTGTTCTCCCTTGTTCCCCTCCCTTGCCTAGTCGCGCTCTGAAACACTTGGGTACGAGCGCGATACAAATAAAATATCATATCATATCATATCATGTAGACCGACTTTTTGAACTCAAGAATGAACTTCATAATGAATATGGTGAAATGGTTGCCACGCCAGGGTATAGGAGTAGAGATATTAGGAGAGATAGGACTGACGCAGTAGAGCCCTATATACAGCGGCGATATTCGTCGTCGTCAAGACAGACAGGCGACAGACTGAAAGTATGTATACGAGAGACGTTGAAATGGATTTCAGATCCTAGTATTCCCACTATGGAGATACATAAGATGATTGATGAATACCCCTTGTCCATGAGGATAGAAGCACTATGAATAATGGTTAGGGTGCTACTCCAGCAGGTAGCGGGACACAATAGGGGAAGAGGAAACGCCCAGGGCAGAGGTAATTTCAATATGCATGGAGGACCCCTGGGATTGAATTAATGTGCGTATTGCAGAGAGGAAGGTCACTGGTGAGCGCAATGTCCACACTTTCAAAATAGGAATGGGTATGGCCAGAGAAGTCAGCATAGGGGGCCTCCAGGAGCAAATGAGCATAATAGAAATAACATGCAGCAGCACCAAAATAGTCATGGAAATAGTACTCAAAATCAGAACCAAGCTCAGAATCAAATAGAGGAAGGGGCGGGAATATTTTTGACACTCAATCGGGTACACACTATAGTAACAGCAGCAACTACACATCGGATGATGTGTTGTTTCCCCAATAGGATAGTCCAAGACAGGGATTGGAACCGGTGTCTATTCCCGTGAATCAGAAAGGACCCTGCGTAGAAATGAAAGTCAGGGATAGTGAGCACAGATTTCTCGTGGATACGGGGGCACAAAAGTGTTCGATAGACCATCATTTGGTTCCACAAATACCACTGTCAGGGCGAATGAATATTTCGGTAGGGTTCGCAGGCACCTCAGTGATAAATCCAGTGTCCCAACCAGTAGCAGTGACATTAGGCCCATTCACGAAATATTGTCCATTTCTCTTAACAGAGAATTGCAGAGAAAATCATTTGGGATTAAATTGGTTGAAAAAACTGATTGCAGTTGTCCACTTAACACCAGATGGAGTATTTTTGACCATTTCACCACAGAATGTACCAATATCTGAATTTGTGGCTAAACCTTTGCCAGGAGAATTGAGTGAGGTGCCAACTTGTATATGGGCAATGAATGACAATGATGTTGGGTGCTTGAAAATAGAACCAGTGAAAATTGCTTTGAAAGAAGGAGTAACGTTACCACGTATTCCACAATATAAAATTTCAGCAGAAGGAAAAAAGGATTGAAAATTATTGATTTACTGATTTGGTAAAATTGGGTGTCATTGAAGAGATTACAGGCAGTGTATGTAACAGTCCCATTCTTCCAGTGTATGAGAAAGGAGGTAATGAGGTACCGTATTGTTTAAAAATTGATCTGCGCGCATTAAACAAGGTGGTAGATCCACAATTTCCGTTGGTCCCAGACGTTACCACGATTTTGACCATGATTCCTGTCTCGGCTGAATATTTTAGTATTATTGACTTGCAGAATGCGTTTTTTAGCATTCCAGGAAAGCAGATATCTGTTTTCTTCACGTTAGGAGGACGATCATTTACATTCACGCGCATTCCACAAGGCTACACAGAGAGTCCGAGTATTTACAGTAGAGCATTGAAAGAACAACTAGACATGCTAGAGTTACCGACAGGTTGCGTTTTGTTACAATATATAGACGATTTATTGATCACTGCAGATACAGAAGAGATTTGTAAAAAGAGTACTGTTTTATTATTAACACACTTGGCAGCGTATGGCCATAAAGCAAGTTTAAAGAAGTTCCAATATTCTCGAAAGGAGGTGGCTTATTTGGGCTACCTACTTTCGAAAGAAGGGAGAAGACTGACGCCAGAAAGAATAGAGAGCATTTCTGGTATGCCAATTCCAAAAACACAGAAAGGAGTCAGAGCTATAATAGGCATGGCTTCCTATTGCCGACAGTGGATTGTGAATTTTGCATTGATTGTGAAGCCAATGGTGGAGTTGACTAAGAAGGATGTTGTGATGCCGAGGACAGAGGAGGGGGGACAGCAGGAGAGGAAAGGAAGTTGATGAGGCGCGGGAAGCGTCTATCAAAGAGGTGAAGGTTGGCCTGAGGACCTTGGACCAAGACGGTCCCATTAGCGTAGACATTAATGATGGCCTTAGAGGAGTGGAAGGAGGCCAAGAAGACATCCCAATGGGTGCCGCCAGTAATGGAAGAAGAGGAGAAAGGAGAGAGCACAGAGACCATATGAGGGGTCCATAGGTCTGGCGAAGGCACGAAAAAGAGGATGTCAGTGAGAGTTTCCTTAGATGAGGCATTGGTGTGTGTTTCAGCGATGGGGAGGCCTGGGTTGGAGACCAGGATGTCCTTTTTAAACTCTTTCCTACCAGATTTAGTGAGGAGAGCAGGATAGTCAATGGAGAAGCAGTTAGAAAAGATAGGAGAGATAGAGAGCACCATGGGATAGGAGGAAGGGGGGGAGGACAGGACAAGCGCAAGCAGACAGGAAGAGAGCGACAAGCCCTAGTTTACCACGAATGCAGAACACAGTGAACACAGTAATGCATAACAGGTAGCCAGTGGAGAGGCCACCTAAGTTTGAGAATCCTGCAAGGGGAGAGAAAGTCCCTAGTTTACCACAAATGCAGAACACAGTGAACACAGTAATGCATAACAGGAACCCAGTGGAGAGGCAACCTAAGTTTGAGAATCCTGCGAAGGGAGAGAAAGTCCCTAGTTTACCACAAATGCAGAACACAGTGAACACAGTAATGCATAACAGGTACCCAGTGGAGAGGCCACCTAAGTTTGTGAATCCTGCGAGGGGAGAGAAAGTCCCTAGTTTACCACTAATTGCAGGGCAAAGTGAATTCAGGGCACCATGCGACTGAAGTGAACAGGTGTAGGTGCGGCAGGCAGAGGGAACAGTTGGAGCTAACAAGGTGGACCAGCGCCAAGCGTCCCCTGGGGACACCTGCAGACACAGTGGGAGCCGCAGCTGTAGGAGGCACCCTTTGCCTTAGGGGCCCTTAGCCGTGGGGGCTGCCGGGCAGTGGGGCTGCCCAGGAGGGTTGGTGGATAAGGGGGGGGGGGCGGGCAGGGAGCCGGGCTGGAGGTGGGCACCAGGAAGAGGCTGCAAGGGGAGGGGGGAGGGAGAAACACAACCACGCGCTCGGAGCGGGAACAAGGTAAAACAAATTAACAAAAACAAAATCTCACTTGTGGCCCAGATGGACTGGCAGGATTTCAATCCTGCAGCTGGTCTGCCCGGTTAGCTGCTCTCGACCCCAGGAGCTGCGCAAAGAGGCGAGCGGGGAGAGCAGCCGTCGGTTAGTCCAGAGGGACACGCAATGGAGCCAAACAGAGAGGGGGGGCAGGCAGGGAGGTGGGCTGGAGGAGGGCACCAGGAAGAGACTGCAAGGGGAGGGGGGAGGGAGAAACACAACCACGCGCTCGGAGCGCGAACTAGGTCAAACAAATTAACAAAAACAAAATCTCACTTGTGGCCCAGATGGACTGGCAGGATTTCAATCCTGCAGCTGGTCTGCCCGGCGAGCTGCTCTCGACCGCAGGGGCTGCGCAAAGAGGCGAGCGGGGAGAGCAGCCATCGGGTTGTCCAGAGGGACACGCGATGGAGCCAATCAGAGGGGGAGGTGGGGCGGGCAGGGAGACGGGCTGGAGGAGGGCACCCAATGCCTTATTTCATCTACCACATGATGTAATTAAAACAAATGTAGACACATAGTGTTTCGCCTTTTCCCTCGAGATCTGCCCATCCATTGCAATCTCATATAATTTCTCCTCTAGGCCTTAGAGAACAGAATGTTTGTTTGTTTATTTATTTGTTGAGCGCACCTGACCCAAAGATATCTGGGCGCTATACAAGAATATGCAGTTTCGTAGTTACACGGATGAGACATCAAATTATACAGTACAGTACAGAAAAAAGTACAAGGTAATGGTATAAGGATGAAGCCGATTACAATGTAGAAGTAAAGCAAATAAAATTACAAAAAGAATACATACAGCTTAATTACATTAGAGAAGTAAAGCGTGTAAAATACAACAGAATATATTACAGGAACAGGTGCGTGTCGGTACAATTAGAAACGAGTAGAGAGCCAACTATATACGGGATTTAATACAAATGTGCAGAAGAGGGGGCCATCTATCAGAGTGGGAGGTCTTTGGCTGAGAGCCATAGTTTAGTATTTTTTCTGAATACATGGAAGGATTGGTCAGATCTTAAGGTAGGAGGTAGGGAGTTCCAAAAGTGGGCTGCCAGGACGGGAAAGCTGCTTCCTCCTGCTCTTTTCAGCTTGAACCTGGGTACTGTCAAGGATCTGGAATTGGCTGATCTGGTGGGTCATAAGGAGGTGTGCATAATGAATTTTTTGTTCAGGTATTGTTGAGCTGAGTTGTTGAGACATTTATGTGTTAGGCACGCTGTTTTGAGATTAATTCTATCCTTAATGGATAACCAGTTATTGTTGCGTCTTGTCAACGAGATGTGCTGTCTTCTGGAGATGCCGAGCGCAGTTCTAAGCATGTTATTTTTGAGAATCTGGAGTTTGTTGGTAATGTATTTACTAGTGCCTAGGTACAGTGCATTACAGTAGTAGATTTTTGATAAGATCAAGGCTCTTCCAAGTGTCAAACAGCTTTCTGCAGAGAGGAAGGGTTTGTAGGCATGGATTAGCTTACAGGTGTAAGCTGTGGCCGATGCCGTGGTGCTGACTTGTTTGTGCAGGTTCAAAGAAGAATTTAAATAAAAACCCAAGGTTTTTATCTCATTAGCCACCTTGATGTTGTTACCGTCAATTTTAAAGGAACGATATTGGTTGCTTAGTTTTTTCTGATTTGGGGGGTGTCTAGGAGAAGGAGCTCAGTCTTTTCATCATTCAGGCATAGTCCATGTGTGGCCATCCATGCCTGAACGATAAGGTAGACTTTGTTCACCAGAGCTAAGTCAGTCTCATAGTCACCCACCAAAGGTAAGAGGATCTGGGTGTCATCTGCATAGTAAGTGCACTCCCCAACAAGTCACCCACCTTTGAGTCAACTTGTAAGCCATTCAGCTTCTCACCCCTTTCTGTTTGGGAAGTAGAAAACTTCATTAGGAAACTTAAACCCTCAAACTGCCAAGGCGACGCTTGCCCTGCCCCGATCATCAAAGCTGCAGCACATGTCCCGATGCCATACATTACTAACCTTATCAATGCCTCCTTTAAAACCGGAGTAGTGCTTGATCATCTAAAAGACGCCTGGGTCATTCCACTTCTTAAAAAAACCAACTCTTGACCCTGCCAACCCGTCTAACAATCTTTTGGGAGTAAGGCAATCCGGCTTCCGACCCAGACATGGCACGGAAACTGCTTTGATAGACCTCACTACTCAGATCCAAATCTTAAAAGACAATGGTAAACTTGCACTCCCCTTATTGCTTGATCTGTCAGCAGCTTTTGACTTGGTCAACCACCAAACTCTCTGTCACCATCTGAAATCTGCAGCACACTTCTCTGACGCTGCCACTGCTTGGATCAGCTGCGTCCTGGCGAACAGAACGATGAGGGTCTTCTCTACCACTGATTCTACTGAGCCTTCACCGGTACCTTGTGGAGTACCGCAAGGCTCCTGTGTGTCTCCTACGCTCTATAATGTATTTACGAAGCCCTTCTTCGATATCCTTCACTATCTGGGCGTCACGTATACCAATTATACGGACGACACCCAGATACTCATTCCCATATCTGGTGACTATGCAACAGACAGCATAACCCTTAATGAAATATACGCAGTAATACAAGCATGGATGGCTCATCACAGACTTTGTCTCAATAACGAAAAAACAGAGTTGCTTATCCTTGGTACTCACGCCATACTAAAAAAACTAAATACTGCTTTTAAATCTTTCACTATAGATGGCAACACTATTCCCGTCTCAAACAACACTAAAACCCTTGGTATCTGCCTGGATGCCACCTTATCCCTCTCCAAACAAACTAATGCAGTAGCATCATCAGCCGCCTACACCTGTAAACTTATCACCGCATGTAGGCCGTTCATCTCCACACCTAACTGCATTACACTTGCTAGGACATTACTTTTGTCCAAAGTAGACTATTGTAATGCCCTCTATTTAGGCACTGGTCACAAACATATTAACAAACTACAAGTAATTCAAAATAATGCCATCAGGGAAGCCTTCAACATCCCTAAGAAGTCGCAGATCTCTGAGACCAGACGCAATCTGCATTGGCTCCCAGTAGAGCACAGAATATCCCTTAAAACTCTTGCCCTTACACACAAATCCAGGGCCAACCTTGCACCATCCTACTTCACCAACCAGCTTACCCCACACACATCATTAAGACCACTTAGAGCAGCTCAAGCTAACACCATGTCCATACCGAGATTTAAACTCCATAACTCGGAAGGAGCTAGCTTCCCTGTACAAGCCTCAAAGTTATGGAACACACTCCCCGCTCTCCTCAGGTCAGAACCCTCTTTCAACCTATTCAAATGTAACACTAAGTGCTGGCTTCATGACCTTGACACAATGACAGCCTAACTTCCTAGATCCTGATCTTGTTGCCTGCCTAATGTATGTTTGTAAATAATATAATACACTATATTATATGCTATATTAGTATTTGCACTCTCCACTGCCTACCACATGAAAATGACAACTTGTATGTATGTATCTGTAACACTAATGTCTGTACTTATCTGTAACCGTAACCTTGAAACCTTTGCCTCCAGCATGCTATTGTATCTGTAACCTAGTTCTCTGCAACTAGATCTAAATCTACGCGCCCGGATGCCCCTGGGTCTGGCTACGCTTTATAAATAAAACAAATACAAATACAAATACAATAGTGTAGGTGACACCCAGATAGTCTAGGTCATCAAACAATGGTTTGGTTAATACGTTATACATGGTGGGCGACACGCAAGAACCTTGCGATACTCCACAGGTTATAGGGATCGGGTAAGCTGCTGCCGATGATGGGAAGACTCTCATCGATCTGTTACTTAAGACGGATTGAATCCACATTGTTGCTTCTGTTGAAAAGTGGGCCGCCGCTAAGAGGTGACTGCAGAGCACCTTGTGGTCGACCAAGTCAAAGGCGACTGACAAATCCAACAAGAGCAAGAGGGCAGATTGTCCTTTATCTTCCAAATCTTCGATTTGGGTCTTCAGGTCGATCAGGGCTGTTTCCATGCCATGTTGCGGCCTGAAGCCAGATTGTCATAGTCCAAGTAGGTTTTTGGTTTCAGGGTATGCTTGAATCTGGATATATGCTGCTTTGATGATGATCTTAAGCAAGAAAGGGACGGTAGTAATGGGTCTGAAATTGGTGGGGATACTCGGCTCTAAAGAGGTTTCTTAAGGAGTGGGAGTACCCAAGAATTCCTTTATGGTCTGTGCAGGGCATGAGTCACCTTGGCAGTTGGAAGGTTTCAGTGAGGCAATAATATTTTTCACATCCTGGATAGATACTTGAAATTGAATCCTTGTTGGGGTTAAGGGTAGTCTAAGGGGGGAGGATTGGCTATATTGGCTTGAGTAGGGATAGTGCTTTTTTTTCGACTGTTATTTTATTTTGGTGTAAGGTAATTTTGTTGGCTAGTGCATCTTGGATTATGGTGCACCAGGCTTTGTCCTTGACACATTTGTCTGCTAGCGGGGGGAGATTCCAATTCTCTTAATATGGTACAATGTTCTCTCGAGCTGGAGCTGGCTTTCTCAATCCTAACATTGTAGGTGTCACGTTTGGCTAAAATGATTTCCTTCTTGTAGTTAGCTGTACATTTAAGTAGGATATCTTTGTTGGAAGGAGTGTGGTATTTTTCCGAGTCGTTTCGAGTTTCCTTTTTTCCATTCGTAAGGATTAGAGTTTGGGGAGAACCAAGAGTTCAATTGAGCTTTAGGTTTATTTTTAGTAGTTTGAGGGGTGACATTTTGCCTAGTGCTGTGGTGATGGTCTTATTATAGAGTTCCACTAATTCTGCTGAGTCGGAGGTGGCAGGTAGGGAGTTGAGTAGTAGTCGGATAAGGGTTTTGAGGTTGTCTATTGAAATATTCCTTTTATTTCTGGTTGGGATGGGAGGGGCAATGAGGTTAGGTTTATAGTCTTGTATATTAAATGATATTAAGGAGTGGTCTGACCAAGAACATTGTTCAATACAAGATATGATAGTTTCTCAGTTGATGTCGGCTATCCAGTCTAGGACTCTTCCTTTTACATGTGAGGGGTGGATTACTCTTTGTGTGAGACCGGAATCGGACAGTGAGTTTGCTAATGTTATGGCTGGTTGGTAGTTATGGTCATTAAGACCCAGGTTAAAGTCACCTAGTAATAAGGTTTGTGAAGAGGGGTTGGTGTTGGTAGTGAGTAGGGTAATAACATCTTCCTCAAAGGAACCAATAGGTCCAGGGGGCCTGTAGATCAGATGCATTGTTATGGTGATTGGTGAAAGAATGTGATTGTTTATATGCAGAAATCCAATCTCTTCATCTCGGTAATATTCTTTCTATAAAGAACATTAACAAAATAAAGTTGGAATACCCTTCTTGGACTTCTTATTCTTCCAGCATTAATATTCATTAGCTTGCCACTAACCTCATTTGGTCGTCATTCTGGGGAGCACATTCCATTTCTTAATTCCATGTCAAGTATATCACTGTGTGGTTTGAAATAATCATATTAGACACTGTATAATCTCATCACATGGGTCTGATTTTTTATTTCAATTTTAATTGTTAATTGTTGTTTCCTTACAAAGGTTTTCACTGACCTTATGTTCTTCTATCAACAAAAGATGAGGCATCTTCTACCTTCAGAGAATGGGGTACCTATGTCACCTAAAAGCCCAAAATAACCTGTCAATGGCCACCCTATTTCTTGTTTCCAAACAGAAGCCACATTTACCAAAACACACAGTGTGATTCATAACATGGCTATGAAATGCCATTCTCAATAGCTGTGACAATTGGCCATCTCTGTTATTTTAGCTGTGCATTTGTAAACACACTGGGTTATAATTCCAGGGTATGAGTGTTTCTCAATTACGGCACTCTTCTATTACTGCTTGCTTTATTTTACATCGATTTTCATTTAATGCTGGGATCAGCATTTTTATTAATCAAAATCAAAATGAGACTAACGCTGTACTCCTCTTTATTTATGCGCAACAGTATTTTCCATCTCTGGCATTACCCAGATCTATAACCGTATCGTTGGCTTTCATGTCTGCTGTGGCGTAGCAACAGTAAAGACTCTTGCCTTACCCTTGTTATCACAGTGTGCCCCTCTCGAATTACATCACCTCTGAGGAGGTGCAGCTGATAGTTTGACATCTTATGGACAATGGGCAATTGGTACAGATATTGAGAATTGCATCTGATAGCCATTTTAGGATTCACTCTGTGTGGTTTGGTAAATTAGGCTTCTTTTTGGAAACATGAAATAGGGTGGCCATTGACTTTGGTTATGTTTGGCTTTTAGAGTGACATAGGTTCCCCATTTTCTGATGATGGAAGATGCACCTTTGTTGTGTTGATAGAAGAGCATAAGGTCAATGAAAACCTTTGTAAGGAACCAAGAATTAACAATTAAAATTGAAATAAAAATCAGACCAATGTGGTGAGATTAAATGGGCCTAATATGATTATTTCAGACCACACTGTGATATACTTGATACAGAATTAAGAAATAGAATGTGCTCCCCTGAATGACAACCAAATGAGGTTAGTGGAAAGCTTACAAATGTAAATACTGGCAGACTAAGGAGTCCAAGATGGGGTCTCCAAGATATTTTATTTTTTGCATTTTTTTATAGACTGAATATTACCCGTACGGGTTAGCGAAGAGATTGGATCTCTGTATATGGACAATCACATTCTTTCCTGATGAAAGGCAGATAAGTGAAATGATATGATATCACAATGGATGGGTGGATCTCGAGGAAAAAGGCTGAAACACTATGGGCCTCATTACGAGGTAGGCGGTAGCCATGGTGCTATTAGCACCATGGCTACCCCCTTACCGCATTCCGGGTCCGGGTTGGCGAAATAGGGACTTTCCGGGTCATTCCAACCTTGGAGGACTCGGTAAGTCCCCATTCCCAGAAACATTCCCTATTCCCATTCTAGCCCCCATAGGGCTCAATTGGAATGGGGATGGAGCTAATAACGGCCGGTAGTAGCGGGCCCATTATTAGCTCCCTGGTCCCTTAGCGGCTCCCGCTAAGGGCGCCTGCTAAAACCAGGCGCCCATAGCGGGACCTGCTAAGGGACCTCGGAATAGGGCAGTAAGGGTTTACCGACACCAGTCTCCTTACCAGTGCCCGTTAACCCTTACCGCCCACCTCGTAATGAGGCCCTCTGTGTCAACATTTGTTTTAATTACATCCTGTGGTAAATGAAACAAGGCATCAGGATTTCAGAAAATAGCAATCCTGAGGGATATATCTGGTTGTTTTCTCTAGTAATTAAGAAAGAATGGGAGTTTGTAAATAAAAAATGGTATTTAGTGACCTGGACCCAGTGGGCTCATGAACACCTCACTCAAGATATTTAGAAATAAAGAATCAAATATTCTTGAGAAAATCACAACATTCTCTATGTAATCATGTGTGAAAATGAATGAGGAATTTTTGAAACTGTATTGTATTTGCGTATTTGTCTATTTGCCACTTGAACTAACCCCTATTCACACTGTTGCATTTTAGAATATGAAATGTATATGTCATGTAAGTTATTTTACTAGATGAGTTGTAATGAGAAGAGAAGTGTGCGTCTCTGAAAAAATGAATACATTTTGAATGTTATATTTCATAAAAGTAGGAGTCTCATACGCAGTTACTGAAGTGACTGTTTGTAGATGCATTCTGTGAGAAACCTGAAGGTGTGTCACTTGCTAGTCCCTGGGGATCTGTCATCCAGGTGGCCAGGCCACGGCCATCACTATTGGATCCAGATCCTGGGCGTGAATCAGTGTGTGAGGATCACCTGGATGGGGGGTGCTCATGGAGTGGAAATGGGACACTGACGGGTGAAACAAGGTATCCCCTTCTACCAGCACCTTTCCCCCATCCTACCACATAGGATACTCAGAAACTCTACCCCCCACCTTTTCTGACACTAACACGTTCGCACAACATGTAAGACAGCTGACTAACACCAGAGCCGTTTACCTGACATGTCCCAACACAAGGGTCAGGCAAAGTCAGGCAATTGACCAGAATCACACACACCTGACGGCCCTTTCCCTTCCCCACAGGGATAAAAGGTGGAGCACGAGAGCTCACTAAGAGCAAGGCCAACCGCACAACGAGACAGCTATCCAAGTACGACAATTCAAGAGGAGGAGAAAGGCGGTAAGAACTGAAGGAGCGACAGGGAGAGATGTGACCTTGCCCTTTCCAACCCAGACCCGCAAAGCCTCACGTAAAAGGGATCCTAAAACCACAAACAATAGCCAGTGTATGTTGCAGCAGATGTCAATGGTACACATTGCTCTCCTACATTGATAATCAAGACAGGGAGAGCCGCCTGCTACCATGGTAACGTCCTTGACTCTAGAGACAAGAAAAGCCAAGCGGTTCATCACAGCAGGTGAGTCGAGGGGAGAACCGATCAGAATCCAAACTGTGCAGAATGAAAGTTACAAATGGCAAATTGAGGGAAGTTCATAGAACTGTTAACGCCTAAGGGTAAAACCAGCTGCAGAGGGGTCCAGCACTATGTGGGTGCTCACTGGAGAGACTTTGGTTAATTTCCTGTTGTTGAAACTACCAATACAAGAAGGACTTGGGAAAGCTGCAAGGAAAAGGTCAAAGTGGTGATACAGGGTACTAGCAAAATCCTATGTGCAGTCGAAAGTCTTTGACCGGCAAGTAATGGAAAAGCGCTAAGGGAGATGAATCCTACATAGTGAGAAAGTAGAAGAAACGGAGAGGCTGGCAAATGGGAACCCGACGGAAGGATACCGTCAGAAGGGCTTGAAGCATGAGGCCCCCAATGAACATTGTGTTGGGAAGAGTAAACTCGAAAGAGGGATGTCCACAGTGGATTATTTAAAAAGACATTTGAGACTTGTGAATGCAAAAGTTGAAATTGTTTTAGACACCAAGCCATAGTGAACCTGACAGAGGGAGGCAAACATTCTAGAAGGCAGAAGATGGGGATCCAGGAGTGAAAAGCCATCACCCAACAACACGTGCATTCTAGAAGGGTCTGAGCCCAGAAGAGGGGGATCCAGGGGTGAAAAGCCATCACCCAATGACACGTGAATTCAAGAAGGTTCTGAGCCCGGAAGAGGGAATGTAGCAGATAGTATTTTCTTTTAATGCAAGCCATAGTGAACCCGATGGAGGCTGACATTCGAGAGGGGTCTGAGGCTGGAAGAAGGAGACCCAGGGGTGAAGACCCATCATCTTAGAGCAAGTAGAAAAGATACATTCTTTTTATTAATTTGAACCATTCAGGCCCTCAGAAGCAAGAAACTTAACCACCAAAGGTCCTGATTTCGCTAGGAACTTTTGTGGATCTGAGCTCGGAAGAGGGGGATCCAGAGTTGAAAAGTCATCACCCAACGTACATGCGGAAATAAATGTTTTGTTTGTTATTTTGAACACATCAGGTCCTCGAAGGCAAGAGACTTTTTGTAGAAAAGAGACTTAACCACCGGAGGTCCTGATAGAAGAGAAACAAAATGTAGTCTCATGCTGGGAAAGCTCGACAGTTGTGCTGTGCTCAGGAGTCCTGCCTTGTCCCATGCTCAAAACGTGGGGAAGGGAGACCCCCGGCTACCACATCCTGACTTATCATTTGTGAACTCTTCTTTCTTTCCTGTGAACCCTATCCCACACTCTTTTTGTACTTAGTTGTAAGTATTGGCAATAGTTTTTTTTTTAGTATAGGACCTTTTATTTGACTAGACAACACTAGGACTGCCTTATTATTATTTGATGGTCGTAGCTTGCTCCCATTTCAGGTTTAGGTTTAGATTAGGTGTTTTCCCAACCTGCATATACTGTTTAATAAACACCCTTGAACTGTGATCACTTGTGTTTGTCTTTACTGTTCCCACCATGAGGTCCTTACATAATAAGCTGCATATTTGAAATACATGAGGAGGGGTAACTTGTGGTGTTTATAGTGCTTTGATATGTTTAATTCCTGTTCTGTCACAAGATCCCATAAACAAAAATGAAGGGTTTGGCCTGTTGTTAGAGCCACAGCACGGATGCCAGGGTGGCTTCTGGCAACTTGGACACGACCACTGGACTGCGGACCCTCAACTAGTCTGGACCCTCAGGACATTTTCTTCACGGATTGGTGTCGGGAAATACATGGGCTGGCAGTCCTCTGCAGGCTTCGACCCTGGATCTTCTCCAGCACAGACAGTTTGACAGATGTCATGGCTGCACTGCCACTTGAAGCATTCTTCATTATTTTGGATCCTTGGCAGTTCCATGCATTCCATGCATCAGGCAGCACTATGACAGGTTACCCCCTCTTCCAGATCATACTCAGCAGCTTGTCTCCTAGCAGCCACGAACATTCCTCTGGACCCTGGGTGACACAGATTGACTTCTTGGCTTCGAGCTGTTCAGGCACTTCTCTTCTGGACCCACAAAGATCCCTCCTCCAGATGGCAGGCACACAGGATTGATTTCAGATAAATATCAGCAGTTGCACAATGCCCCCTCATAGCTATGGGAAGAGGTTGTCTATCCAGGTTCAGTCCTTGAGTCAGCATAGCAGCCTTCGGTCTCGATGAGGAGTTGCAGCCAAAGACTTCCTCCAGCCGGACCCAGGATACAAGCTTAGTATGACATCAGCTTCTTGCTTCACGTTTCTTGTTTCAGTTTCTGACAAGAAGGTGAGTGTGAGGTCCCCCGTTATACAAAACACTCTCCATTCACTCAGGATGATCAGGGCTCAGAAACTCAATCGCACACAAGTACATTCATGCAGGCAGCACCCAATCAGGCTCACAGGCATTCAGGCCATTCACCCAAAACCAGGCACCCAAAACACAGGATGTGCATTGGGGGCAACTCCCCAGCCTTTCAGAGAATGACACTGCATTCACTCTAGTTTCAGTCAGGGCTAGCCCAAACATTGTGTCACACAACCAAAACCAGACACCCAAAACACAGAATTTGATTTGACCCATACTCCTTTTTTACAGGTCCCACCCTAAGGGAGTACCCACAACAAGCAGTTCATGGGAAGGCTCCAGATAGTCTGGCAGGAGGCAGCCCCAGCACCATATATGGTCCTTCCACCTAACAAATATTCAGGGGAAGGGAACAGAGCCAGGGCTTCTCTGGACTTTGAGAAACAAGAGGTAAAGGCAAAAGAAACCAAGTAGCTATAGTGGCCATCTTGCTTTTGTGTGGGAATCCATTGATTCCTATGGTGGGGCCTGGGTATCCAGAAAATAGAGGATACCCAGATCCACGGTCAAGCCAGCATGTACCTTCCACCTGACCATACCCAGCTCTGTGGGCAACACAGGTGTGCACAAAAAAATTACACTAGGTGTTCAAGAGTGCACCCCTACCCATGGGTGCCCTCCGGGTATCCCATGGGTACTGTTCACCAAAAGGTCAAGATAAAGAGCTGCACTGCCAGGGGTCCAAATTGGACTCCTGTGCAGAATACACATAGAAAACACACTCAGAGAAGGGGCAGGAAAAGGACGCCTGTCCCTCTAAAGCATTTTAAGCATTACATTGTGCACCCAGATTTGTTTATGTATGGGGTGACACTGTTATTGAGTTGGGTGCCAGGTGTTCAAAACAAGCCATGGAGAGTGCCATCAGAACTTTTGTTTAGACCAACAGTACTCCAAGACCATGTCCCAGGTACTATTATCACATTAGATTTGGAGTGGGTGTTGATTGCAGTGTTCAAAATAGTGCTCATAGGGACTGATGAAGAGGGAGGTGAGTGGCAAACAGTTTTTTGTATTGACTCTGATCAACTATTTAGTGGGCTGTCAGACGGACAGTTGTTTGAAGATGCTGAGAGTGACAGTGAAATTATTTTTGAGGTGTGCGTTCCCTGTCAATTCATGATTCCGCATAGGAATGTCCCATGTCCTGTACTTATTGCTAAAAGCATGCCTGTGCACTTTTGAGATGACTTGCTACTATGTCCGAAGTACTTTATGGACAACCAAACCCCATGACGTAGGGCTCCTGAGCAGTAGAGGAACAGTACTTATTAAGTTGAAGCAGGGAGCAGTGGTACTCAGAGTGAGACAGTACCCACTGTCGAGAGAAGCAGATGAGGGAATACATTAGACAATTGTTGCACTATGGTGGTAGGGCATTTTAGTGCCCTCAGAGTCATTGTGTAATACAGCGATATACCCTGTCAAAAAAGCAAAGCGGTCAAGTTTGAGGTTCATACAAGATTTACATCCATTGAACAATATGGTGGAAGCAGAGTTCCCACTCATACTAAATCAAGCCACAACTCTTTGCAACACACCTACAGAGGCCACACATTTTACTGTCATGGATTTGAAAAATGCATTCTTTTCTAACCCATTAGACCCTGATTCTCGATATCTTACCATGTTTATCTTCCACGGTCAGAGATTTCAACATACCAGACTTCCACAGGGGTTCTGTGAGGCCCCTAGTATTTTTAACACAGTATTACACCTGTATTTGGGCAACATTCATGTACCAAGCACGATCATTCAGGATGTGGATGACCTTTTAGTATGTAGCACCACAGAAGAAATGTGCAGAGCAGATTCGATTACACTATTGACATTGCTTGCACACAAAGGATACAAAGTGGACAAGGAAACATTTCAATATTGCCAGAAAGAGGTTGTGTATTTAGGACAGAGAATATCATCATCAGGGAAAATGGTAACACTGGAAAGGGCTGCTGTAATACAGAATACAAAGCAACCAACTACAGTTAAAGAAAGGCAGCAATTTCTGGGTTTGTGTAACTACTATAGAGCATGGATTTTAAACTATTCTAGTTACACAAAACCGCTTTTACAGGGACTCAAAGAAGTACAGAAGAGGAAGGTAAAATAGTGACATGTTTCGCAGAATTGAAAAATGCTATAAGTAATGCTCCAGTACTAGCAACTTCTGATTACACAAAATAATTTGATCTGTTCTCACATTCAAATGGACAAGTAATGACTGCTGTATTGGCTCAGTAAACATCACTGAGAGACAAGCCCCCAGCATATTACAGTGGTATTTTAGGTTCAGTAATGCAGGGCTAATTTCCCTGTGAACAGGCATCGGTCGCTGCAGCCTTTGCTATCGAGAAAAGCTCAATAATACCTATGATTTTGTCCAGCCCATCCCTTCACATGTATGATGTCACACAGTAAACCCTGCCACGTTCATTTCTATACCTGTTTAGGAAGGAGCAGAGGTGCACGATTGCCTTGCTTATGAAGGTCCCGAAGATGATTTAGTGTGGGCATGGGAGGACACACTGTGGGAGGGTGGAAGTACTAGTATTTTGTCGGGGGAAAATTCTGCCGGGGTCGGCCGGGCCGTCTGCAGACCTCCGGGCAGGGAGGCCCCAACTCCTCCCGTATATCCCAAAAGAGATAGAGTATGAGACACACGCAAGAAGCAAGGTGACTCTGCTGTTTATTAGACAAAACGGCAGGGATGGGTCAAGGAGTGTACGCGTCCATCCTGACACACACACAATCGTGGGGCTCGCAGGCCCTTTTTACCTTAGTATGACGCGCTACTTGCGTCACTTGGAAAGTTTAGCAAAAAACCTATCTCCACTCTGGATTGGTTACTCGAGTGGTAGGGTTAGTATAGCGCACATATAGAGAACGGTGTTAGTGGCTGAGGGTTAGTCAGGTGGTATACCTGGGCTGTCCCTTCAATTTGATACATGAAAATTGTTACATGAAAACCTCTGAGGATTGGTCAATGTGAATGGCGTCAGTGATAAGAACCCCATGTTCTAATTGGTCCGCTCGCGAGCCTCCCAGTCTGGGACTATCGCTGTTCCCAGCTCGCGGTGCACCTGTCATTTGCAACAATGTTTTAATATGGGTAGGTGTAAACAATGTGAGGATTTATTCATATGTTGAGAGGTCGAATACTCCCACTGCTGCAGATGTCCAATGAGTCTTTTAATTGTATCTGCCTGTGTCTTGAAACGTGGGATTCAGGCGTCTCCATCCTTCTGGGCTTGGCATCTTGTCAGGTTTGGCTTTGTCACGTGAGGTGGGACCGTGTTTGAGGCAAAATTCAACACAATTAATATTGTTTTTCCTACTGTGTGCCTGGTTTATCTTGCAGGTGCGACCTTGGCGTTGGCTTGCAGCGTGCGAGATTGCAACATCGTGCCCTTGGCGGTGTGCCTTCGCCGGGCTCATTTTGCAGGGTCAGCAACCCAGTTCTTGCTCATTCAATGTTCATGGAAGCTTTTGCCTGCGGCCTACTTGGGCCTGGTGCATAGGTGGAACCGTTTGATGCAGGGCGCTTTAGGTTACGGTATCATATTGCTTTATCCTCAGTATCGTGTCCCCGTTATATTCTTAATTATGGTACATGGCTCTTAGAAGAAGCGTGAGCAAGCCTTTTTATATAAGTTCATGATGCGTCTTGCGTTTCTGCATTTTGAGAGCCTATGTGGAAAATAATAAAGATGTACGTCCGTGAGTATGTCTGTCGCCTACGTCATAGCACTGAGTATATTCTTCATGTAGATTGGTGCGGGAGTGTCCGGTGTGTATATTTGCACAGGTGTGCTGACCGTTGGCTAGGTCGTCATGGCATCTCTAACGACGTGTAGGTTTAGTCGAGTTGATCCGTGCCGCAGGTGTCGGCATGGACAGGGCGGGCTGCTGGGCAGGTAGATGGACACATCCGTATGTTCCTGTACCAGGGTATTTGGTCGTCCGATAGATAGGCAAACTCCTCTCGTGGCGGGTGTCTGGGCCGTGATCCTCTAGGCCAAGCGCGAGAGGGGAAGGGCGGGAGCCTGGTCTTCCATTCTCCCACTTCAATTTGTTGATGGTTCATTGAGGATCAATCAGGAGACTGTCCAGAGACACACAGGTGCAGCAGTAGAGCACCTCGTAGATGGGGAATATGAGGTTGCTGTTCAGAAAAGATTACCAACATATTATTCTGCTCAGACAGCAGCACTCATTGCCTCAATTGAAATGTTAGAAGAATCCCACGGATGCTTGGTGACCATTTACTGTGATTCAACATACATAACCACCACTGTACATTCAGAGTTGTCCAGATAGAAAAGGAAGAGGTTTTGCAGGTATGAAGGCATGCCTGTACAGCATGTGGACTTGTTGGAAAGATTGATTTTTGCATTGTCCCAACCCTCTTTAATAGCAGTGGTTAAATGCTCCACCCACACTCAGACCCTATTTCACTTGGCTATGATGTCACAGATAAGGCTGCCAAAGAATCAGTGTATTTAAGAGACCCAGATATTAGAACAGTTCAGTAGGCAGTGCCATATACTGCCGTGCCCCTTACTCAAATTATTGAACTGCAAGGACAAGCACCCCCAGGAAGAGCAAGAGCAGGGATTGTGGGTTAAAGAGGGGTGTTCACAATCCCAGACGGATCTGATTTGGAGACAAATTATTACAGGTCAAGTAGTAATGCCATAGGAGGTGATAATGGTTGCTTTTGCGCAGCTGCACTCTCCTGCACATGTTTCAAAACACTACATTGCTGCAGATATTTCAGAATACCGGTTTGTCCCCAATCGGGAAGGATTTTTCAATACGTTTGTCGCAAACTGCATAACGTGCCACCTTAAAACACTGGCCAGAAGCTCGGAATGTTTAGTGGCACATTGCCCTGAGCCATTCCGGGACCTTCACATTGACTATGTGGACATGCTTAACAGGTGTAGTAATTACCATTACCTTATTGTCGCAAACTGCACAACGTGCCACCTTACAACACTGGTTAGACGCTCAGAATGCTTTGTGGCTCATTGCTCCGACCCACTGAGTCATTCCGGGAGCTTCACATTGACTATGTGGACATGCTTGACAGATGTAGTAATTACCATTACCATAGTGTTGTATTATTCCTGTTCTCCTGTTTGGTTGAGGTTGGTCCCTGTGCAAAACCTGATGCAAAATCAGCTGCAAAACCTTTGGTATGCAAGGTATTTCCTCATTTGGGTGTTTGTTAGATCCTGAAATGTGACAATAGAACTCACTTTTTTAATTAGATATTTAAAGAAATTGGGCCTCATTATGAACCTGGCGGTAGGGGTTTAACGGTAGAGCTGCCGGCCCGTTAAACCCCTACTGCCTCATTACTAGGTTTGCTCGCGGGACCCGGTAAGGACGCCTTTTCCAGTTCTTACCATTAACTAAAACAATCTAATTTTATAAAAACGGACTTGGAATGTACACAAATCACATTACCAAACATGACCATTTTTAATAAAATATTATAGACATGTTCTTTGCAAAATGGGAATGGTTCTAGCTTCATTCTCTCCATCATCAAGGGAAGTATATAAGTACCAGCATACCAATCAATGTGATTTAACAAATGTAATCTGGGTTTGTCTTTTGTATTTTAAAGCTTTCAATACTTCCAAAACAATGGCTTGTCACATTTTAAATTATAAACGTGCATAAAAACCTTTGACTTTTACCAAAAATCTAACCATTTTTTGTGTCAAACAAGCAGACCTTGAAATATGCTTGCCTAAGGCCTGCAACATCTGGTCCACTCTCTTCTGTCTACCACCCCTTCCACTCAAATGGTCTACATAAGAAGAAAGATCAAGTAATGGGCTAAACGATGCCAGAAGCATGCAAGAAGGCAAACCTCACAGAAGACAGCAAAGTAATGTAAGATATATTAGATGATTTGACCAGGATCACTGTATCGTCTGCTGGCAAAGCCAGGATACAAGCATGAACGCTTTCGTTCCATAGTCTTGAATTTGGATACTATCACCTCTTGGACTAACAGGTATGCCATCGTTGGAGGCGATTGTCTGGGTTTGCTCGCGGCGATTGTCTCGGTTTTACAACACCTCACCTGAACAAACCAATTTCTAGACTTTCACCATACGGATGACATGTTAGTTTTTATAACATTCCCTATCTGGTTCAGGTACATTGCTGGGTATCCAGTTAAAATTTCGAATGCAAAATTTCGAATGCCTTTTTATTGAAAAAAAAGCCGAAAAATGTTGAATATATATTTTTTTATTTTATGTTTTTTGGGGGGTTTAGTTAGTAAAAAAAGGGTCAATAAAAAAGAACAGGGATTGGGGGGAACCCAACCAACCCACCCACCCATTTAAAAATAAATAAATGAATAAATAAATAAATAAATAAATAAATACAATTCGACATTTTTTTCCGGCATTTTTCATTCGAGAAAAAGGCATTCTAAATTGTGACATTCAAAAATGTCACTATAAACCACATTACTGATACCAGCAGATGTTGTTCTGCAAAACCAAGTACATATGCAGGCAGTTTTATAAACTTCAGACATAGGAAAAGCTCAGCCAGCCTTGCTGGAATATGATATTTTAATTTTGCATATGAACACATATCTCTGCAATGGGTGCTTCACACACTGAGCTAACTTCTGAACCATTGTCACACTCAATATATCAATATGCATTTCACTGTTGTCTATTGCACATGAGCAACATAATTCCCACAGGTAGGAAAGAATGCTACAAAGTTGTGCCGTAAGGAACACACAAACTATGTATGCCACAGTGAACACAGAAAGCAATACATGATGAATTGATCAAGACAGAATGTACTCGTCAAAACAGAAGATGGAGTCAGTAAGGCAGTGTTGTAGAGTCAAGGTCAGTGTGCTAACGTGGCAGGAGTGAAGTCAAGGTCAGAGGCACCCATGGGGCGCAGATAAGCACTAACTGTATCCAGCTGTGGGGCCTGAACTTGGTGGGAACGGAATTTTAGTTGGTAGAAGAGCAGTGAGGGGTGTCCCCTTTGAAGGACACATTCAAGAGAATATGGCATGAGGTTATTTGATGCCATTGAGCCAGGAAATGATTTAGAACACTACTGATTTAACCCTGGGGCAGACAACCCATATGAAATACACCTATACACACAACTTAAGCAAGCACATCCTTGAAACTCAGAATTGAGAGCACCACACTTGTTATGTAATCCCTGGGAACCTGGGTCTGGGAGGAGATATGAGGAGCAGTGTCTGGAATGTCCTGTGATTTGGGACAGGAGGAGCAGAGGTGATGCCAATAAAGTTAATACAAGGTCAGGGGTGAAGCTCATGTGCACCATGGCATCTGTGTTAATGAGGAAGCCTATTATGTTATCAAAGCAGGGTTGGCCTCGCCAAGTTACTTTGATCACGTCTGGAACATGAGGGTGAACATCACCTGATGGTCCTAAGCGTATGAACCTATTGATAAGAACCCACAAATCATCTGCCTGGGTTCGACATTGATGATCTAGGGGACGTGTCTAGGGGAGTGGGGGTAGCGCAGATGTGGCCAATCGGTCAAGGGATTGGGGGTAGTGTAGATGTGGCCAATCACTCAAGAGGAGGATTAGCATGTTCTATAGGTGGTAGCCAATAAGGGTGGTGAGATTATGTTGTACTCATTATTACGCATAGTATTGTTAATTTGCAGAATTTCTTCACTATATAAGCTGTAACCCTTTGAGATAAGTTGAACTCCGAGTCAGTTTGGTTCTAAGGGACCGGCTTAGGCCCTTTTGCATGTAGCAAACCTTGTTTTTCTTTGAAAAAGGGTGAAGTGAATATTATGAATATTCTGCCTTTTGGATTGTTTTTATCCCTCGGTTTTTGGCCTAGCATCCTTTCAGCTGCAGCATATACATACATAGAGTAAAAGGAGTCAGCATCTGAATTACCCGTACTAGTGAGGTCGGACCCTTACAGCGTCGGGTCAGCGTTGCCAGTAAGAGTATGCTACCCAAGTTAAGGGTCTGAGTGAAGGCTAGAGTCCCTTATCATAGGCGAAGATGCCACTAGCATCCGTATTGGTTCACTGCTGAGGTTAATATCACCATAAGCACCCACAATTGTGAGATGTGGGTGCTGCAGTTTTTCTAAAAGGAAAAAAAAAACACTTATCCAGAGTTAGCAGTGCACACACGCTGGTAAGAGTCAATTTTCTGTGTTGATTGGAGTGATGTACCAAACACTGAAAAGGGACTTACAGTGACATCAGTGTGTTCAGTTCTAATGGAAGCTAAAGCTGGGGAGAAGGGGATCAGCATGAGTGGGCAGGGGTGTATGGAAAAGCAGATTGTGAGAGAATGTGGGCTTGTATCAGTCAATCCATCCTGCCTACCCCCAGGGTCACAATGTGGTGTAAAACTACATGTATACAGTCCACAGCAAGCAATCTTCAACCATATTGCTGCTGAACTCACAAAAGCATTTGCAAAGCAAATATTGATCAAGGAAACAAAACCTATCTCCAGTATTTAATTAGGCTCATCCAAAAACTCCTTCAACAAACTATTCCAAATTTACCATCAGTTAAAAATGTCTCCGTGGTGTTCCCTTTTCCTATTCAGAAGTAACAACTCAGTCACAGCCTGACGTCTCATTGTACAGCCCTGGACCCCCCAGGATATTGCCACTGATATTGACAATCATACTGCATGGTTGGTTGGAGACACCCTGGGAATGGACCATACCCTGCATCAGCATGACCAGAATTACATGGGCAGAGTATATCACTAAAAACACTAAAAACATAAAGGTCACTAGAACACTTAGGTTAAGGATAGTTTTGATTGCCTGGTATGGTTAGATTTTAACCTACTTTAATAAAAACCATCGCAAATTTCCAGAAGAAGCTTCATCTGAAGGGGTGTTATGGTTACAATAGTTATGATGCATAACCTATAAACAAGTGAAATGCATTTCTCTTTTAGAAATTACATAGACCAATAGAATAATACATAGGTTAGGAGAACTCTCATTACCACTATTTCTGTAAAACCATATCTTCACCATAACGGCAAAACAGTTCCACGACCCGCAACAGAAAACACACTGCTAGAAAGTATGAAGAAAGAAAATGAAAAAATGACAGTGAGATATGAAGCATTATACAATGACTGGGGAAAGGGGGGCGAAGGGGAGAAAGGGGGGCCCACGCTGTTCCTCGCCCATGAAGCTGGGAAATATCTTAGAAATAACAGAAGGAAAAGGGAGGCGGGAAGGAGAAAATGTGACGAATATTATGGGTTGGGGCTGGACAAAATGGAAGACCCACGACACCCCCACCAGACAAATAAATGGTATGCGGACATGAGTACAACAGCTAAGCAAACAACAAATGAAAGCTGTTATGTCTGCTCCCTCATTCCCCATGCTTCAGGTACACCCAAAGTACTGCTGCCTAAAGAGTTGCCTATTGTCGATGCCCAATGTCTCCATGGCTCGTCAGGGCCCAGGTGGTGGGTGGACCACTGGCTGAAGACATCGACCAAACATGCTGTATTAAGCTAGGCCCTGGAAACCATCTTGTGAAATCAAAATGGCTGAAATCAAAATGGCATGAGCCCTGTGCGCAGCAGCGCGGCCCCCACCCTTGGAGAGTCTCACTTATCCCAGTGGCCGCAGCTCTCTGGCAGATCCGCTGAGAGTCCGTTCCCACGAATAGACGGACATGAGCTAGTTTTAGATGCAAACACTGTAACATTTCACCTTCCGCAGTGTATCACTGTTCCCAGTATGACCCGGCCAGCAGGGCCGGGGTGGAAAAGAACTGTAAAATGGTCCCTTGACAAAAGCAGAGCCCCCAAATACAATGAGCAAACTACCTGTGAGGAAACTCTTCTCTCCATGACCCTTCTGACTAAAAACATGTAACCTCCATGAAGATGGCAGAATGTGTGCTTATAAGGCATTCGGGTTGAAGTACCCACATCCCCGTAGCTATGTGCAAATGGTAAAAGTGTCCCGGGGCCTTCATGTTATATGTTTTGCCGAAAAGACTGCACCCCAAGGCCCCATGCCATAACTGAACTAATGCTGCTAGAGTGCAAAGGAGGACAAATACAGCCCTATTGGGAGCTCATGTAAGTGGTGCACGAAAATGCACAATATGTATGTCCAAGCTCACCATGTGTCACTGCCATCAGTCTTATTAGTGGGTTGTTCCTGCGTGCTCCACCAACCTTACTACTACCTCGCTTACCGCACATGTATAGAAATATAACAAAATGTTGTGGTTGTTCAATACTTAGCATATAGGTAACGCATTTGAAATGGCCATGTAAAAGGCACTAACAATGTTGAAAACATAAGCTTTGAAAAGACTCAATGAGTTTTGTATATCCTATGAATGTTTATGCCTCTTCCACTTAAATCCGCAACACACGAGGAAAATACCTTTGTGGGCATATGCAAGGCCATCCCCCCCTTCCTCCCCATTGAAGCCTGCCAGACGAAAGAGCAGAGGCCTGTGCTACTCCGCTCCACCTCCCCCAATTCGGCTGGAGCCGCTTCAAACATTCACATTCCCCCCGCAGCACCCAAGGCCACGGCCTGCCACCTGAATTATTTACAACCCAGCAGTATACCCCGGCCTTAAACACAGATCCGAAGGCGCCCTTTCTTAGGCTCCACGACCCACCGGCTCACCTTAGGTTAATGGCCCCTGTAAAATTAGGACACCCAATATTATAGCAACACCACAGGAACACATTCATAATGACTTCTAACCAGACATGATAACTCGGACAGCCCGTCCCTTGCCCTGAGACCCAACCTCGCGACCTATGGTACCCGGTCAACAGGACGATGGTAACCATGTATTGATGTATCACCAAAAGACCCAACTCTAGGTGCATTCCTCCTGTGTTGCATTAACCTGTAGAATAACCTATTGGAAGATTTATCGGGGAAGATAATATTGCAATGTTGAATGACTGCGGTGTGTGTGGCCTTAGGGCAGAAAGCCAGGGCAGACG
The DNA here is from genome assembly GCF_040938575.1 of Ambystoma mexicanum. Classification (NCBI taxonomy): domain Eukaryota; kingdom Metazoa; phylum Chordata; class Amphibia; order Caudata; family Ambystomatidae; genus Ambystoma; species Ambystoma mexicanum. Next base: position 76,397,447 of record NC_090926.1, on the reverse strand, counting down.
TTCATCACTGACGCTGGTCACGGCTGGCACAACAACACCGTCCGGATGAACCCAGCTGACCTGCCTGGCCCAGCCCACGAGGGTAACCAGTGACGTCCACGGACCACGGCAAACCACATCGCAGCAGCACCTATAGTTAGTCGTCGCCACCCAATCCCCACAAACTTGTGCCCCCTATAGCATGTAGGTTCTTATGACGTTTTTTGTAAATATATGCGCCTGTCTTTGCTATTGTCAGACAGAGCGCTCTCAGAGTTTGTAGAGTCCTTTGCATGCCCTATTCTGATTGATAAACTCCCATTTAAGCTCACCCGCACTTTGTCATAGCCTTATTCCCATCTTGGGAGAGTCCATTATTGCCTCTCATTGTGGGGAGGATCGTGCTATCTGGGGGACGCTCGCCTTCACCGGGAAGCAGGGGTGTTGCTAGGTCTGAAAAAGACCCGGGGTTATGCTAATGTCGGAATTGTCAGGACTGGGGACTAGCTAGCCTTTTGGATGTAGCTCCGGGCTACATCCAAAAGACCAGGGGCTATAATCCCCTTAGATCCCCGTAGCAAGGCCTCTGCCGGGAAGTGCCATGAGAATGGATAGAGTTGGGATGAAAACAAGGGGTTAAAACTAGAAAAAGAAACACTTAAAAGCGCAAAGAAAGAGCAGAACATTGCATTGGGAAATGAAGCACAAGAAGTCTCGCAGCACTTGTCCAACTAGCAGAATGTATTAAATGCATTAAGAAAAATAGCTTTGATTTCACAATTCCCAAATGAGCATGGCCTTCTTAATCAAATATTCAGGATCAATATGTTAACAGAAACTAATTTCAGACTACAGCGGACATATTGATTAAAATACACAAAAAACGAGAGCATACATTTCTTGTCCATTTTAAAGTATGCTGATTTCCAACTCCTTAAAACTTAAAACTTTGTGTCCAAACTACACTTTGTGATCCGCCCCATACATCAACACGTGATTGAGGTGAGGGGGTCAGCTAGTGAAGGCCTGGTGTAGGTGGGGCATTACAACCATGGAAAAGGATCATCCGAAAGTCCTATATTATATTAGCGGGATAGTTGATCCCACCTGCACCATAGACGTATCAGATGGAACATTCACCTAACCAAATGCATACACCTGCTATTCCGGTAGAACATAATGGCACTTCATAGAAATACCCCGAGCAATGCTAATCGGGCAGACAGGGAGTGGCACCCATTACTTTTTGACATAACACAAATATACATTTGCAGAACCAATATGTCTGACTTTATTTTTTATTGAATGCCATTTGCAGTCTTGTGTGCCCAGGGGAAGCCTTAATAGCCTATGGACACCTTCACCTACAACAGTTCTGCCATCAAATGCAAGGTTCATCTTCATAGGCTGAGGTACTGCAGTCATCACCTGCCATAGATGCACATCCACATTTCACACAGTCAAATAGTTTTGGCCACTCCGTGGATACGCCTGTGTGCTCTCAAGCTTCCAAGCAGGTGATTTCATGCGGTTTAAAAGCCTATAACATAAAATAACATTTACCAGAGTATAGACGATGCATAACATAACGGTACTAAGTGAAAACAACATTTTCAAAGCCCAATTTAGAAACACTGCTCTGTGACTGCACAGAGCGGTCTTTCTAAATCTGTCTGTCACGCCCCTGTCGCACACAAGTGCGCGACGAGACAAGCACAGGAAGGCGGAAGTAGGATGAGGGGCAGGTAAGTGTGTGACACTGTGTATGTTGTGGGGTGGTGTTTGGAGTGTGTGGAAGGGGGCTGTTGTGTACTGGGTACACGCGTTGCGCATGCGCGAGGCTCATGAGCTCGCGCATGCGCGGTTGTTAAATAAAGGCGGTGCCCCGGCAGTTCTAGCCGGAGACCGGAGCCATCGCACGTCTCCGGCGTGTGTCTTTGGTGTGCCTGACTGCGTGTGCCTGGGCGCGCGCTGAGTGACTTGCGGATCGCCCGCGAGTACGCAAAACTGGCGACGAGGCGGGATACGAACCGCTACCTCGTTCCGACAATATCGCAGGAACGGAGCGCAAATCTGCAGTCGCGGACCGCTCGAAATAGCCGGCGGCCATTTTGAGCGCTCGAGTGAAAACATCACACGCAGTGGTTGCGGCCCGTTCTGGGTGCTCGTGCGCCATCTGTGAGTCATCAGCAACTAAAGCAAACAATTTTTGGACACTTCACAGCCCAGCTGGAGCAGGGCTGTGATAAACAAAGAGACAAAGGACAACAAAGAAGATATTTTGTCACAGCTGGGAGCCGGATCACCCATTTTCTGCCAGGACTTTACTGTGAGTACCCAGGGAGATGGGTGATGAGTCAGAAGAGGAGGGTGCCACCGCCCCAGTACCACGCAGAGTACGCACCACCCTAGCGCCCATGCCCGAGTTTGACACCACAGGCCCCCCCCATCAAAACTCGGCCCCAAATGGCTCACGTGGGTCAAAAGACTGGAAATGATGTTCAGGGCCTCAGGGGAAACAGCGGATGAGGCAAAGATTGCCATCATGATGTACTCGGCAGGCACGGAGGTCCAGAAGATATACGACTCCCTTGACATTCCAGTGGCAACATATGACGCAGTCACGCAAGCGCTAAGGGATCACTTCCTACCACTAGCGAATGTCGATTTTGACAGATTTGTTATGGGGGCTGAAAGACAACGCAGCGACGAATCGCTAGACCAGTTCTGTGCCCGTCTGAGACGCCTGGCGAGCTCCTGCAGGTGGGCCAATGAGGAGGAAATGGTCCGAAACCAGCTACTGCAGGGATGTTGCTCTGGCAAACTCAGGAGGCAAGTCCTGAGAGAACCGGGACTAACCCTCCGGCAGATCCTAGACATGGGGAGGGCGCATGAACTGGCGGAGGCCAGAGGGTTGAAGATGGACGCAGCCAGTCTTCCCAAAGGCGAGGAAGAGGCACTCGCCATCAGGCGTTTTACGCCGGGAAAGGCCAGATGGACACCGAGGGCGGAGGAAAAGACCACAAGATCGAGCCCCTCTCAATCGTGCCCGGACTGTGGGTACGATCTCCCTCACAGGGGTGAGTGCCCAGCTAAGTCAAGGACATGTGGCAGATGTGGGGCCCCCGGACACTATGCCAGGATGTGTAGGGCCACTGTGCCCGTGGCAGCCAACAGGGGACCGGAGAGGTTCACGAAGTATGGTGCCCGCACTGTGAAGGGTATATCTTCTCTGGAACAGGAGGTACAGGACATGAACATCGCCGAAGAAGAAGAAGAAGAAGAAGAAGAAGAAGGTGAAATATTCTGTATCTCCAGCATAGCAAGTGGCCCCGGAACTCGACGAAAACCCACATGCACCGTGAACATTGGGGAAGTTCCCACCCCGGTCCTCATCGATACGGGAGCATCAGTATGTGTGCTCGCGGATAGACACTACAAGGCACTTGCGGGCCCGCCGACACTCTCGCCATCTAGAGCCCAAATATATGCGTTTGGCGAGGATTCCCCCCTACCTATCCAAGGAGTGTTCATAGCCCCAGTATCCCACGGCGGGAGCAGTATCAAGGCGAGGTTTTTCGTCACCAGTGTGAGCCCGCATTCATTGCTGAGCTGCGCAGCTTCGGAAGCGCTCAACCTGGTGCACTTCACATTCGCAGTGTACCTGTCGGATCTGAACGGTCTATTGGCACGCTTTCATGGACTTTTCAAAGGGATAGGGAAAATAAAGGCTGATCCTGTACGGCTCCACATTGACAAGTCAGTCAGACCAACGGCACTAAAACATCGCCGCATTCCTTTTCACCTGAGGGCCCAGGTGGAAAAGGAACTACAACTCCTAATAGAACGAGACATTATCGAGAAAGTGGAAGGGCCGACGCCTTGGGTTTCCCCGATTGTTGTCGCCCCAAAGCCCAAGCAACCGGGGGCTGTACGCATATGCGTTGACATGAGACTGCCTAATTTGGCTATAAAAAGAGAGCGTCATATCACACCAACTCTGGACGACATCGTTGGCGAGCTCCAAGGAGCCAGAGTCTTTTCAAAACTTGACTTAAGAGCAGGATACCACTAGCTGGAGCTCCACCCAGAGTCCAGATATATAACGACCTTCACAACCCATGAAGGACTGTACCAATATAAGAGGCTCAGTTTCGGAATATCCTCCGCGGCGGAGGTCTTTCAAAATTCCATCAGAGGGGCTCTGTCAGGGTTGAAAGGGGTCATAAACATGTCGGATGACATTCTTGTATTCGCCAGGTCGGAGGTGGAACACATCAAGCGCCTGGACGACACTTTTCGCAGACTGCACAGCCTTGGGCTAACGCTGCACCAGGAGAAGTGCGAGTTCATGAAGGACAGTTTAGAGTTCTTTGGATTCGTTTTTCACGCGGGGGGCATATCACCTGATCCCAAGAAAGTGAAGGACATCAGGGAGGCATCGTCGCCCACGTCCCCGGTGGAAGTTCGCAGTTTTTTAGGCATGGTGACATATTGCGGACGGTTTATTCGCGACTTGGCCTCCATCTCTGAACCGTTAAGAGCTCTCACGAGGAAGGAAGTGGCATGGGCGTGGACTGGAAAAGAGCAGAGGGCGTTCACGGCCATCAAAGAAGCTCTGTCTGAACTGGACACCATGGCATACTTTAACCCAACCCGGGAATCTGAGATAGTGGTGGATGCCAGTCCCGTGGGGCTCGGGGCAGTTCTCTTGCAGGCAGATCAACAGGGAGCGATGAGGCCCATCGCGTATGCCAGTAAGGCACTAACCAGCACTGAGAGGAGGTATTCTCAAATTGAACGGGAAGCCCTTGCCATATTATGGGGCTGCAAACATTTCCGGTTATACATCCTAGGGAAGCCAGTTGTTGTTGTGACGGACCACAAACCACTACTGCCCATCCTAGCTGGTGCCTAATCTAAACCACCACCGAGAATAGAAAGATGGATGTTATCCCTCATGGAATACGGGGTAAGACTGGTGTACCGCCCAGGGACCCAAAACCCTGCTGACTACCTGTCCCGCCATCCCTTCTCAGGGCAGTCAGGGGAGACCACGGAAGTCGCGAGCTGTGCGGACTCCATTCATTTGGTTGTCGAATCGGCACTTCCCATAGCACTATCGAGGGAAGAGATTGCCAACGAGTCCAACTCTGACGAGGCATTTCTGAGGGTGAAGGAAGCAGTGGCCTCAGGAGCATGGAAGGACCTTCTTATGAACAATGCCAGGAGAAATGTGGGGGTGCAGAAGGACCTGCAGGCATTGTGGAGTGCACGTCACGATTTGTCTGTAACGACCGATGGACTACTGCTGAGAGGACACAGGATCGTGGTTCCCAGGTCCCTCACAGCGAAGGTCCTTCACTTGGCTCACAATGGGCATCAGGGGATGACCAGGATGAAGGCACGCCTCAGACTCAAGGTCTGGTTCCCGGACTTGGAAAAGAGGGTTGAAGAGTTTGTGAGGGCATGCATCCCATGCCAGGCCACCAGCCCAGCGGACAGAGGTCCACCAGTACAATCCATGGCAAGAAGTGAACTACCCTGGGGGACGGTCCATGCTGACTTCGGCTCCACCGGTCGGGGTTTGTACTTCTTGGTTGTGACCGACCAGTGGTCCCGTTATCCCGAAGTGGAACTGGTCGAATCCACGGCCAGCGATCACACCATCACAGTGATGGACAAGATCTTTGCCACCCATGGTTTTCCCATGGAATTGTGTTTGGACAATGGATCACCTTTCCAGGGGCAAGTGTTTGCCCGGTACTGTGAGGAAAGGGGAATAAAGCACCGGAAAGTCACCCTGTTATGGCCAAGGGCCAATGGCGAGGTAGAGCGCTTCATGCGCACCTTAAACAAGATATTTCGCATATCCGAAAATGGAGGGGAAGACCTCCGGAGGAACCTGTTTGAATTTCTCCGGGAGTATCGTACAACTCCACACCGATCCACGGGAATTGCCCCGGCGGAAGCGCTCTTTAGAAGAATACCGCGAGGGCTCATACCTGAGGCCGAAGGGCGGGAACCAGGCGTGATAGACAACGAGCAGGTGCAGTTGGAGAGAGTGGCCAGGAATGAGAGAGAGACAATACGGAGACGGCTACCCGAGAAGCAAATAGCAGTGGGGGATACTGTCTTAGTACGAAACAGAAGGTCGGAGGGCAAATTATCGACAACATATGAGACTCAACCGCTAGGTGTAACTCATGTGAAGGGTACCATGGTCACCGCAGCCAATGCCAGAGGCACTATCACACGGAACGTATCATTCTTCAAGCGCATCCAGATAGCAGAAGATAGTGAGATAGCGGACCATGCTCCGGCACAAGAGTGTGGGACAGGGCAGGCAGATGGCCCTCCAATGGCCGACATGCAGGCGGCGGAAGTCCCAGAGGAGACGGCGCCACGATACCCGAGCAGGGCCGGACGAAGGCTACCACAGAGGTTCAGGGACTTCATTATGGACCCAGCCCCCTAGAATGGACGGTGTGGATATCTCCTGTTCCTGATGACAAGCAAGTTCTGTGTTAATGTTTTGTTCATGTTCTAATGTTTTGTTTCTGGGGGAAGAGGAGGAGTGTTGTGTACTAGGTACACGCGTTGCGCATGCGCGAGGCTCATGAGCTCGCGCATGCGCGGTTGTTAAATAAAGGCGGTGCCCCGGCAGTTCTAGCCGGAGACCGGAGCCATCGCACGTCTCCGGCGTGTGTCTTTGGTGTGCCTGACTGCGTGTGCCTGGGCGCGCGCTGAGTGACTTGCGGATCGCCCGCGAGTACGCAAAAGGGGCTGGGGAGAAGCTGTGTGTGTGTTAGTGGGGTGCTTAGGAACAGTTATGGGAGAGGGTGCAGGCTTAATGAGGGGGCTCAGGTGGTGAAACCACACAATTTAAGAGTTGAGGGGGTAAGGAGCAGGTTGAAAAGAGATATTTGGCGAATATTAGAGGCCGCAGCAAATCGGCAGGAAAAAACGGTATTTTTTGTGTGCAGCCTTTATTCGACAAAATCATATAGAACAACATAGCATATCACATTGCATTGTTCCACATTCCGTTTTGTTCCTGAAAGGTTTTCTCAAGGTCACTGAGGCAGCTGGGCCACAGAGATGATTTTATGGGATTCGGTCCTTCTCAGGGTCCCTTTCATTGGAGCACCAATACCTGTTTATGCAGCTTTCAGTCCCGTCCATTTTTTATTTCAGGAATGTATTTATTATGTTTCTTAGGCTTTGCAATATCCTGAAGTGTCTCAATGCACTAGGAAACAGAGCAAAGGCAGCATTTTAGTACCACAAGAAACACAAAACAAACACATAATTTCCTATTATGGAAACCACTATTTCTTTCAAATTATTACACAGGCCACAGTTATCAAAAGGGGAATACATTTTCCTTCCTGTAGTCAGGATCCAGCACTTCTTAATGAAAAGAACACAGTTTGCCCCAGGATGGAATGAAACAAGGTAAACCCCACATACCTCTGGGTCTTGTCTTGCACTTTTTAAAATATATTTTTCTATTTTATTGTTCATTTATAACATGAGTGGTTTTTAAGCACAGATCGGGATTCGAACCTGTGTTGCGGTCGTTTTGTTCCCAAGACAAACACTTTGCCCCTGAGCTATCATCTCGATTTCGATTGTTATGTGCTTTTCTGCTGGATTACATTTTGTTTGTATGTTTGTGCATTGTTTCTGTGCGATGCTACCATCTGATATCTTCCCTATGCTCTGCCCTCCGTTGAAATGCTATGCTCTCTTAGGTCTGTTATGGTATTCTGTGTTATGTTTTGCTACACCATGGCATGTTTAAGCTCCAGCGACATGCTGCACAGTGCTAGTCTGTTATGATCTATGTGGTTTATTCCCAACTGCATTTTTTCGAGAAAAGTTAACTTGAATTTGTGTGTATGAAGAACACCTCTTTATGCTATTAGGTGGCCCCCTCTACACACCTGTTTGGATTTTCTCTATCACTGCATCTACACCTATCTCTGTTTCACCCTCTATTTATCCTTTCTTTAATTCTCCATTCCCAATTGCAATCTCGTAACCACAGTTGATGTTTTTTTTAGGGAGTTTTCCTCATTTTCATTTGTGTTTATTTATTTATTTATTAACTCCTATTTTTTTTATTTCGATTCTGAGGGAGATTTATTTATTTTGTAGAAGGCTGTAGCTGAGGTAGACGTTCCTGGCTCACGGTTCCTGAAGCGACTGTCATACTGACACCAAGTAGGAAGACTGGAGGGTCCTGCACTGCCCAGGGAAGAAACCAGCAGCAGAGCCAAGCAACGAATAAAAGGTGTGCGCCTTAATACCCAAGCCGGGTCCGGTCCTCCTGGCTATCCGGTTAACTGTTGCTGTGCACAGCAAATTCAACCAGAGGAGGGAGGCCTGGCTTGCAGTTTGGCGAACTGGTTGTTCCCACCAGCTCAATGGGAGAAGATTCCTTGCAGATCTTCCCTGTTGTCGAAGTTGGAGATTCGGACCCGCAACTGGGCTTCACCGGGAGGTTCAGTTGTAGCAGAGGTCCTCTTCTGTCAGCTTCTCTTTGGTTCTCTTGATCCAGTGGTGACTCTGCCTTCTCAGTCCCAGAGACCTGCTTTTTATGCAGTTTTCCCCCATTCACATGGCCTGGCTGTCAATCACACAGCAGGGTGGCTGTCCCGGCGGGACAGTCACCATAGCCAATCATACAGAGTGTGACATGGGTCTCCAGTGCAGGGAGTCTCAAACCCCTCCCGCACACCCTGTGCCCCCTAGACATTCAGGTATATAAGGAGGGCTTCTGTGCAGAAAACCGCCAAAGGACGGAGAACAAAGGCACCAAACCTGATTTGGGGCACAGAGTAAAACACAAGAAAGGCCTTTACAAAAAGAAATGGCGAATCAACCCAGCCGGAACATATACAAGTAAATGGGGTCCAGCGGATTTAAGTTCGAGGCTACTAACATAGCCTAAAACAGTACCAAGGCTATTGAAATAGACTGCGGTAGGATAAATAGGGCAGATACCACTGCCACCAGCCAAATCTTAAAGGAAGGGGAACGAAAAAATGTTCCACAAGAAACAGACAAAAAGGGAAAACTATTAACCCTTTCCAGAACTCTATGTAAGATAGTTTGTACTGTGTCTGTGAATTTAAAAAGACTACTTAAGTCAGGGGCAACTTTACATGTTCTGGGAGACAGTAGTCAGTCCCAGAAAATGGAGTTTAAAGTGGGAAGTCTGAAAAAGACAATCCTGTGTCACTGCACAAAAGATGCTGTGTAACACACAGTAAAAAGATGATGCCTATGGAGTATGTGAGGCTCCACAGTCTATGAACACAAACATGTTAAACACACACAGCAACACACATGTAAGAGTGGGAAAAAGGCTCACACTCTTACGAGGTGAAGAAAAAATCCTACGAATCCAGCAGAGCTGCTGAGGGACTCAGTAGATTAGCCATTCTGGAGCATTCTCCCTAACACTCACCTTCCTAAGACTAAGGGACATGAGGATTTAATCCACTCCTGGATAACTCTCTTCACTCTAGTCGGTTGCTCCCTACTTTTCTCATTCAGTTGACTAAGGACTTCACCTATGCCTGTATTGGATGCATCTGTCTGCACAGTGAAGAGTTGGTGGAGCTTGACAAAGGGCTTTCTTGAGTTTTTCAAAGGCTTGAGTGCACTCTTCATTCCATCTAACTTTTTGGGGGAATTTTGGAGAGGATGTAACTTTAAAGGAGAAGCTATGGACCCATAGTTCTCAATAAAATTCCTGTAGTACCCACTGAGACCTAGGAAGGCGCTCACTTGGGTGTGAGTAGTAGGGGTGGCCGAGTTTTGTACAGCCTGACTTTGCTAGGCAATGGCCTTATTTCACCTCCTCCTACTTCATGACCAAAGTAGACCACTTTGCTCCGACCAATTTGACATTTGCTTGCCTTTATGGTCAGATGAGCCTGCTTAAGAGCCTGCAAAACATATCCTAAGTGATCAACATGTTCTTTCCAAGTAGGGCTGAACACTGCAATGTCATCCAAGTATGCCATGCAGAAGTCCTACATCCCATTCAGAACTTGATTGACCATCCTTTGGAATGTAGCAGGTGCATTCTTTAATCCAAAAGCCATGACCTTAAACTAGAAGAGGCCTGCTGGGGTTGAAAATGCAGCTTTCTCCTAGGCATGATCTGTCAGGGCTATTTGCCAATAGCCTGACGTTAAATCAAATGTACTGAGGTACTTGGCTGCACCAAGTGTATCCACCAGTTCATCTGTCCTTGGCAAAGGATGGGCATCAGTCTTAGTGACTGCATTTAGAGCTCTATAGTCCACACGTAATCTGAACTCCTTGGATCCTGCCTATGGTACTAGAACAACTGGACTAGACCATGGACTTGTAGAGGGCTATATAAGCCCACGATCCAGCATCTTGTTGACCTCTTCTTTGATGTGGGATCTCATATGTTTTGACATTCTGTAACCTCTGCTTTTCACAGGTAAACAGTCACCACTGAGAATATCATGCTTGCCCCAAGGGGTCAAGCCTGGTGAAAGTGAAAACAGGGAGGCAAACTGATTCAACAGAAACTTGCACTCATCCTGCTGTTCAGATGTCAGTCTAGAAGAGAGATTAACTCCTTCTATGTTCTCATCCAAAGGTTGGCCTCTGAGTATGTCAGGTAGAGGTTCACTCTCCTCCTCTTCTTGAGCTGAAGCTAGAAGCAAAGCTCCCACTTCTGGTCTTGAGACATATGCGTTCAAACTGTTGGTGTGAAAGACTCTGGGAGCCTCCTTAGGTCTGCCTATGTCCACCAAATAGTTCACCTCTCCAAGTTTGCCCACAACCTTGAATTGTCCTATCCATTTGTCCTGCAAGGCCCTCTGCCTTGTTGGTACCATAACTAGTACAAACTGGTCTTGAGTAAACTCAACCATGCTGGACTTCTGGTCATGCCAATGCTTGACCAGAGCCTGACCTGCTTTTAAGTTATCACTAGCTTCTGCCATCATGTGTAACATTCTCCTCCGGAGACTTATCACATAGTCAGTCACTCTGACTGGCTTGAGGGAAGGAACACTCTCAACCCCTCCTTAATCAGGGACAATGGACCTTTGACTGGATGGGCATAGAGAAGTTCAAAGGGACTGTAACCAACTCCCTCCTGAGGGATGTCTCTATAAGCAAAGAGAAGGCATTGCAGTAGAAGGTCCCACTTTTTTTAAGGGGTTCCTCTAAAGCACCTATCATGCTCTTCATAGTATGAATACACTTCTCTACCAGTCCATTTGTCTGTGGATGGTAGGCTGTCGAGAACTTGTAAATGACACCACAGTTTTTCCACATGGCTTGCATGTAGTGGGACATAAAATTGGATCCCCTGTCGGATATCACTTCCTTAGGAAACCCTACTCTGGGAAAAATATGAAGTAGAGCCTTAGCCACAGCCTGAGGCGTAACAGTCTTCATAGGTATTGCTTCAGGGTATCTTTCGAAACCTGTATGTGGGCTCACCTGTGAAGGCTTGGAGTGTCTCTTCTTTGTGGGTTCCGACTTCCCACGCTTCTAGGAGGTGCAGGTCTCGTGGAGGTATGGCCGGTTTCTTCTGACGCCACTCTATCGGGTCGTCTTTTCAACTATCCCGGGTGAAGACTGGGTTCCCAGGGAAGATAAGAGTAGTCAGGAGCAACCATGGTAAGTTCAAGGATTCGGAAGCCCAGGGAGGAGTAGCAGCGGTCCAAAGGCAACCGTGGTAAGTTTGAAGAATCTGGAAACCCAGAAAGGAGTAGCAGCGGTCCAAGGGTAATCGCGACAGGACTGCGGAACTCAGCAGTGGCCGAACACTCCAAGAAGGGTGGAAGGCAGGATGAAACTGCTGGCAGAGTTTCCAAAGGTAGGAAAACAGGAACACACGGAAAGCAGCGACCGAATAGCTCAGAAACTACAGAGCGTTGAGACGCGCTGTACTGCAGGGGCGGGGCGCTTATCAAGCTATTGAGGAATTCCCAGGACCTAGACCGCGGATCTGAAAATGGCTTCCGCCATGTTGGGGGGTTCGTAAGGTTGCCGGGTACGGTGCTGCAGAGACCAGGAAGACCAGAAGGGACAGAACCGAGGTTTCATGACAGTATACCCCCTCCGAAACCTTGAACCCCCAGGCTTGCCAGGGTGTAACTGATGGAACTATTGCACCAATCAAGGGGTGTTGATGTTAGAGACCGGCTCCCAGGTACAATCACTTGGTGGGTATCTCTTCCAATCTACCAAATACTGTAAAAGTCCTCTCCTGTATCTAGAATCACAGATCCTGGAGACCTCATATTCGACCTGGCCTTGGACGAGAAGAGGAGGAGGTTGAGGAGTGTTCTTGGTGGTTTGATGGTAGGGTTCCAACAAGGATGTATGGAAGACGGGATGAATCTTGTTCCAAGCGGTAGGTAGACGTAGGTGATAGGCCACAGGATTGATGATCTTGGATACAATGAAGGGTCTGTAGTATTAGGGTGCTAGCTTGTTTGGTCTCAAATGCCTAGGTAAATATTGGGAGGATAACCAAACCTTTTCCCTAACAGCATATGATGGGGCAGGATATCTTTTGGCATCTGCATGTTTCTTCACATCTCTCCTGGATATGGTTAGGTGATTCTTGACATCCTGATGCTTTGAGAATAGTTGCGTAGTACAAGAATCTACAGACGCAACAGGACTTGTCGAAGGTAACACTGATGGAAGCACTGATGGTTGGACGCCTTGGTTACAGAAGAAGGGGCTTGTTTTTATCATTGAATGCTCAGAGTTGTTGTAGGCAAATTCAGCAACCGGGATCAAAACAGACCAATCGTCCTGTACCTTGGTGGCAAAGCATTGTAGATATTGTTCGAGGGTTTGGTTAACCCTTTCGGTGATGCCATTAGTCTGAGGATGGTATCCTGATGTTAAGGCACGTTGGATTCCTAGCGCCTTACAGATATGTTTCCAAAATCTCGAGACGTACTGGGGTCCGCGGTCTGAGAAAATCTTAGAAGGAAGTCCATGCAATCGAAAAATGTGTTTCACAAAAATGCCAGCCATTTCTGGCGCAGAAGGCAATTTCACCAATGGCGTAAAGTGGGCCATATGAGAGAAGAGGTCTATGGTGACAATTATAGATGTAAGTCCTCTGGAGCGAGGCAGGTCTACTATAAAATCTGTTGTTATGGTTTCCCAGGGCCGGGATGGCAGATCTGGCTGGAGTAGCAATCCTGCTGGTTTTCTGCTGTCAGTCTTGTTTTGATTACAGCTAGTCCATGCTGGATATATGTTTGAACATCCTTGATCATCTTTGGCCACCAGAAGCTCCTTTGGATGGAAAGAAGGGTACACCTGACTCCACTTTGCCCAGAATGGAAGGTGTCATGGCATAGGTGTATTATCCGTTCCCCTAAAGGCTGGGTCGGAATCACTACTTGTAAGCCCCGAAAAAGGAAGCTGTCTCTGTATTTTAGGGCCCAAGGTTTGTCTCCCTGGAATTCCTTCCATAGGTCTGAGGTTGCGGTCTCAGTCTTAATAGTATCCAGGAGATTATTAGCCTGGGCAATGAATACAAAGTTAGGAAACATCCTTAGAAGATTGTGTGTTTCTTGTGGCGGATAATGTGGACATCTGGGTAGAGCTTCTGCTATGATATTTGAGGTTCCTGGAATATGCTGAACATGGAACTGATCTTGAGCAAAGAGGAAGGCCCATCATGCTTGTCGACTGTTTCTGCATTCCATAGACTGAAGGACTTGAAGATTTCGATGGTCTGTTCGTACCAACACAGGGTAAGTGGCACCCAGGAGGAGATGACACCATTCCTTAAAGGCTTGGTGAATGGCAAGTAGTTCTTTCTCCAGGACTGAATAATGAGTCTCACAGGGAAGCAAGGTCCGGGACAGATAAGCTACAGGATGTTTCAGGCAATCGTCGGCTTCTTGTTTTAGAACCGCATCAATAGTATATTCTGAGGCGTCTGTTTTCACTAAGAAGGGTCTTGTGATATCCGGTTGGATCAAAACGGGTCCCTGTGTGAACTTTTCTTTCAGAGTTTGGAAGGCAGTTTCTTGTAAGGAAGTCCACTGAAAGGGAACATTTTTCTTGAGTAAGGACACAATCGGTTGAACAATAGATGAAAATGAGGGTATGCATTTTCTGTAGAAATTTGCAAGGCCCAGGAAGGATTGAATCTGTTTAACTGAGCACGGAACTGGCCAGGAAGTGATAGCTTCAACCTTGGCTGGATTCATAGCCATCTCTTGAGGGTTCAAGACGAAACCCAGGTAATGTACCGTAGACACATGGAATATGCACTTTTCGGATTTGGCTAGCAATCGATGTTCCCTTAGTCTTTGTAGTACTGCAGAGACATGTTCTTGTAGCTGGACTGGATCGTTGGAATACACCAGATTGTCATCCAAATACACAATGATAAAAAGAAACAGCATATTTGAAAAAACCCTATCCATAAAACGTTGGAAGATGGCTGGGGCATTGGCGAGGCCGAAAGGCATAACCAAGTATTCAAAATGTCAAAAGGGTGTTCGAAAGGCTGTTTTCCATTCATCGCCTTCTCTTATTCGGACTAGGTGATAGGCTCCACTTAAGTCTAGCTTGGTGAATATCACAGCACCCCGAAGTGCCTCCAGTATGTCTGATATCAGCGCTAACGGATACCTGTCTTTCCAGGTACATTGATTCAGCCCTCTTGAGTCTAGACAGGGTCATAGTTCCTTAGTGTCTTATTTGGGTACGAAGAACAAAGAAGCTCCTACTGGGGACTTGGATGGACGGATGTTTCTGTTAGCAAGATTGGTGTCCAAGTATGGTTTGAATCCATTTCGGACTCGCACCACAGGAATCATGTTGCTGGGGATCTAACCACGTGATACTAACACACCGCACCACCGCAGCAGCCCAATATTGTGAGATTCTCAGAGTTTCAGGCTTGTTCGCCTGTACTACCAACAGTTCATTCGCTCCATTTCTTACCATCCATAGGAATTGCAGTATTTCCTCCAAATTATTCACGTTTTGACTTGAAAAGGACCCGGTGTTGGGTCGAAACACATGTCAGCAGACCTGTTCTTAATTTAGCAAACTTGTTCCAATCTTCACTATAAACTTTGAGCTTCACAATGAATGTCATCATTCTTTTACTTTTTTGCTCACAATATTTGCATTTGTTCTAATCCACAATACGTGCTGCGCGCCTTGAATGAGGTGACACTCCTTTTCTTGGTGTCCAAGTAGTCTCGTAGGGCCCTTTTTTCCAGCTCCGACAGGATAAACATCCTGCCAAAGGGAAAGGGAATGATCGCGTTCTAAGTATCGATGGCACTGTCTTCAGGTCTGTGAGGAGGCAGAGATTGCACAATGGCAGAGGAAAAGACATCCGAGATTTGATGATAGGTTTCTGGTAACTGATTGATATTGGATACGGTAAGGGGATGGTTAGGTCTTCTGCTTTCCATGGAAGCAGTTGGTCGTATGTTTTGTGAAAGACAATGTGATAAACAGAACTCAGATCCTAGAAACAATGACTCGGCAGTCCAGTTAATGTAGGGGTTATGTTTTTTTAGCCATGGCATGCCCAGGACCACTGGATAGTGAGCAGCCTTTATGATGTCGAACTGTAGACTTTCCTGATGGTTGTGGATTGAGAGCAGGATTTTTATGGTTTGTTCGGTAATAGGTCCAGAAGATAGAGGGTAGACATCGATTCCCTCGATTGGGAAGTTGTGCTTAAGGGCCCACTAATCATCCATAAAGATACCCATAGCTCCACAATCCACCAATTCTAGGACTGAATGTGATGCTCCGGTGGGAGGAGTCAGGGTAACCTGAAGAACCACCAAAGTACATCTTGATGAAGGATCCAGGGATTGAAGGGCAGAGTGGTCTTTGGCCTCCCAAAGCTGGGCTCCATTCAGGATTGGGAGCCAGTGTTTCCTGAACGCCTAGGTGGAGCTATAGGGCAATTCCGCACTCAATGCTTGTCTGAGTCACAATACATGTATAGTCCGCTGTCAAATCTGTGGTTTCTTTCTTGAGAGTCAAAGGGCTTCTCATAGCCCCCAGTTGCATTGGTTCTGGCTCAGCAGAAGGGGCTTCCCTGGAGACAGGAGCGAATGATGATGGTTTTGGAGGAGAGCTTCATGATTTCTTCTTTTCAGCCTTTCTTTCCTGTATTCAGAAATCGATCTGTATAGATAAATCCAAAAGAGCCTGGAAGGAACCTGGACAGGCTATCCTGGCCAGCTAATCCTTCATCTCTTCATTCATGCCACGACAGAACAAGGTAAAGCATGCCTCTGGAGACCAGTCAGCTTCTTTAGCGAGCTGCTTAAAGCGGGTGATATAAGACAGCATGTCCTCACAACCTTGTTGGAACTCCAGCAACCTCTCTTGTGCGGAATAAACCTGGTCTGGGTGGTCAAACATCTCCTTGAAGGCTGAAATGAACCCATCGTAATTGTCCAACAATGCATCCCCTGTAGATACCAATGGAGTAGACCAGGCCAGGGCATTTCCAGTAAGATGGGATATGACAAAACTGACCTTAGCCCTGGGAGTGGAAATATAATATGGTTTGAATGTGAAGTGCACCAGACAGGAATCCAGGAAGGAGTGGAGCGTTTTAGGGGTGCAATCGTATTTATCCACAATGCTACCCACTGAGGCACTTTCCTGATAGGCTAAGTCCCGGGATAAAACCAGTCGTTTAAGGGCTGCATTTTCTGGACTTCTGTGGATAATTCCTGCATTCCTCGTAAAAGATCCAGCACAGTAGGATCCATCTCGGGTCTTCTGTTAAGTAGTAGGCGTCTCAAACCGTCAAAACCTGTACGTGGGCTCACCTGCTTGGAGTGCCTCTTCTTTGTGGGTTCAGGCTCCCTGCGCTTCTTGGAGGTGCGGTCTCGTGGAGGTAAGGATGGGTTTCTTCCAACGCCACTCTGTGGGGTAGTCTGTTCGGGGGTCCTGCACTGCCCAGGGAAGAAACTAGCAGCAGAGCCAAGCAACAAATCAAAGATGCGCTCCTTAAAACCCAAGCAGGGTCTGGTCCTCCTGGCTATCCAGTTCACTGTAGCTGTGCACAGTAAATTCGACCAGAGGAGGGAGGCCTGGCTTGCAGTTTGGCGAACTGGTTGGTCCCACCAGCTCAAGGGGAGAAGATTCATTGCAGATCTTCCCTGTCGTCGAAGTTTGGAGATTCAGACCCGCAGCAGGGCTCCACCGGGAGGATCAGTCGTGGTAGATGTCCTCTTCTGTCAGCTTCTCTTCCGTTCTCTTGATCCAGTGTTGACTCTGGCTTCTCAGACCCAGAGAACTGCTTTCTATGCAGTTTTCCCCCATTCACACAGCCTAGCTGTCAATCACACAGCAGGGTGGCTGTCCCGGCGGGACAGTCACCACAGCCAATCATACAGAGTGCGACATGGGTCTCCAAGGAGACCCTGTGCAGGGAGTCTCAAACCCCTCCCTCACATCCTGTCCCCCTCAGACATTCAGGCCAGAACCAAATAAAAGTAAATGGGGTCCAGCGGATTTAATTTCGAGGCTACTAACTTAGCCTAAAACAGTACCAAGTCTATTTAAATAGAACGCAGTTGGAAAAATAGGGTAGATATCACTACCACCAGCCAAATCTTAAAGAAAGGGGAAAGAAAAAATGTTCCACGAGAAACACCACAAAGGGATAACTATTAACCCTTTCAAGAACTCTAAGTAAGCTAGTTTGTACTGGGTCTGTGAATTTAAAAAGACTAATAAAGTCAATGGCAACTTTACATGTTCTGGGAGACAGAAGTCAGTCCCAGAAAATGGAGTTTAAAGTGGGAAGTCTGAAAAAGACAACACTGTGTCACTGCACTAAAGGTGCTGTGTAACACACAGTAAAAAGATGATGTCTATGGAGTAGGTGAAGCTACACAGTCTATGAACGCAAACATGTTAAACACACACAGCAAAACACATGCAAGAGTGGGAAAACAATAAATCCTAGAAATCCAGCAAAGCTGCTAAGGGACTCAGTAGGTAAGGGAAATTCTGGAGAATTCTCCCTAACACCATTCTTAAGAGCATTCTTATCATATGCCTTTATGAAAGCAGTATCATCCCACATGTCAGAGTCATTATTAGACCATTATTCAAAAAATCAGGACAAGAACCCAAAGATGGCAACAATTTTAGACTGATCACTAATGTTCCATTTGTTTTCAAAATTGTAGATAAAATAGCTGCAAGACCACCTGGATCAGGCTGATATATTGTACCCAAGGCAGTCTGGATTCAGGTCTAATCATGCAACAGAAAGTGTGTTATTACACCTCCAGACACAGATGCTGGACGTTTTAGATGACAGTAAAACAGGGCTGTTGATGCTGCTGGATTTTTTCAGCAGCTTCTGATCATCTTGACCATAAAAACCTCCTCACTACAGTATCTTCTATGGGGCAATGTTCAACTGCAACCATTGAGTGGATTGAAGCTTTTCTCTTCAACAGAATGTCCAGAGCTTGCCGGGACAGGCCTCCTCCGCCTATGAATCATCTACTTATGGAGTCCCCCATGTTGCCTGCCTGTCCCCAGCACTCTTTAACATTTAGGTACACCCGCTATTTGACATCCTGGACGAGATGGGTGTAAGATTCACAAACTATACTGACGACACACAGCTGTTGTTTGAGTTAAGTGGCGACCATACTAAGGACTCCTGGAAAATCCAAGACATCTACAAGTTGGTCAAAGACTGCATGATGGCCAACTGTTTTTATCTTAAGAGTCTGAAAACTGAGATACTGATATTTCGATCCCCTCCGACTAAAATGAAACTGGACCCATGTTTGCCAATTTCCTAATTGATGGTCATCGTATCGATACTGGACAGCTTACTTGGTGCGGATGCCCAGGTGGACAATGTAATAAATAAATCCCAGTATCACCTTAAACTGTTGAAACTTGTGAAAACATATGTCACAAGCAAAACTTGTGAAATGTTAGTGCAGGCCATAAGAATGCCCAGGTTAGACTACTGTAATACGCCCCTGTGTGGGGCAAATAAGAATAATATTAAGAAATTGCAAGTATTTCAAATGTACACAGTGTGTATTATTAAAAATATGCCCAAAATGGAACATATTACTCTTGCCAGAAGGGAACTTCACTGGCTGCCAGTTGCGCCAAGGATCCTTTTCAAGATTACCACTCTAACACATTAATGTTTGCATGGTTCAGCCCCTGTACACCTTATGGAAAGTCTCAACCTGCAACAGCAGAGAAGGACAACCAGATCCACTGACACCTTTTGGCTAATATTCCAAGGTGAAGAGGGCAAGAGGGAAAGGATGTTCCTTCTCGATCTAGCCTACACATGACTGGAATGGATTACCAGTTGATTTGCATAAAGAGAAATGTTTTCTTACTTTTCCCAAGCGACTTGAAACACATATGTTCAATTGATTACCATCTCCCCGTGATATAACATCAGCTGAACTGTTTGTCTCATGGTTGTTGGTCTTTGATGTGCACCCTGATACCTCTCAGCTGTGCCGTGTGATAAATATATAAATAAATAAATTAGGTGCCAGGCTTTTTTCAATGTTACTGTGTTTGTTTTGGCAATTCCACCCCTTTACCTTCTGATACAATGTTTTATTGACTAGGCCATTCTTGGCTCAGACTTAGAAGTTCATGGATCATCATTCTGGAGTTTGCCATGGGGTACAATGTATAGAGATGCCTTATCAAATAAAATACCATACTTCCAGAATTGCGTTCCTCATAGTCCAACATTACATTGTGCACTATTTTAAAATTCTCTAAATCTGCTTTGGAAGTACAACCCGAATATCACACCTCACAACGCATCCTCCTACAATCTTTTGCTGAACAATGGATCCCCTAACAGGACTGAGACACAACCATGCAATCACATATCATCCTTAACCCACTGCATCCTTGCATCTCGTCTATTTTCTGCTTTCCCATGCATTTGTCTTGCCTTTGCTAATTTACCTTCCTCCAGCAGACTAGGATTTGGATAGCCGTGGGAGGAGAACAGTGAGTCACTTCAAAGACCAGGCTTGGCACTCCATGGTCTGCCCATGCCATTCATTGGCCAATTTCACAGGATCAGTGGACAGTATATTTTCATTGTACTGTTTCCAAGAGTGCGATAATGTCTTACTTGAACGAGTAATCACTTTCCAGTCATGCTCCTGATGCAAGCCCGAAATTAAACAGGTGTCACGAGAATTCTCTTTCCAGGAAGAACTCTTGGTTTGTTCTGGAAATTTACAAATGTAGTCAATCCAAAAAGACGCTGTATTTCTCACAGACTAGTAGAGTTCCTCAATTTTAGTTCTGCTCCAGCCTTCTTTTTCTAAGGGTTAGGGCCCTCTGCAGTGACATCATGAGTCAGAAAGTTTACTTTGTTTCTGCACCTTTGGGATATTTGGAATGGTAACGTAGCACCTGATTTCTGAAACTGTGTCAGTATGTAGTGGATTTCCAACAGGTGTCCTTTCACAGTTGTCCATTTTATCAGTCGATCATCCACAAAGGCCAGGTCCCCCTCTCTCGGAGTTCAGGAAGGGCCTTATGTAGGAGTATATTAAATTCACTCTAACTGTCATGTACCGAAATGTTGTACATGTCCATGTATACTGTTGCCCCCCAAATATCAAGGCAAGTTTATATTGATGTTCACAAAGAATTAAAACAATCCAATATCCGTTTGTCAAATAAAGGGTTGAGTATAATTTAGACTCTTGGATCTCTGCAAGTCCTTGATTAATGTAAAGGTAAGGCCACCTTCACATGTTTACTGTCTTTTCTTTAGATCTGCACAGAGTCATCATAATTGACTGGCTTTTAATGCCAGTACTCGATTGTTAAAAATTGGATGTGTGCCCTGACAGGATTCCACATGTTGCTTAAGCTTTTTGAGTGATTCCATGGACGTGAGAGGCATTCTGTACTGTCTCACAAATACTGTCTCGCAAATAATTTTGCCATATCAGGGTCTGCGGGCATGGTTGTATAATATCGGAATGTTTGTTCACAGTCATATGAATCAACAGAACACAATGCCCTATAGTCCCCTGTCTCCCTGGACCTACTTGAGCAACCACCTTGGCAGCACTTACTGTGTTTTTGCCGCTGCACCCTCCCCCCAGCACGTCTCCTGTTCCCTCCTCCTCACACTTGCACGAGCTGAATGACACAAGGCCTGCTAAGACGGTTGTTTTGCCCTCCCTCTGTCTACCCTTCCTTGTCTTGTCACGCCTAGAAACACTTGTGTACAGGCAGGTTTTAAATGACTTGTTATATCACATGATATCATATTTCCAGTGGTAGTATTTTTTTGTTTTGCTTAAACTTCAGCAGAATAGGGCAGCAATTTAGCAGAACAAAATGTTTTCACAAGATTCCTGAAATACAACAAGTTGCCCGATATCATGGATAGAATTTGATGTCAATAAAATGCAAATTAATTGCTAATCAATATAGTTTATCATTACCAATATACAAATCAACAACATCTCCTATGGCCCTGATATCGTGATTTATCGTTTTTGGTTCCTATTGTAATCATCAGCATGCACCTGTCAGTAATTAGGTGTTTATTTAGAACCAATATTATCAAGTTGAGATTCCCATTTATTTTGGTAAATTCATAGTTTTTAAAGCATGAAAGCCCATTGGTGTGGCCAGCCAGCGATGGGATTACACTGGACATAGTTCTGTTTTTTACTGGCAGTCTATGAGGGCTCTTCCTCGCCTAACAATGGTTCTGCATTGGTGCAAGGTATGACGCTACTTTTCTTCTGGGCCTTCTTCGTGTGGGAGCTCAAGCTCCAAGGATGGAAGCAAGCACCAGCAACCTCTTACTGGGGTCACAGTCTGGAGAGAGTGGTCTGGTGTCTCGAAATAAACCCTCTACCTTAACAAAGTCTCACACTGGAGACTTTATTCTGAAATGGAATCTCCACATGTGAAATACTTTCACCCCCATGACAAGAAATGTATTTCGACACATTTTAAATCCTCCGTCACTTGGATTATTTTAAAGCAGTGTCTCTACACTTCTAGGGAGTGTGTTGGAAATGAACAGTCAGGAAAAGGAAGTCTCTGTTTTGAAATACATTTGAGCATCCACCTCGAAAGGGAGACTCTGTAACTTGATAAAATGTCCCCCCCACCACCTTGATGTGGAGACTCGGTAACAGAATATAGTCTCCAGTTTGCTGGGGGAGACTCTGTACCAAAATAAACTCTACCCCTTGAAGGAGAGACTCTGTATCTGAATAAACTCTCCCCTGTGAAGGGGGAGACTCTGCATTAGAATAAACACTCCCCCTTGAAGGAAAAGACTCCATAGCAGAATAATCTCTACCCCTTAAAGGAGAGACTTTGTATCAGAATACACTCTCCACCTTGATGAGGGGAACTCAGTATCAGAATAAACTCTTGTTAGGGAGAATTCTCAAAAATGTGCTAATTCCCTTCACCTTCGATACTCCCAGCAAATTTGCTGGATTTTGAGGACTTGATTTTTTTACCTGGAAAGATTGTGAGCCTTTTTTCCCACTCTTTCATGTATTTTGATGTATGTTTTACTCTTGTGTTCTTTGATTGTGGAGTTTTAAGATAACTCCATAGGCATATTTCCATGTGTGTTACACCGCACCCTCAGTGCAGTGACACAGGGATGTCTTCGTAGACTTCCCAAAGGTTTATATACCTTCTCTGGGATAAACTACTGTTTCCCAGAGAATGTAAAGTTACATTGACTTTACTAGTCTTTTTAAATTCCTAAACCTAGCCCACACTATCTTCCTATAGAGTGCTGGAGGGGTTACCTAGTATCCCCTGTGTCTAGAAACTCATGTAGCAGTAAAATGCTACCCTTTTCTATAGAAAGGGCTGGCGGCAGTGGTTTTACAATGAACTATCATGATTTTTCCCGACCGCAAACACCGGTAGCTAAAAATCGAGGGAGCCATGTTTTTCAAGATGGCGCCTTAAGCTCCTTTGTTTAAATGGGTCCCGGCCTTCTTTTTTCGCCATTTCATTTTGGAAAGGTCCTTCTAGTGTTTGTCTCTGCGTGCCAAACCAGGTTTGGTCCCTTTGTTTCTATGCCTTTGGCATGCTTCAGGACTGAAGACCGCCTCTGGTGTCTGAGTATCTGGGGTGGGCAGGAAGTGAGGGAGGTGCCCGAAACTCCCTGTGCTTAGTCTCCTAGGAGACCCAAATGCACTCTCGCGTGATTGGCTGGCTGACTGTCCGGCAAGGACAGCCGCCCTGCTAGGTGAGTGGCAGCGAGGCTGGAATGAATGGGAGAAAACTGTTTAAAAGGCGAGTCTCCTGGACTGGAAAGCAGAGTCGACCACTGGAATGAAAGAACCAAAGACGAGCTCGAAGAGGATGGCTGCTGCAACTCCTTGACTGTTAGTTTTCCCGTTGAAGCCCTGCTGCAGGTCCGAATTGCCAAAGCTGCGCAACAGAGAAGCCCCTTCAAGGACGACTTCTTCCTTTGAGTTGGTGGGACCAATCAACTTGTAAGCCACCTGTATACCATTCTTGGAGCTGGTTAGGATTAACCAGGGGGAAGGACACCAGCTTGTGTGCTTGAATTACAGCTACTGGAACGGAAGTGATTCCATTTTGTCAGAGTTTTCCGATGATCCCGTGCAGTGCAGGAGGCCCCCAACGTGCTCCATCTTGTCCCGACAACTGAGGCTCAGGAACAGTGAGATCTGCAGGAACTGCCAGGAACCAAAGTCTTCAGGTGCATCTTTGCTTCATATTAAAGTACTGTGCCAACCCGATTGAGAGAATGCCTCTCTCGCAGTGAAGGTTTGTGGAACTTTCCCAACTTGCAGGGCTAATCAGCTGTGACCCAACATATGATTCTTTTTCGTACAAACTACTTCTGAGAACTTTGGCAAAGCTAACCTTCACCAAGGCTCCCTGGAAGTCAATCCTCGAAAGGCTGCCGACCGGAGATGGGGACCACTGAGGAATCTGAAGCGAAGCGCCAGGACTTCAAGAACTGCTCTTTCCTATCCAAGACACTAGCCCATTGACTTTGGCCTAGGCCTATTGAACTGAATCGAGTCCTCTAGTGAACTAAAACTATTCACACTGCGTAAGGAAGTATTTGTGTCAGGAGGATAGCTCAGCGGCAACGTGCTTGCCTTGGAAGCAAGATGACACGGAGCAACACGGGTTCGATCCCCGGGTCCGCGCTTAGAAACCTCTGGGTATTAAGCGCTTTATAAATAACCTATCATATCATATCAATCCACATTCCTTGTTGTGAGTGTCTGGATGCAGTAGAATGACCTGAATGCACTGTGAGCATGATTGGCTGCCTGCCTGCTGAATGCCCTTCTGAATGATTGGCTGCCTGAGCCTGACACAGCAGTGTGAATGAGAGACAGAACAGTATATCTGGGGACCTCTCACTTACTGGAATTGTTCAGAAGCTGAAGTCAAAACTTGATGCTTCACCTTGAAGCCCATTTGATGGAAGAAGAAGGCTTTGCTGCTGCCTTCCTTCGACACATCAATTCAATCAATTCAATCCGAAAGCTGTTGTGTCTTCAAGAACTGATCGAAGAGAGGACCTGGCTAGGAGACCTCTTCCCGAGCTACGAAGGAACATCGTGCACCAGCTAACCTTCACCAAGGCTCCCTGGAGGTCAATCCTCGAAAGGCTGCTGACCGGAGATGGGGACCACTGAGGAATCTGAAGCGAAGCGCCAGGACTTCAAGGCCATCGACGACTGCCACCGTTGACCAGGGTTTGGACGACCACTGTAACCTCGTGGACCGGAGCCGCAACGCTCCATTGCCTAAGACACTTTGAAAACAAGGACTCCCTTGCTCATTACCGTCGACCGCTATGTCCTGCTGGAAAAAATCAAGGTCACTGTCGAACCCAGGAGAATCCACCGTTGGGTTTACCGCCACCCGAAGTCCACAAAGATGCGAGTGAAGATCCGAAATCTAGCCGTGGTTGAGTCCCGATCGTCAGCGCCGAAGCCCTGATGCCCTTGCTGGGCCTACGTTCTTCATTGACTCTTTGCGGCAACAAACTCTCGCCATTGAGGTACACCACACCCCTCATCTTTGCAGGACGTCCACGACCGATCGTCGACGAGCACCGCAAGGACCGAAGCTGCTGCCTCGACATTTATTCACATCTTCTTCAAGGAATCCCGATGATCTGTGGATCCTGCCTTAAAGGGAGTTCACTCAGGAAGGATACGCTGATGACCCATCGAAGAACTCTGCTAAACCAGGTACATTGGATTAGTAGAACAGTTTTAGAAGGGAACAAGATTCGGCTAAACAGTATATGGACTGGGCTTGTCAATATACTTTACTTACAGGTTGCCCAGGTGGGGGGAACCTCACACAGAACTGTGTCGTTGGTAGGGAAAGGTATTCTGCCAATTGTTTAACCACTTGTTTCCCTCCTATGTCTGGTGTTGGTTCTCATTGCTATTAGACTTGTGTGTCATTGCAACTGTCAGCAGTTGGTGCATTTTAAAGGAGTCAAGAGTGAATTGTTGTACCACATAGATTTTCTACATATTTATCATTGTAGTATTGCCTGAGCACAAAGTGTGTTATTGTGTATGTATATAACTTGACCCTTATTTATGTAAAGAACTGTGATATCACTAACATAGTGTGGACATTCCTTTGTGTGGGCTTGGGGACTACACTATTCTTAAGAACCAGCCTGCATCACCTCCTGAGAGCTTAAGCCTTGATTGCTCGTCCAACCTTACCACATAGAGAGTCTTGGCTGGGGTGCTCTGTGCTTCTACTCTGCCATATAGAGGGCAGGAGTACAGATACCCCCCTCCAGTATTGACACTTACCACCGGGAAAAAAATGAGGTCACGTGGAGGTAATCAGCTTCTCAGGGCCCATGCATGGCCTAAGGATGGCTAACTTCTGGGGCATGGCCAGCAGCTGCATTTTATTCTGGGCCTAGTTCCTCGTGCTGGTGCTCAAGTGGGGAGCGAACACATCGTCTTCTTGCTGGGGTCGTTAATGGAGGGATTGGGCAACAAGATTTCATAAAGCCATCTCTGCCCATCTGAAGGTACAGCAAGGTTTCAAAATAAAACATCTTCCCCTCTGAAGGGGTCCCAATACGTTTGCATTATGCCACTGGTTCCACAACATTTGGGTGTCGCTAAAGAAAAAGATAAAAAGGTTTGAAAAATTCAGCAGATTCTTGAAATTTTTTACCTTTGTATTTTTACTTCCAACAGTGAGAGCATACATCTCCAGTGACACATATTTTATTCACTTTACCAATATAGCAATCCTGCAATTTCATATATTATACATACCCCAGGAGCCTATTGGCTGCTACGTTGACAGCGTGTCTGTCTTGGAAGCAAGGCAATGCAGTCCAACACAGATTCGAATACTGATCCCTGCTTAGAAACCAATCTCTAGTACTAAGTTGTAAAAGAACACTTATGTTCAAAAGCTTTTGTTTAGTACTGCTTTATTTCTGTTTTTTTGCTAGTGGGGTGGGAACTATTGAACAATCTAATAATATGTGCTACATTTCGAATTGATCTTTTTTTTATATAAAACACAACATCAATTTACAAAACATTTCAATAAGAGATCAGCTGGCTTTTAACATTCTTCCGTTTGGAGACGTTGTACTGCATTCATTGAAATGCTGATAATTCCTGATTGTATACATCAATAACACTGAAAAGACAAGACTTGCACTCTGTACTTGGCTGTCCTTGGATTTCAGTAAGGCAAAGCCTGTCCAGGACAATGATTAACTCGACCTGCCATGGGTCTCTTTTTAGAAGCGTACTTTGCACTTATGGACACTCCTCAGAATACTCCTTGGAACATATTGAGAGATCTGGCAAAGAAAGAGGTATATACAAATAGAAAAACAATTGCTTCCAGTGAGTGGGAACATGGATGTCCATTTTAGATGTTTAACAGAGAGGGTGTGCAAAGGATATGCTTGACTGAATCATTAGGCGGCGCAGATGGTAATTACTGCTCTCTCTCTTTCTCGTCACACTTTTTATGCTAAGAGAACGAGAATATTTTAAATATCGCTTCACAACAGATTCCTTCCATCTCCAAACTCTGTAATAATAAGCTATTGTGATTACACAATTAAGGGCCCGATTCATGGAATTATTAGTGCAGAAAATAGGAGGCTTGCGAGTGAAATACCACGCAAGCGCTAGTTTGTGTATTCATGGAACACAATGCGCAGGGCTTACCAGGAACTTGCAAGGAATCCGCGCCGGTCTAACAAGTAACTGCGACACCACGAACGCCTTGCGTGAGACTCCTAGCAAAGGCCCGCCTGTACCTGCGCAGTCAACGAAAAAGGGGGCGGAACACGTGGAATGGGGAACAACATGCGAAAATATGGGTGTAACGAGGGAAGTACCAAAATAAAATCCTTGCAACGGCCATATGCATGTTAAAAACCTGTATTCGTGGAATTGAACAGGGCTCGCTGGCGTGCAGTAAAATACGTGCAAATCCTGAAACACGTACAGCACGCGATAGCTGGCGGAAATGTCAATGCGCACAAAACAAATGCATAAAAATCCTGCGCAATCAACAAACGCACGTATACAGCTACGATGAATGTACCATTTGTCGCAGCAGTGATCGTGGGACACCCCAGGAGGAGGAGGATGGCCAGGGCCCCGATTTTTCTACCTAGGACCAGCCTTTTTGGAATGACTGATGACCAGGTCTATGGCAGGTATAGGTTTCCACCTCATATCATATTAGACCTGGTCAAGGAGTGGGAGGATGACCTCACATCACCCACCCTGTGCTCCCAAGCACTGAGCCCCTTGGAAAAGGTGCTCAATGTTCTGCATTTTTTGCCCACTGGGTCATTTCAGCAGACAACTACCATAGTTGGGGGCATTTCACAGCCCACGCAGTCACGCTGTCTACACCAGATGTTGACAATAATGACTGTACACCCCTCAGTCCGCATGCACATCTACATGCCCAGAACACCTGCACAAAGGCAGGCCATAGTCCAGGACTTCTATGGGGTGGTGCACTTTCCTAAAGTGCTTGGTGCCTTCGATTGCACCCATGTGGCTCTACGTCCACCTAAGGCCACAGAGCACATATATCACAATCTCAAGCACTGGCATCCCATCAACGTGCAGGTTGTATGTGATGCCAAGGGCATCATTACTTCTGTATATGCCAACTATCCAGAGACCACCCATGATAGTTTCATATTTAGAATGTCACCCCTACACCGGGCCCTGGAAGCCGGGAGGCATGCAGCCAACACATGGCTCATTGGTGAGTATAAATGCAGAAAAGGAACATTGTGTCCACGGTGTTGCGCTGCTGGCCTGATTAACTCAACTAGTTATTGGATAAACCATAATAATGCAAGATCAATGTGGTTAATTCAGTGAGTCAAAATTGCAAGGAAAATTTAATAGCTTTTGTCAAATCTGCCAACACGTTTTTTGACTCTTCCTAGGTCTATCAAGGCAAAGCTAAATGACAAAATTGCAAAATTCCATGAAACAGAATGGCACCAACAAGAGGCATAAGTATGAAAATACATGGAGCAAGTTTCGACATGTGTGTAAATAAATAAACAGAAAACAAAAAGAAATCCAATTCATGAGAAACCAAATCACATTTAAAAAAAAGGCACCAGAGGATCAAGGGTACGATATCAAAAACAAGAAACCCCCATGAAAAGCAATGATAAATTCATTAGGAATATATTGCCGCATCGGGTAGATGTAATTCAATGATTTGAATCAAGGAGACATAAAATTGGAGACAAAAAACACAAGTATTCTGAAATTAAAACCTTAAAAGATGCAGCTCGTTCAACACCAATGAGATGCATCATGGTAGTGCATGTGGTCTAATAGTCATGATGCTCATATTTGTTGTAGAATAATACAGATAGACTGGTGAATGTCTACAAAGAGTTTTCACACCGATGTGGTGTCCCGGTCAAAGAGTACTTACTGACCATGATAATAATAGCAAAAATGTTATGGTTCGGCTTCTTCGGTAAATGCAAAATGCAAAATGCAAAAAACAGAGAATATATTGTTTATAAGCAATAAAGTTTGCTGTTTAAGTGAGCGATACGCCACTGATTAAAATAGAATCTGAAATAAGAATAAGGAGGTTTGTTCATTACTTGATACAGGTTCCTAACAGATGTTGGGTCGGGTGAACAAATAAAGGGTGATTAGAAATTTTAACCTGTCACGGCTATTTCGGAGCCGGATTTCTTGATCCCACCTCCATCCAGGATGTAAGTTAAGGCTTGGTGATATAGATTGACTGGTTTTCCCTAGTGGGGACACCATTATCACATGTTTTCTCTCCCTTCCCCCCCTTTTTTTTGTTTTGTTCTGAAGGGTGGAAATATTTTGTAAATTTTGTGAAAAACTTTGTGAATATTGGTATAAGTACAATGTGTGTTAGATAATACGTACTGTGTTAGAACAATAGAACCGTTGTCGCTTACAATTTTTTGTATGTTTGTTTTTAGATTGTGCTAAACCTGTTGGGGTATATGAAAGAGGTTTCCATCTGATTTAAAGAAATTGTCTGTCCTGAAGAAGGCCGTTGAAAAATCTTTGGTTCTAGAGATACTAGAGATAGTGCCTCAATCTCCAGAAACATGTTGATAAAAGTTGATAAAAGTCAGTTATCATCAATTCAACTAACCCCTACAGTTGATTCTGTTTTTTAGGATTAGATTAAGTCGACCATGCAGCATTGATTTGTGATATATATCTGTGTGTTCTGTCTTCCCTCTTTCTTAACTTTTCTAAATTTGTCTTAATAATAAATGGATATGGACTGATTTATGATTGATGATTTTCAGTGTTTATTCTGAGGTTGTGTAAGCGATATGGTTCTGTGTGTTGTCCCAATAGCATGTGGCAGTTGTTAATTTGTTGCAAAAAATGAATTTTTGAAAATTGTGAATGTGGTACCAATCTAGAAGGCATTAATTACTAAATAGCCTGTTTGGACTATGAGTGGGGTAGTCAATAGTCTCATTTTTGTACAACACACATAGACAAATACACACCGATGACTAAAATGTTCACCTCAACAGGGGTCAGTGCCTACCCTTTGAGCACATAGATGATGACGCCAATACTCAACCCTGCCACACCGCCCCAGGTATACAACACAGCCCATATTGAAACTCGGGCTATAGTGGAGGGCACATTCAGAGTGCTGAGGTCACGTTTCCGCTCCCTCGACCACTCTGGTGGTGAGTTGCTATATGCATCACCACTAGTGTGCAGGATCATTGTGGCAGCATGTGTCCTGCACAATATTGCAACACAGTGTGGTGTACCTGTGGACATGGTGGTGCCCCCACATCCCCAGCCACATACACTCCACCTGCACATGGCAGGTCGAAGGGCATATGGCGAGACTGCCCGTATCCAGCTTGTGGCTACATTTTGTACCTTAAATCCAACCCCTGTGGAGTGTACACAGCCCAGGCACATTCCTGGTGCTATTCAGTGATGACAAAGGGCCAATCATCTGTGCCCACCAATCCACCCTGTATGCATCCCTTAGAACTAAAACTAATTCCATTTTGGGTTTCCCAAAGAAACACATAGAAGAGGAAGTATGCCACTACCACCATGCCAAACTAGATACCAAATCGCCTGTGTGTCACATAAACCGTCCGATATGTCATGTAAAATTTTCACCAGACTGTGATATGGTGAGTAAAGTGAAAGGAGACAGATAAATGGCCAATGCATATTACAAGTGTCTCAAAGTGCTCAACGATGTATGGCACAAAAATTACACCCGCTCATAGAGATCCATAATATTCAGGACAGGTAAAGTAATTGCATACTATACTATACTATTAACAGTGGATATAACAGTGAATCTGTCGGACAGTGATTCATCATATTTTCACAAGTGCATCAATGTGCCATCATGCAGGGTCCGAGGACAGGGTGGAACAGACAGGCACCATACCTGCATGGTGCAATCTGAAGGATAAAGTGCACAGATTTTAAGAGGGGTGTGGTATTTGGAAGATGGTCACAAGTTCAGGGGTGGTTCAAGTGCAACCAGTCAGTGGATGGTTGGGTAAGTGCAGAGAGATGAAACTCTCTCGGGTCATTCCCCAACTTCAGTGATGATGACACTACCCAGGTCACGGAGGCAACTGCCCCACAAATTTCTGGGGTTGACAGGGCGTGTGAGACATTGAGGTACATCAAGCAGACCGTAATCAAGCAGCAAGTACAAAAGGAATGGGGAGAGTGAGAGAGCAGAGGGATTGCTTAGCATGGAAGAGGGAGAGAGAAGGAACAGTAGAAGAAGAAACACAGGGGTAGTACATGGAAATAAAGGAAATTAGTCCCCAAGCAGAGGGCGGCAGGATGGGTATCCCAAAGGTTGGCCCCTGCTGATAATAAAGATACCCTTTAAAAATATCTCCATCTATAACTGGCTCACCTGAACAAGGTCGTAGTTACATGATGAAATGGCTCTGGAGGGACAGCATTGAGGAATGAACATTAGCAGATAGGGAGTAAGCGGGCCTCCCAAATCCTGTGCACAATACATACTTCCTAAGAGTCAACGCTGTCTGCCACGGCTAGCCAGTGACAGACAATCAGTGGCAGACAGATGTGGTGCCTGGCATTGATGACAAGCATAATACTTGAGGTCTTGTCCCGAATGAATTACACAGGGTGTGGATTAGAAGCATGGAGTTGGTGCAATAGGCAGTGGTAGTAGTGTAGCCTGGGGAGTACCACAGCAGGTGTAACATTGTTCCCCTGGGTGATGAATGCCACCCTCCAACAATAGGGATTGACCAAAAGGCAAGTAAATTCAGAGTGAACACACTGTGCCCTGCTCCCATGCAAACACCACCAAAGTGTCAGGAAATGCCATGCACTTACCTGTCCGTGGAACTCACATGCCTTGCATACGATGCACACCATCGGGAAACGCTTTACCTAAATGGAATGCAATGCAGAGTAACAGCACAAACTACATGCACATACATGATCATAATTGATCACTGAAAGAAAATATGCATAGAACACAGAGTGCAGGAGCAACACAGGGTGACACAGGGGGAAAGGTCAATGATATAGATTTGTACATGAGTACAGTGTACCACACCAGTGAGAGGGAGAGAGAGAGTAACACAGAGAGTGAATTACAAGGAAATGGCAGATCAAGGGTCTCCATGGCTTGGTTACCAGATGTACAACGACATGCTGCACAGCAGAGTCGGTGCACCCATTGAGGTATCCACATAGGTAGGTGACACATTGACAAGAGCTATAATCAAATTACCATCTCGCCACGTGAGCATGCAAAGGACAGATAAGACAACCAACACATGCAGCAAAGATGCCTAACAATGAAGCATGCCTGACATGCAAGACAGTGTAAAAGCTTACTGAATCACTGTGTCTGTATGTTGTAAATCCCACATGACCTTCACCAGTAACTGTGTTCCCTAATTCGGCAAAGGAAGGACAGTGTCTGGTGGAGGGCATGCAGAACGTGGACTCAGAATGGTGCAGGGTATCTCAACCGGGACAGCAGTCACCACCACATCACAGATTACTGGAACAACATGGGAGAACATATTAAAACAGCCATTGTGCATTATCATTGACACAGCACACACGTGCTATGGATCCACAAAACTGTAATTACCTGCACATGGCATACTGTGCACCCCCATGCAAACATGCCAGATTACTTCACTAGGCATGCCTGCACATGTAGTCCATGAGGAGTTAATGGCACACCTCAAGGGCAATCAATACACAAATTAACAAAGACCACAACCAGAAAAGGGCAAAACAAAATATGACATGTCAACATCTGGCCAGGGGAGGGGGGTAGAAAAAATAAATAAAAATGTCCATCTTGGACCGTGGGGGGGTGAGACCCAGGAGGGGGGAGGGGCAGTGAGCAGGTCAACACCCACATGGGTGGATGTTGAAAAAAACAATTCCCTCCATGTGTTTTGTGTTCTGTCGCTGCTGTGGCCATCTTCCTGTGTAGGATCCAAAGGTGGTAGTGGCAAGGGAGGTAGACCACGTTGATCCATGGCCTGGTCCTCCATGGCAGCAGCCAGGCAGGACTCAGATGAATGCATCTGCAACATGGAGCCTCGGAGGTCTGCAAGCAACACCCCACGGGATGCACGGAGTTCCTACTAGATGGTATGACTCAACAGTTGCACCTGCTGTTGGTACTGTGTACTGCGGGCTGCCTCTAGCACTTCCATTGAAGTTCTGAGGGCTAGAAACTCTTGCCTCAGGGCTTCCCTGTGTGCCTGACCCTGTGCAAGCAGGGATGCCTGCAGAGACCTCAGTTTGGTCTGTTGGCTCCTGTTGCTGGCCTCCATGTGCAGCCTGTGTGAGCGGCATGTGGACCTCAATGCCTGCAGCTGGTGCTCTACCTGTGTTGCTGGGGGATCATGCAATTGGCCACCCTATCTGTGCCCTGAGCCAAAATCTCATAGGAATCACCTTGTTGTGCAACACCATATTTGGACTGGTCCCACACTGTATCCCCAGCCCCCACATGTCCACCACATGTGCGAGCCCAACGCATGCCTGTCCCAAGGGAGCATGGCTCTTGATGCAATGCCACTGTCTGTGGCTGCAGGACTGCATCCCTCCCTTGGTCATCTTTCCCAGGACCAGAAACCAATACTGTGGAGCCTGGCCTTGCAGCCATAACGACCACAGACAGACGTGACAGACGTGGCAACATTGCAGAGGCTACACCAGCTCCAACACTTGATGCACTCACCTTTGACAGCATAGAGGAATTGTCATCCGGTTCAACATCAGAGATACTGGTTTAATTGGAGTCGGACTCATACTGAGTCATGCCCCGGATGGCCTGTAGCACCCGTAGATTTTCATGGGCTGCCACAACATATCATCCACTGTTGCTCTGTGGCGGCTCAGTATCCTGTTCCTCCTCAATCTCCTCCCCTGCATCTAGTGGTTCATTACTGCACATTGACATATAAAGACATGAAGATTCATGTACATTGCATTGCCTAAATCCATAGGTATCACAATGCTGTCCTGCAACACATTGCCATGCATGTTACCATGCCATTAGTTGCATACACACACTATGTACAAAAAGCTCACAGATCATGCCCTATGCAGACTTGCCACTACATTCTATGTCCCTGACCTTGTAAGCACTGCACATATTGCCAACGCATATGCATCTGTGTTTGCAAATCATGTCCCATGGCAAAGCAACCAGTAGACTGAAATATGCCAATTCTGATTTAAAAAAGTGGATAAGTAACATGCCATTAGGGTACATGAGAACGTGTCCACACATGACCATGGCCAAGTCTACTACCATTACATCTAACACCATTGCACCACTGGCAGAGGGAGTGCACACAATGTGGAAATGCCCCGAGTGTGGTGTTCCAGGTGTGTTATGAGGAGAGAGTGATGACATGTGCTGGGAGATAGGAAGAGGGGAGAGTGAAGGACAGGCCATGCACCCATGGTGGGGGTGATGAGCGTGGCAGGTCAACATGGCTGACTCCACACAAATATTTAACAAGAGGGTCAGTGTCATAGCTGTGGCTGGGATTTGTAAAGCGTAGTAAAAGGCTATGTCACTCATGGCACAATGTCTCACCCGCTGCCTGTGTTCATGGAAGGTATGGGTAGCATGACATGGACATGTGTGGATGGACTTTCTACTACATGCAGTGCAAGATGTGTTGAACGTACTTCAGACACAAGCACTTGACTGGCATAGCTGAGTCACTAACATCACTGATGTAAATACCCAGATGCCACATTGTGTTGACATACCAGAACTGTCTTTAAGTACCTGAGGGTTGTTGAAGACTACTGTTCCAAAGCAATGTTTGACCGATGTGCAGCACATGGGTTGCATGCACTCCCAAGTGAACTAAGCACGGGTCAGTACATGACATGGTTCACCCATCGCAGTCATACAAATGCATGCAGAAGTGCTGCACAATCATACACATTAATGTTATCTACATACACATATTCAGGATGCACAAGCTTCATCACTCACCAGACATTTCCTCGTAATCTGGCATGCCCCCCACGCCTTGATGCTGATCCACATAAATGAACTCGCTCATGGCCTCTTCATGTGGTGTGAGCTCCTGCTCCTATGGTGACCCACCTCCAGTCACCAGAGCAGATGCGAGATTGGCACCCAGCTTTGATTTGGTTTGACGGTGGAGGTAATTCCACCGCTTCATGACCTCATGGGTGGTGCGCCTCTCATTCCCCAAGGTGTTGATGCCATTGTGACTCGCTGCCAGTTGCCCTGGGCAGGTGTATGTATTCTCCCTGGGTGCGTGCACATGTCACAGTGGTGTTTGCGCACGTAGTCCTTGAGGATCTTGAGTTCTTCATCATTAAGGCTCCTTTTCCTCGACGTGGCAGTGTCCTTTGCTGTGCTTTGGGATTGAGCCTTTCCCTGTCTGCACACTTTTGATGCTTGGCATTTGGTGCAGACCCTGTGTGGTTGGGACCACCCAGGGCAGCAGATGCTGGACCACTAGTGGCCTGGGCCATGACATCACTCTGATGCTGGGATAGTAGTTGCCCCTGCAGGTCCCCGTACCTTGGTGCTTGGACCAGGGCCTTTAACTGTAAGTGCCTTCCCCTTGGACGCACGGACATCATCTGCCCCTGCATGTCTGCGTACCTCGGCTGGGACGACTACAGCTCTCGCTGCAGATCCCTGATCCTAGGTGCTGGGGATAGCAGCTGCCCCTGCAGCTCCCTGACCCTGGGTGCTGGGGACAGAAGCATCACCTACAGCTCCCTGACCGTGTTGGGGTGGGGCAAAGCTCTCCTTGCACATCCCTGACCCTGGCCACCTCGGCCACCTCTGCCACCTTTCCCTCTTTTGGCCTTCCCACTCATGGTACAGATGGATTTGTACAATGGGAGGCACACCAAGCAATTGTCCTGGGCAATTCGAGTGAGGGGGCAGGGTACGTGAAGTATGGTCCAGCAAGGCTCAATATTACCCCTGGTGAAAGAAGGAACAGGACGCATAATGCACAGGCACCCCAAATATCAAAAACGTGTGTACGCGATCCCTCAATAGCTCACGTGAAAAGAAAAAGTGTTATGCAGTACGCTGTGGCACCAAGCAACACAAAAAATGAAATGCGTAAGTGAAGCACACAAAAGCTACTTTTATGTTAAGAATGGATGTATGCGATACAAAGGGTCACCCATACTATGAATAATGCATACGTGACTCACCGTTAGCTTCAGAAAAAAGAAAAGTACACGCGTGTGTGTGCAGAGGCAAATCCCCCACCAAAATAAGAAGTTTGCACTGTCACAGTTCACAGTAGTGAACAAATTGTTTGGCACCCCAAAAATCTCCGAAGTCCACAAGTCCATCCACTCCAATTCGCACATGCGGCTTAATGTTCTCCTACACACTCCTTTATCCCAAATCTGAACACCAATGCCCAACGCCCAGCACGTGTGACGTAACTTACACGATGAGGCCCTTTCCTCTGATTTCACATGTACGTGCTTATTTTGAACGTGCAAAGTAATCTTCACTCTGTTTCCGCCTGCCCACGCGAGAGACACATAAGACCCATGCTTCTGCCTATGAGCCTTTTTACCTGCCGTCTACTACCCTGAGCTGCCTCCTATGAGCCATCTACTGCTGCCTGCCCACTGTGTGTGCCTGCTGCCCACCTGCCCTGAAATTTGAGTGCCTGCTGTCCAGCCATTACCAGAGCTCCTGTCCTTGTCCCTGTGACTGCCTCAGCTGATTCAGAAGACTCCCAACATGCCGAACATTACCACCACTCCACAGCCCAACCCGAGGACCACCTTGCCCACCCACACCTGCTTCGAGGGTTGCCATGTCTGAAACAACATCTTCTGAGGTGAGTGGCAACCTCATGGGAAGTTGACATCCTGGTGGAGCATATCCTGAGGCATTATGATGCCCTCTTCAACCCCCCAACGCAAGTCAGCAAGGAAGGACGGAAGCTGATCTGGGGCCGGATCGTGGATGCCATCAATGTGGAGGGGGTGGCATCCCGGGACTACCACCACGTACACAAGCGCTGGGAAGACCTCAAATCCAGGACCCAAAACAAGGGCCTGTGCTTCCTCCAGGCTGGTGCAAACAGGGGGAGCACAGGGGCCGGATTAAAACCACCGACATGCAGATCCTGGAGAAATTCTACCTGACGCTGCACACCCGTATCAGCAATTTGCAGAAATGACTGGAGTCGTCAGGTGAGTGTCCCTGTGTTGCTGGGTTCCACAGTGCATGTGAATGTTAATGTATGGTGTGATTGTGCACCTTGTGCTTACAGCAAGTATGCCTCTTGTATGGATATCTGTGTGCATGTCCCAGACAGTGCTCTACATGTGTTCAGTGAACCATGTGTGATTTCAATGGTCTGACATTTGCATTGTGTGTTGTAACGAGCATTTCTCTACCGGCATTTGGTTTGTTCCATGTGTCTGAGACATGCCCGTGTGAGAAGCGTGACAGATGAGTTGGTGTTGTCAACCTAATGCATGCACAGTGTTTATGTGAATGTGTCTGAAGTGTTACTGGCCATCCCGCCTGGATGGATGTAACAGGTGGATTTCAATGTGTGACCTAGTCATGTTGCATGATAGCTGTTGAGGGGAGTCTGATGTGAGTGCTCAGTGCACTGCTTGAGAACTTTCCGGTGATGTATGTGCATGTCATGTGTATGAGCACATGATGCATGTGTGTGTAGCATGCACAATTTATCCGTTGTGACAGTGCCATGTCCCAGGATGTGATTGTCTGCTCTGAAGGACAGACATGTATGTGCATGTATGTAAATTTCATGTACCTGTGTGTTGTGGAGGGTGATGATGGTTGTACCCTTTATCAGTGTAATTCATGCGAAAATATTTGGTGCCAAGCACACATCGGTGCAGTACCCTGATGTTTGTCTTCTATGTCTCCTTATCCGCAGTTGCGTAGGAAGAAGAAGGCGGAAAACGTGCTGTGGAGCAAGGCAGCAGGAATGCCTCCACCGGGCCAAGACGCAAGGCCCAGTCACACCCCCTGGACATGACATCATCGGGGAGCGAGGAGGCTGGTGCGGCATCCCAACCATCGGCCACAGCTGCTGAGGGGAGGTCCAAGAGGGCGAAAGTGGACGTGGACGCCTCGACAGCGGGGGGACAGGTGAGCGGACACAGGGGCCATCCACTGCGAAAGATGCTCGGGAGGCATCCAGGATGACGGGGGAGGAGGAAGAGGAGGGAGCCGTATTAGCCCAGTCCATGAGGCCCGGCGGGGGTGGTGAGGTGGTTGTGACTGCTGCAGTCCTGACCCAGGAGCATGAGGCTGTGCAGGTCACTGTGGAGGGGCCTGTGCAAAATCTTGTCTCTGGGTCAGCGCCTGCAGCAGTATGCACCTGCCGGCATGCCCCATGCTGGACCCATCTGCAGGTGTCGGTTGTTTCCACCCAGACCCACACCCCAATGCCTGCAGATATTGCCATTCGGGTGAACTCAATAACCTCAGCCCTTTAAGATGAGTTGCAATTACCCTGGAGGTGGCTGGGGGATGCAAATGTTATTCATACATCTATAATCAAAACAACTCAGGTAGTTGCCAAAAAGATAACTGTTTTATTGTCAATTATCTCAAACAGGGAGTACAACGAACATCAACGAATTCGCTCGATCCTCTTACTCAACGAGTTTCATAAAAAACAGAGCTTTTATCCCCAAAACTTGTCATCATTGACGTTGACCTACATCACTACCATCTCATCCTACGTGGCAAACTACAAAAAACCTAATGGCAACTGTGATAGGCTCTTAGTGAACATCTAAGTATATGTTCCATGCTGGTATGGGATAGTGAGGAAAAGTGATAGGTTTCTTAACATCAGGTGGGACAACTAAGCCCTCCCTTCAACATCACTAAATACATGACGTCCCATTGGCTACACAAACTATAGGACCCTTAATTACGCGGTCCCTTACAATTGCTGGCACTCTAACCTTCGTCAGTACTTTTCCACCTATGTCTAGCACCAAACAGATTGGACTTCCAGGTGCTGGTGAGCTTGTCTAAAACAGAGCTTCCCACCAATTAGCTTATCAATCCATCATCACCTAACTGGTCTGCTGGCAATTAAGACTTTGAACTTATCCTTGGAAGTGTTCTTAGCTCTAGAGAATTCAGGGAAGTGAAGGCACTCTCTGCCCTCATGCGTAGGTGTGAGCATCTTGCTCGCCCAACTTCATCCTTCCACGTGACTGAAGACCATGATTTTAAGCTTTCACTCTCTTTAAAATACTATTTTTTAATATACCTCTGACGTCTTCCTTTTGTTTTGTTCTTTACCATGATTTGTACCAATGCTAGTTTGACTTCAGCCTGATAAGACCTTGGCTTCTTGGCTTGGCTTCATGGTTCTTCCAGCCTCACCTTTTCAAGAGTCACTTTTAATTAATGTGTTTTCTTACTGTGACACAATGAGAAGAGGCCTTTCTTTTTTAGTCCAACTCTGCTATGACACGTAGTGGATACATCTATACTTTACTCTTCATGCATATATGTATATATGGGTGCATGCCGCAATCTATTCACTGTAATTTAATCACCATCATCAAAGCTGCGGATGCTACGGATGATGCGGATGCTACGGATGGTGCAGATGCTACGAATGGTGCAGATGCTACGGATGGTGCCGATGCTGCGGATGCTGCGGATGCTGCGGACAGTGCAGACGGCACGGATGGTGCGGATGGTGCAGCCGCTACTGACCGTGCAGACACTACGGACGTTGCGGAAGCTGCAGATGGTGCGGATGCTACAGATGCTGTGGAAGCTGCGAATGGTGCAGATGCTGTGAACGATGTGAATGCTGTGGACGATACGGATGCTGCAGCGAATGGTACATACCTGTATCTCCTATATATGCTATGTACCTGTATCCCCATATTTATCTGTATCCCATGTTTACCCCTATCCATCCTGTCGCTTTATATATGTATGCTGCTATGTACGCCCCCATTGTCCTGCTCACGTGCCTGGTCTCAGGTGCTTTACTGATAACCACCATATCACACTACTATGCTTCCTCTCTCCTATACACCATCATTGAACTAGAACACAGCTATACCATGATAATTCAGCCTGGCTGTTCACATACGAACATGACCCCATGAACACCTCATGACCCTATAAAACACATCTAGCTGAGCACATTCCGGCTAGCTTAGGCGTTCCTCAGGCCTATCGCAGCCAGAACTCAGTCTGGGTGTCCACCCTCCAGACTGAACACATCCAACTGATTTCCTCAGCACCACACCTACCTCTAAGAAGCAGCTATCATGCGACAACCACACCAGCTGCACACATATCCAGTGCACCCACGCACCATACGACACTCTCTCTCTCTACTGACTTGAACTGCGGTTCCTGAGAGCATTCAACCTACCAGCGCTTTGAGGTCATACCAATGTTATATAAGGCGCTATATAAATTCTAAGTAG
Source organism: Ambystoma mexicanum (assembly GCF_040938575.1). Taxonomy (NCBI): domain Eukaryota; kingdom Metazoa; phylum Chordata; class Amphibia; order Caudata; family Ambystomatidae; genus Ambystoma; species Ambystoma mexicanum. Next base: position 76,356,819 of record NC_090926.1, on the reverse strand, counting down.
CACAACATAACATAAAGCTAGCCTCAGGATTACTTCACTTGCTTGCGTTTCTTTTGCATCTGTAGAGGTGCAAACTAACCTGATATCTTCATCCATTTTATGGCATAAGCTTCTTCACCTTGATCCCAAGATGTCACTTATCCTTCATACTTTCTTGATGCCTTATAGAATGTCTGCATTCTATAGTCTCTGCACCTCTTCTATGTACGCCAGGTCAGCTCTGTGTGACATCACCATTCGTCATTCATTTGCTCTTCTTCTTCTGGGATTTCATTCAAACGGCCATCTGTTGTTCTCCTGCACATGTGGAGTTTGTGTCTGGCTGCTGACCATTCCATTAGTGAACCTGATGTGAAAGGCAAACGAACATTTGTACTGTGGGAGAATAGCGCTGGGAGTTTCCTTAACTCGCGCCTCACCGACACCGACACCCACTTCCTGGAGGGGGAGGAGCATCGTGACGCTCACTGCCTGCCATTGAAATCAGGGCGAGCGCACCCTTGCGGCGTTAAGCCCGTTAGGAGTGAAGGCCACCGGCTGTTGTGCGGCTATTCGGCGCTGGCGGAGCCTGGGGGAGACTGCGGAGGAATCACCTCTTTGATCCCCATATGGTATCCTGCCAACACTTGTGCTATTGAGTGAAGTTGAGTGTTGCCTGAGGTGCAAGGCACACTGCACATACTGCACTCACCCTCCGAATCTCCAAAACTACCGTCCTCTCAAAACCGAACATCGATTGTGCGTTTCCTGAAAGACGAATGAATGAGCCAGGGCCCTCGGGTCTCTTCCTGACCGAAGCGGCCGCAGTACTACCGGGAGACGATGGAGGAGTGCATCCGCTTACGAGACAGCAACGCCGCTGCTTGGCTGCCGCTGCCTGTGGAAGCACGCCAATGGAACTGAGAGTGGTACCGCCGGTAAGCTGTAGCAGGTCCCGCAAAAGGACCTGTGCTTCTATTCCTTCAACTAACTCTGAAACTTTTTTTGACTGTCAAGCCAGTAGCTCTCCCTTACTTGCTTTGGCTATAGCCCCCCCTACTCCCTTCACCCCCTCTACATCTCAGGCTCACTCAACAATACATACAGCGAGTGACATAACTGATATAACCCACTAGACAAATGACGAGAGAGTAAACAAGAGCCCTGTTATGCCTGAAGTATTCTCAGAGGTTGTTATTGACCTTGCTACTGATGATAATGTAGGAAACAAAGAAATTCTTAGTGACACACAAACTCATCAGACCATCACTGCCCTTAATAAAACTAGAGCTTATGAGACTCTATCTATCACGCCTTTCCAGTCAAGGGTTCACTCTTTAAGTGACTGTAAAGTCAGATCTGGTGAGAGTGAGAGAGAGAGTGAAAGTGAAGAGAGCCCTAATCGATCGTTTGACGAGGATCCTGATGAGGACACTGAATTAGGCTGTAAAGACTCTATTACATCAACCCACTGTGTCCAAACGCAAAGCGAAAGGTGCATAAATGACAATTTACTTAATCCCAAAAGTGAACTGTTAGCAGCCGGCACAACTGGCTTGCAAAACAATGTGATGTGGTCTAACCCAGCTTGTCTATCTGACCAACTAGCTTGTATCACTAGAAGCCCGAATCGACGCAGTTTGATCGCTGCTGTGGACAAAGTACTAAAAGATCTAACTCAAATAAATACTAGAATGGGAAGTAAGTATACTGCTCAAAACAAAGCGGAAGCAAACTCCATTGAATTACATCAAGAACAAGAAGTCGAGCCCCAAATGGAGCTCCGAGTGGAAAATACGAAGAATATCGTGAACTTATGATCTGAAATCCAAGAATCCTATGAAAAACAGAACCCGTGGCTTAAACCCATGCCTAAAAGGAAAAGACTTGATTCCTTAGGTGATGACCATAGAGACCAGTTGTTCACATCGCAAAAAAGACATGCCGAGATGCGAGAAGCAGCGGGTCTGGATTGTCCTGGACTTGAGTCATACTTTGTGCCGCTTTCTGCTGATCCCCTTATACAAAATTTCTCCACAAAGAAAAAGAAGCGTCGGAAAGAAATGTCAAAAACAACCAAACTAAGGATGATACACAACAACAAATCAAACTTCCAAACACAAAATATGGCAGAACGCATATCGAAAGAAATATCCAGAGATCTGAATGCACTTATAATGTCCGCACATACCATATCCATGGTGCCGTATATAAAACTATATGAACAACTGAATGAGACCTTAAGAGATCAAACAACACTTTTAGCTATGATGAACACAAAAATGATCAACGTAGAGCAAGATCTGAAAACTACAAAACAAGCACGGCAAGATGACCACTTAAGAGCTGAAACAAATGTGAAAATCATACTGGAACACACCAAAAACAGTGCTCCCGACAAACGACTATTTGCAGAAGTAGCAAGAGAAGCGATCGCCCTGTTAAAACAACAGAAGTTGAATCCCACATCCACCGAGATGGAACTAAATGAGAACAGAGAGCAACTGGAAGACAGTGTGAAAATAACATCGATTACTAGTTCAACTGATCCTAATATGGAATCCGCAGTCCCGAAGACGGGAAAAGCTGTAAAGACGAACCAACAAGAATTAAGCAATGGAGAAGATCGTATGAACGACAGACCAACTAAATGCAAACAAAAACTGAAACAATTAAATGATCCAACTAGTAACAACAAGGCCGTCCGACCGAGTGAGAAACCTGGTGTAATAAATGGCGCTCTTGCAAGTACTGGAAAGAAAGAAAAGTTGAATTTACCTCGATCACAAGTGATGTATCCTAAAAGTACGGCTGTTCCAACACCGCTGCCACCTGGAAATGGAGGTTCAGTGACTAATCAGAATAAAAGTGTGGAGAGTGAAGCTGCCCTTGATGCTGATCAATTGGAAGCCAATCTGGCTACCAAGTCTAAAGATAATCATAACCTGGAAAACTGTAAAGAGAACGAGGTAGAGGATGTTATGTCAAAGAAAGCAAAAGCGACTTCAAAAGAAGTGTTCGCAATTTTTGACCCAAAGAGAACGGAGCCAGAAAAAAATCTTAAAATAGTGGGATCAAAAGATGAGAAACAAATGAAAACCATGAAGAAAAGGAAAATGCGAACTAGAGCAAGTGTGCGTTCGTTTCTAAGGAACATCAAAAGCTTTAGCTTCACAACTTCATCTAAGCATGCAGCGGGTCCTTTGGTAAAGGCCAATATTGCCACTCAAATAGCTTCTGCAAATGTCAACCAAAGGGATAACATCGAGGCATCAAATGATGAGCTAATGGCCGTTGAGAGCTCTACCGAAGATCTATTAAACTTCTCGACGTATGATGAATGTGAAACAGACAAAGGCAGCCTGACCGAGATCCCTGATTTAGTACTGAATGAAGAACGTGCACCTACTGATGGCCTAATTAACATCGACCTCACTGCTCCATTAGATGAAGTTATAACATCTGCAAAAGAGACTATGCCAAATATGCCACCAATTGGTTCTGGGAATGGAACTAACTCCAACTTAAGCTGTATCCCGAGTGTGAAACTTGTAAATCCGCAAAGAGGTGTAACTATAGATCCATCGAAACATGATGGTGATTCGCCACTCTTAGCAGTAGACTCATCTAAAAATTTCATCACACTTGAAGCTAAAAGAATATTACTATTGACCTCGATGAAACGAGATCAATCTCACATGAAGTCCACTACTCGAAATACGAATTTGTGGAAATATGAGCAAGAATTTGGAGCACTTGAGGCAAAAATGGCTTTAATGGATGTTGGCTTAACCAAAACTCTACCAAAGATTGAAGAAAGATGTGGAGCTCTGTACATGAACAAATCTGAATGCCACTCTCAGAAGCTGTCTAAAGATCTATTCTCGCAATCAAAGAGACCATGTGACCATCCGCAACAATTGTCAGAGACTAGGCATAATCACTCAAAAAAGAACTCTGATAGCTACAACGATTCTGACCGTCAATATCGTCAAGTGAGAAATAACAAAACAAAAGGGAAATATCTTTTGCGACTTGAGCGAATAGTAAGAGAAAGAGATGGACTCTTACTAAACAGAAAAAATGTGATGAACCTTTTACACCACATACCACAATTAAGAACTGTGGTCTCTGAAGACATCCAAGTGGTAGAATTTGAAAAGGAAAAAATTAACGACTGTGTGATATTACACATAGCCTCAAAAATCATTCGTGACTCACTATTAAACGTGGGTACGATCTTGAACTCATTGGGATTTGACATAAATGAAATCTGGAACCAAAAAGAGAAAGAGCGATCGAGAGACTTAGAATCTCCTCCGAAATATGAAACACGACACCAACGCGAAAATAGTAGCTTAGAGAGCAAATTTGTCTCCGTCACGAGAACAAACAGTGATGAAACACAAAATCAGATAATCGACTGCAATATAGTAACAGATGTGAACATAAACACTGACATACAGAAGAATACCAGTTTACAAAACAAAGATCTTGACTGGACCTGGGTTGCTAAAACGATCAACATCACTAAAAACAGCTAATGTCTAAATCCCAAGGATCCTGGCAATACATGCGTAGCCTCATGGAACACGCAAGGGCATACGCATCTATTTGGAAACATACCCAAGGAACTGCGGGACGTAGATTTACTTTGCCTGCAAGAGACCTGGTTAATGGAACCACCCATTGCAGAAGGATTTGAAATTGCGTTTAACCCAGCGATCAAAGGGCATAAAGGACGCCCCATGTCAGGGATGGCGATCCTTGCAAAAATCAAAAGTGGCATACGTATTTTATCATCAACTAATGTATCATCGTATGTACAAGTATGCAAAATCAAATTCCCGGTGAGACATGGCACAGAGGAGAACGTGCTAATACTGGTAAACATCTACTGGCAACATGCTGCCATACAAGTGGAAAATTTCATTGAAACAATTTCAGAAATCATCTGCGAAATTAAAAGACATGAAAAAGATGTACACATTTTAATATGTGGCGATCTCAACATAAATTGTTTCCAAGATAAAAACCATAATTAGCACAATGAGAAAAAAACCAAAGATGGACATGCGGCAACACTCTGGATGCTAGAAATGAACGCATGGAATCTACAGATGCTAAACGGACAGACAACAGGAGATATCCCCGCCCAACCAACATGGCGAAGAAATGAGTCAAGCTCAACAATTGACTATATGTTCGTAAATGGAAAGCTAAGAAGTGAAGTAAAATGGCTAAAAATCATCGAAATGAAATCTAGTGATCACAGCCTAGTTAAGCTGTATGTGAAACCACAACAATGCGGGAGAACAAGCGATGTAGTTAAAACTGCTCTTGAAGTGGGACCAGGCCGCAACAGACTACGACTAAACGCGACCCAAATAATCTCACTGCGGACATCATTAGAAGCAAAACAAGATCCAGATAAAATTGAATACACTACTCTCTTGGAAACTTATCGAGAGAAGAAAATCCACAAAAATAGATCTGATTTTTCACAACGTCATATATGGGATGCTGAGCTTAATCTAAGGAAAAAAAAATTGAACAAAGACCTAAGATTGATAAAGAATAAAACTGATCCAACCAGCAAAAGCAAAATAAACCAACTGAAACAAATGTATAAGAACTGGCTAATCAGCCATAAACACATAATGTTGCAAAGAGATGCAGAAAGCATGATGACAACGCTTGCTAATCGAAATATAAGGGACTTTTGGGCATACCTGAATAACATCTCAAGTCCCCAAGGAGCAATTATAAAATCCATAATTTCTGAAGAAATATGGATAAAACATTACACTGAAATTTTTTACAACGACACCGCCAAAGGAATTGTACCATCCACTGCAGAGTCTGAGTGGTCAATCGAAATAAAGAAAGAAGATATATATTGCAACATCAAAAATCTGAGTACATCAAGAGCTCCTGGGCCGGATGGTTTAACAAATCATCTCTTAAAACAACATCCGGAACTCTGGGCAGATTTATGCCACTCATTGTTTAAATCGATCTTACAGAACCGAATGATTCCATCGTCCTGGCGAAGTGCTATTGTCGTACCCATCTTCAAAAAGGGAGATCGCACAGATCCTAAGAATTATCGGCCAATAGTCCTGCTAGATGTGGTGGGGAAAGTTTTTGCCACCCAGCTTCAAAACCAACTGTTAAAGTGGATCCAGGATTCCAAGAGATACGATCCACGCCAATCCGGATTTGTGAAGGGGGTTGGCTGTGGGCTGAATTTAACAATCCTAAATTTCATAAAGATGGAAGCTATTCGCCAAAATAGGAAAATCTACGTGGCTTTTGTCGATTTGTCCAGCGCTTTCGACACCATCGACCAAGAGATGCTCTGGAACAAGTTAATGAAATGTAAATGTCCGGATAACCTACTTCAACCTATAAAAGCGCTCCATACAGACACGGAAATTAAGGTCAGATTAGACGCCTGTGGAACCTTAAGTAAATCAATAAGAAAAAATCAAGGCGTGAAACAAGGCTGCTGTTAGGACACGTACCTGGAAGGCTGCGGGTCGCTACGTTCCTTGGCAGCTCTATTCTAGGTATCGGATCAGAGGGAGGGAGACTCTCCGATGCCCCAATCAGCTGTGTGGTCCAGGCTACGGGCGCACGTGTGAGCCGCGGACCAAGACGATCGAAGGCTTGCGCTTCAAGCCTCGTTCTCACCTCGGAAGGACCGCGGCGCATGCGCGGTTCTCTTCATGCTCCAAGCCTCGGTTTCGCACCGCGGCCGTAAATAGCGATCGGATGGAGGAACGAATCGCGTCTTAACGCGGTTCGTTCCTGACTCACCGTTGTTTCGCCGCCGGCTCCTGTTTGACTCTGCAGCCCTGCTTCCCTTCTCTGCCTGGATCCCTGTCCTTCCTTTGCCTGGTCTTCTTGTTCCTCTACCAGACCTTCCAGTTTTTCCCGCCTGGGTCCCTGCTTTCCTTCCAGGCCGTCCAGCCCTTCAGCCTGGTTCTCTAGCATTTCCCACCGGACCCACTGCCTTCTGTTGCTTGGTTTTCCTGCCTGGTTCCCTCCTTTTGCCTGGAATCCCCGCTTCCCAGGTTGGCTCCCTATTCCTTGTCTGGCCTCCCTGTTATTCCCTTACTGCCTTCCCCTGGTTAAATCCTTTGAGGTTTCCTGAGGTCAATCTGCCGCCTCCTTGGTGTCCCTATCTTGTTGCCTTGATGGGGTACCAGTCTTCTTGCCTACTCCAATTTAACCTCAACACCTTCCGGATGTGCCTGGGCCTGGACTCTCTCCGTCATCTTGGCTACCCATCCTTCCACAGCCTGCAAATTGACTGTTGTTTGGAACTCCTTTGAACTGAGTGTGTCTGGCTCTCCTGGCGATCTTCTGAGCTCTCTCCCCTGGGCCATTCTACGGAGCTCTCTCCTCTCTGGACTTCTCGACTTCCTGGTTGCCCGTCTCGCCTGTGCCAGCTACAGCAATCAAGGTCACTACAAGAAGAAGATCTTTGGTGCTAGGGGGTGGTCCCCGTCCAGTCCTGTACTATCAGGACGGGGCTGAGGCCGCTTCCTTGTACCATATTCTCTACTGGTTAATCCGAATTTCAGACTGGCTTCCCCAACGCGGACATCATCCGGAAACAGAGGTACGTCCAAGTTGCGAGAAGTACACCTTAACAGATTAAGACGCCTTACCACCAGTTCAGATTCTGAGATGGATGAAACCGAAGAATTAAGAAACGAAATCAGAGCCCTCCGTGTTGAGATGTCAGCCTTACGTCAAGAGAATCTTACCCTGCAGCAAGTAGTGGCACATGGGGCTAGTTCAGTCATCTCTGCAGAGTCTGTAATGGCTCAGACTAGTCCAGTTAAGTTTGATGGTGATCCTCGCCGAGTGGCCGAATTTTGTAACCATTGCAGGATCCATTTTTTGTACCGTCCAACGCATTTCAATCAAGACAAGGCCAAGATTGGATATATCTTGGGAAACTTAGTTGGAAATGCATTGGCCTGGGCAACCGTGCTGGTGGTAGCCAAGAGTCCCATTCTCGAAGATTTTGTGGCTTTTGAGAAAGCATTCTTGGAAGTATTTCAATCACCAAACCTTGCGGCTACCGCTCAGAACCAACTTATGGACTTAAAACAGGGGTCAACCGATATTATTTCCTACATCAGTCGTTTCCGGCAATTGGCCACCGATTCTCAATGGCCCGAGGTTACCCAGAAGACACTCTTCTGAAGGGGGTTAAGAGAAGAGTACAAGGATGAGCTACTTCATATTCCAGAACCAGATACCTTACAGTCTCTCCAAGAACAGGTCTTACGAATCGATCACAGGCTGGCCGAGAGAAGAAATGAGAGACGGCGTTCGGAGAAAACACTTCCTCGATTCCCAAATCTTCCATCCAAGGCATCGGGTTCCACTGAATCGGCGCCAGAACCGATGCAACTCGGAGCCGTCAGAGGCCCCTTATCAGAGGCGGAGAAGAAGAGAAGAAGAGATCTCGGGTTGTGTCTGTATTGTGGGGCCTCAGGACATTATCTCAGTACCTGCCCGCTTCGACCACTCCGAAAGTCGGAAAACTAAATGGCCTGTCGTATGTAGGGAAGGCTACGTCAGGCCCCTCTTCTTTTCCAGACCTTCCAGTGAAGACACAGGAGAGACAGCCCATGCAGCCTGTGGTTCTCATGGCTCTGCCTATTAAAGTTTCTTGGTCGGGTAACAAACCAGTTGAAGTGCTAGGCTTGTTGGATTGCAGAGCTTCTGGTAATTATATTGACGTCGATTTTGTGGCCAGAAATGGAATCACCTTGCTTGAAAAGAAGCGCATCTCAATGGTGAAGGTAATCGATGGGACTCCTCTGTCTTCAGGCCCTGTTCACCAACATACTGAAACCTTGCATCTACAGATTGAAGGGCATAGGGAACTGATTTCACTTGATGTAATTAAGACACCTACGTACCCCATAATTTTGCGGTTACCTTGGTTGTTGCATCACAATCCTAACATTAATTGGGAGACTAGAACGTTGATGTTCTGTTCTGATCGTTGCTCTAAGGAATGCTGTATTTGTGACCCCATTCAAACAACTGCCCCCGCTTCAACACAGACCGATGGGGAGAACAGAATCAGTCTATATTCTGTCGTTTTAATTCCATCTGAGTACACCGAATTTCAAGAAGTTTTTTCTGAACCTAGGGATATTCCTCTACCTCCTCACAGATCATTGGACTGCACCATAGACCTGTTACCAGATTCAGAGATTCCGCATGGTAAAGTGTATTCCTTGACGTCCCAAAGTGAGGGAGGTACTACGAGAATATCTGCAGGAATGTCTTCAGAAGGGTTATATCGCACCTTCAAATTCTCCCGCTGGGTTTCCATTATTCTTTGTCAAGAAGAAGGAGGGTACCTTACGGCCTTGCGTCGACTATAGACAGCTGAATGAAATCACCCGAAAGGATAGATACCCGCTTCCTTTGATTCGCACTATTATGGAATCCTTGCACAAAGCCCGAGTGTTTACCAAGCTAGATTTACGTGGGGCTTACCATTTGGTGCGCATAAAGCCTGGAGATGAATGGAAGACAGCATTCAAGACACCATTGGGCCATTACGAATATCGGGTGATGCCTTTCGGCCTATGTAATGCCCCCTCTGTCTTCCAGCGCCTGATGGATCATATATTCGCTGATTTAATCGGAGTTTCTGTATGGGTGTACCTGGATGACATTCTGGTTTTCTCTGAAGACTTGAAGGAACACACTACTCAAGTGAGGGAGGTCCTTAAGCGACTACAACAGAACCATCTATATGCAAAACCAGAAAAGTGTCTGTTTCATCAGGATCACATCGAATTTCTTGGATACGTGATCAGTGCCTCCGGGATAAATATGGATCCGGCAAAAGTCCGTGCTATCTTGGAATGGAAGACTCCCAAGGACCGACGTTCTCTCCAACGCTTTCTCGGTTTCACCAACTTCTATCGCCGTTTTATACTGGCTTTTTCTAAGGTGACTGCTCCACTGTCCAGTTTAACCAGTACAAAGAAGAGTTTTGAGTGGGGATCAGAAGCCTCGACTTCTTTTCAACAGTTAAAGGAGGCCTTCACCACCTCCCCGATACTCTGTCATCCCCGGGAGGATAGACCGTTCATAGTGGAGACCGATGCCTCTGACTTTGCGATTGGGGCTGTTTTGTTACAACATGATCCCAGATTGAACATGGAATTCCCAGTAGCATATTATTCCCGGAAACTCTCGGCCAGTGAACGGAATTATCCGGTTATTGAAAAGGAACTTCTGGCCATCAAGACCGCTTTTGAAGAATGGCGTCACCACCTTCTAGGGGGCCGGTTTCTGGTGGCGGTATGCACAGACCACCGCAATCTACAATTTCTACGATCTCTTCAATGCAGGACTTCTCGGCAGGCCCGTTGGGCTTTCTTTTTCTCACATTTTGATTTCAACATCACCTATGTACCGAACTCTCGGAATGTGAAAGCAGATGCATTGTCTCGATCCCTTGAGGATGACATCAAACATGAAGGCAGAGATCAGCCAGTGCTGGCCCCGAAACATTTCCTTCTGGCCTTGGTACCATTCTTACAGAGAGTAGCCCAAGAAACGTCAGTGGATTCCAAACGGTCTGCTTTGCTAACACATCCACAAGTGCGTGAGAAATAAGGCCTGCTGCTCTTCCAAAATAGACTGTACTTACCTACTGAAGCTCTACGTAAAGCAATATTGCATGGTTTCCATGATTCCAAGGTTGGGGGACACCGAGGAGTTCGATCTACACAAGAAGTGATAGCACGCCAATTCTGGTGGCTTGGTTGGGCGACTCAGGTCAAGCAGTACGTAGAATCCTGTCCCACCTGTGCCCAAGTCAAGACTCCCCGCAGGAAACCTTTGGGCTTATTACATCCTACTGAAAGGCCGCCTTATCCGTGGCATACACTCGCCACAGATTTCATTGTGGACCTACCAAGTTCCGAAGGCAGCACATGTATCATGGTGGTGGTGGACTGTTTCACCAAGACGGCCCATTTTATTCCCTTTGAGAAGATACCAACAGCAACTCAGATGGCTAACACTTTCCTACAAAACATCTTTCGCCTGCATGGGTTACCAGAGAAGATTATCTCGGATCGGGGCTCTCAGTTTATCTCGGCCTTTTGGGGCCAGCTGTGTCGACATCTGGGAATTCATCGAGCTCTTAGTTCTGGTCATCACCCTCAAACTAATGGGCAGACTGAGAGGACGAATCAGACTTTGGAACAGTATCTGCGATGTTTCACAAACGCATCTCAATCTAATTGGGCCTCTCACCTTGTGTTGGCCGAAGTGGCCTACAACAATTCTGTCCATTCAGCAACCGGATTCAGCCCCTTTTACTGTTCTTCTGGACTTCATCCCAAGCTGCTGCCTCTCTCTCCTGTTCAACTCAGTCCAGTCCCTTCTGCGGATCAGTTGGTTGCCGAGATTCAGTCCCTCCACCTTCGGGCAGCTGGTACCCTAGCTCAGGCACAAGAATACATGAGCAAGACCGCTGATAAACATCGGAGTCCTGCGCCTCAATTTCAAGTGGGAGATTGGGTGTGGCTATCTTCTAAGTACTTACCGGCCCGTAACATACCATTGAAATTGGCTCCTAGATTTCTTGGTCCCTTCCAAATAATCAGACGGGTTTCTCCGGTGGCTTTCAAATTGGCCCTTCCCGCGTCCTGGCGTGTACATCCAGTATTCCACGTTTCCTTGTTGAAGCCCTATCGCCCCGACCCTTATGGTCGTTGCCCTTCACGTCCAGCACCCATTGAGGTTGAGGGTATGCCAGAATTTGAAGTTCAAGAAATATGTGATTCCCGTTACCTTCGGGGGAGATTGCAATTCTTGGTTGATTGGAAGGGTTACCCTGTCTGTGATCGCACTTGGGAACCTGTGGGTAATGTCCATGCTCCTTGTTTAGTGAGAGAGTTTTATCGCCGTCATCCCTGGAAACCTGGGGCTCCTGGCCTTTCTGGAGGGGGTTATGGTGTTAGGACACGTACCTGGAAGGCTGCGGGTCGCTACGTTCCTTGGCAGCTCTATTCTAGGTATCGGATCAGTGGGAGGGAGACTCTCCGATGCCCCAATCAGCTGTGTGGTCCAGGCTATGGGCGCACGCGTGAGCCGCGGACCAAGACGATCGAAGGCTTGCGCTTCAAGCCTTGTTCTCGCCTCGGAAGGACCGCGGCGCATGCGCGGTTCTCTTCGCGCTCCAAGCCTCGGTTTTGCACCGCGGCCGTAAATAGCGATCGGGTGCAGGAACGAATCGCGTCTTAACGCGGTTCGTTCCTGGCTCACCGTTGTTTCGCCGCCGGCTCCTGTTTGACTCTGCAGCCCTGCTTCCCTTCTCTGCCTGGATCCCTGCCCTTCCTTTGCCTGGTCTTCTTCTTCCTCTACCAGACCTTCCAGTTTTGCCCGCCTGGGTCCCTGCTTTCCTGCCAGGCCGTCCAGCCCTTCAGCCTGGTTCTCTAGCATTTCCCACCGTACCCACTGCCTTCTGTTGCTTGGTTTCCCTGCCTGGTTCCCTCCTTTTGCCTGGAATACCCGCTTCCCAGATTGGCTCCCTATTCCTTGTCTGGCCTCTGTAAGAGGATTCAATTCAACACTACAACTAAGTCAACGCCTAGTCTATAATACTGAATGAAAACCCTTATTGATATATCTTTATGTCCAGTTCATGCGTTCTGGATGACTACCCCTATATAACACCCCTCTCTTGGAATCCCCCTGACCCCACTGAGCCAAGAAGTAGTTCTGTTTTGCAAGTTTAAAAGGTTTATTTGATAATTTAAAATATATATATATCACACTTTATAATAAATTAATAATTGAATAGCACACTTAATCTGATATGATAAAGATCAACAACGGAGAATCTGGCACTAGCACACTTCTTATAATCACTAATGAGTTGACATGAAATGGATAAGGTAGCACACTGGTAAATAGGAACAAAAGTATAATGTGGTAGAGGATGCTTTATGTAAGCTCAGGTGGATGCAATATTCAATGAATGCAGTACAGAAAATACTCAATATGATTTCAACCAAACAATGTAATCACTTTTCTCTGGCAATCCCCTCCCCCCCTTGATGCAAGGCAAGGAAATGGAAGGAAAACACACAGTTCTCAGAAATGCAATCAATGTAATTCAGTTCACCCCAGCAAGCTTAGAGAAAACAGATAGGAGTTTTGAAAACACAGGCCCAAATGCTTTTATATGTGCTAGCAATGGATGAGAAGTATGCTGGAATACTTTTAATTCCCTTTCAGAGGTTCAGGGTGATTGGTATCTAGTTAATATTAGTCCAGGCTCACACTTGCAATGATTCAGGAATGATTAGCAGGTTAAACGAATTTCTGGCAAATGGAAGGCAAGCAGCAGCAGTTTTTACATGTGAAGAAATTTGCAAATCGCGGTAAAATTCGCGAATGCGTGTTCCGCGATTGCGGTAAAACTATAGGGGGTAGGAATGCGGTTCTAGGTTCGTAGGAAAGCCACGATTCTAAGCTTTCTAAGGAAAGTTACTGCAAGTCTCTAACCCAAACGGTTACAGAGTTATGACCGATTTAATAGAGGTCGGTTTGGTTTTACAAATTTTAAAAGCTCAAAATGACAAGTGGCAGATTTTGCAGCTAAAATGACAGGTGACAGCTAGGAGGCAGTTCTACTTAGGTTAAATAGATTGAATTATATGATTTTAACTAAGAGAGGTGTTCTGAGTTTTGCTGAGTACTCACAAGAGATTTTGAACCGGAAAGCGACTTGGTCACGGACTTCAGTCTGGTCAGGTCTTCCCGGGTTCTGCTCACAGCGCCTGGCCTCTGGAACTGCTCACAGCATCGGGGTCAGCACTCTGGATACAATGGCCTGGTCTCTGCTAGGCACCGGTTCTCTGGGTCGGGTCCTGCCTTCTCTTTGGATATTTCTGTCACCGGGTTCTTGCAAAAGTTCTTGGCAAAATTCAGACGGCTCGCCCGGCTGTCTGAAGAGTTCAGTTGCAAAAATATTTTGAGGCCTGCTGACAAATACTCTTGCTGGCAGTGGCCTTTTTGGTTAAGGTTCTGAAGTCTCTGTTTATCTTGGAGTCTAAGTGTTGGCTCTTTGAAGATTGATGGAGGTAAGTATGGATTTTTCCGGCAGAGCGTCCCGCTGCAGATGGAATTGAAGGTCCCTATCTGTCCTGTCTGTCTGCTTTTATGTGTTTAGAATGTGGGTGTGTTCTAGCATCACTGACCCTACCTCTCTCTCAGCTTCTAATTGGTCAAACTTCCATTTATCATTTGATTGGGGGAGCTAGGTTGGGTCAGAGTGATGTCATTTTACAGCCTGCAGAAAGTCCACTCCTCCTGTCAACTTACACACAAATCTAGATTTGAAACAAATACATATTTGCAGAGGTACATATTGTTTTAAAATCATATGCACCCATCATGCATTACAGGAGGTATCCCCTGTTCAAACTCTGCTCTTCCTGGGAGCTTGCATTCAGAAATGGCACATATTTCACTTTTTAATTGATTTTTCAATTTCTGACATTGACCCAACTTTACATACATGTGCGCAGGGAGTATGGACATTAACTGATGAAGTTTCAGATTTTTAACATGCATACATTTAGAGTTATATCCACTTTTCCGCTGACACCCCCCTGAACATACCACCGGTTCTAAAAACCTCTTAAACTGTGGGCAGAAAAATCACAAGAATTATGGTATCATTTATAAAATTTTCACATGTCCGCTCTATGAGTTATTCATCTTTTTAAAGTTATGTTCTGGCTCCAAAGGGGTGTGGTTTACCCTCAGCACAAGGTTGAATTTCTGGTTTTTCCAGTTCTGCCAAGCCAGCTTGCTCTCACAGGCAGTGCTCCTCCCCTTTCCTCAGGAGGAAGCCACTTTTTACGACCATTTACGACTCCTGCCAATAAAACCTTTGCCTGAGCCAGGACAGGGCTTTGTTCACTTTCCTGCAGAGCACAGGTAATTCAATTATCAGATAGATGGCATATCCTTAGTGTGGCCAGCAAAAAGGCAGATGGGCCTGGGAACACAGTTGTGACTCAAGTTTCACTCCTGATGGGGGTAGTTGCCAGGCAAATTGGAATCTCTTTAAGCTGTCATTTCTGTTCCCCAGTTTCTGCATTCAAATAAAACTAAACATTTTCACATATGCAGCTAGAAGGCTGATTCTAAGTTTAAAACTATGACATTTAAACAGTTACAAAGGCATGTGACACCAAACATAGGTCACTCATTTAATCTAAACATTTTCGATTTTAGTGTCTTTAAATCCAGTGCAACTTAAACTGCTGACTCCATAGCAGTTTTGTTATAAGCATTGTTTTGGGCTCTTCATTTCCCAGATTTTGTAGGCACACAACACTCCATTCTACCAAATGTCTGCTGGTGTCCAGTGAGTTTTTAGATGTGTTGCAATGTTTAAAATAGACAGTTTGAGCCTGCCTTCAGAGAAACACAGGATGGTTTTAAACTGCCGGCTTTTGGATAGTGGTGAGTACTGGTACTGCACCCATTTTTGGGATTTAAGAAAATGAATTCCCAACAATTCTAGGTTGCATTTGGCAATCAGCATTGCCATTCCCAATGGTTTCAGACTACTGTGCGGGTAGTCCAATGGTGATTTTAAAGCGCTTTGAAGCTAACCGGCGCTACTGTTTTTCCTTTGGCAACCCATTTCCCTCATGGCAACCCGGCCTTTCGTTCTCGCACTGGTGGGTGGCAAGTGAGGCAACCATTTCGGTGTGCGCACAAACTGCGCAGCTTTCCTGGATTTCGGCGCACATGTGGGTTTTCCGCCATCTTGACTTTTCTAAGCCCACAGCACCAAATGTTGCAGCATGATTACTTGCACGTGGGTCAAGACACCCAACACCTCCCTGTTATTCCCTTACTGCCTTCCCCTGGTTAAATCCTTTGAGGTTTCCTGAGGTCAATCTGCCGCCTCCTTGGTGTCCCTATCTTGTTGCCTTGCTGGGGTACCAGTCTTCTTGCCTGCTCCAATTTAACCTCAACACCTTCCGGATGTGCCTGGGCCTGGACTCTCTCCGTCAACTTGGCTACGCATCCTTCCACAGCCTGCAAATTGACTGTTGTTTGGAACTCCTTTGAACTGAGTGTGTCTGGCTCTCCTGGCGATCTTCTGAGCTCTCTCCCCTGGGCCATTCTACGGAGCTCTCTCCTCTCTGGACTTCTCGACTTCCTGGTTACCCGTCTCGCCTGTGCCAGCTACAGCAACCAAGGTCACTACAAGAAGAAGATCTTTGGTGCTGGGGGGTGGTCCCCGTCCAGTCCTGTACTATCAGGACGGGGCTGAGGCCGCTTCCTTGTACCATATTCTCTACTGGTTAATCCGAATTTCAGACTGGCTTCCCCAACGCGGACATCATCCGGAAACAGAGGTACGTCCAAGTTGCGAGACGTACACCTTAACAGCTGCCCATTGGCAGCCACGCTATTTGGCCTATTTCTGTCAGATATTGGAGAAGATCTTGAAGCTGTCAACTCTTTCCCACCAAAAATCAACGGGATGATTGTAAACTGGATGCTCTATGCGGACTACATCGCATTGTTGGATCTAACCCCCATTGGTCTAACACGAAAACTATCTGCTCTTGAAGGGTATGTAAGAAAAAACAAACTAAAAATCAACCCTGCAAAGTCAGAAATAATAATACTCCAAGATCTATCTCGAACCAACAAGAGAAACATGAAATGTACACCAAAATGGAGATTATCTAACGAAAATCTGAAATGCGTAAGTAAGGCAACGTACCTAGGTACTTGGATCAACATAACATAATGGATGCACCATGGGTCGAAAATGCTAAACAAAAATGTAAACAACTTGCATGTCAAGGAGTAATTATAAACAAAAAATTTGGAAAATTCTCCCTGTTACCTGTGTTAGCCCATTATAATCAAAAAGCGACACCCTGAAAGTGCCCTAGGAGTGTCAGCAACGTTGTGGCCAGAACTAGAAAACCAGTACTGGAGGCGAGTACTACACCTACAAAAAGGAATCTCGAGTGCTTGCGTACGATATGAACTCAATCTAATATCTATGCAAGCCCGAGTGTTATGGAATATGTTATCCATATACAGGAAAATCATCCTAACAAACTGCACTCCTCAATTTAAGATCTTACAAGATGCACTGCAAGGCAACCAAGAAGCGCTTTTTCGTAAATGGGCTACTGAATGTGACAATCAATTAATACTCCTGGGTACAGATCAAGTCACTTTGAAAAATAACCCAAACTATGTAAAAAAAAAGCTATGGGAGCTCGACTGGTGCACCACGATTGATGATCGTAATCGTCACAAGCTCATGGAAGACGCAGCAATTGAGGCTAAAGATCGTAAGAAACCGCTGCAACACCTGATGAAGTCAGCTAATGGAAAACATCGAGCTATCTATATGAAATTTCGACTAAATCTCTTTAACACCAGGGTGAGTCAAGCAATCAGGGCGCGAAAAATTACAGCGACCTTGAGCTGTCGCTTCTGTAACAGACAGCAAGAGACTCTCAAACACTTAACTCTATATTGCGAAGGCTTGAAAGATATGAGATCTGTACATTTGGGAGACCTGGTGCGACAATATTCTACTCTATGCAGCGACGAACTCTGGCGAAAATTCTACAGTCCGCGTGAAAAAGACATATATGGGCTGACCAACTTTCTATAATCTCTAGAGGCTCTGCTAAAAGCCCAATAAGAAAGGAATGGAAATCATACAGAAACTAATACCAATGTGTCGGAGATAAAGAAGTGTGAACTTGCGTCAAAAGCAGTCTTTTGATGCTGAAGCGGTGGAAACAAAGTTAGTTGACAGAACTAGAAGGAATTAACGAGAACCATAAGACAGTTAAGACCCTAGCCGCGGTAAAAACTCTGTCATTATGCACTGTAATACTGCCAAAACTTGCCTCTGCAAAGCCCTCCGACAAATTATAGGAGGAGGGATAATGTAACCTTTTCAAAAAGTTTGTATAAACTAAATGAAATAAAATTTAAAAAAAACAAAAAAACAAACGGCCATCATATTTTCTTGTTTGCAGGTACGGTTTTCTCAACGGGAACCTTGTCTTCAGGATTCTCCTAGGTATCAGTATTTTCAGTAGTACCGCATGGTCTTCACATCCTCTACACCGGACAGTGTGGTACCCCTACTAGTCGGTATCGAGAAGCGTACCAGGTCATTCGTGATGATGTGCATGCTTGCACATCATCGCAATGACGTCTGGTATCTCCTGAACTGGCTAGTGGATTTCCGGGTCTCTCATGTGCTGCCTGGCCTGGCCACTAATGTGACTCCCTCCTTGTTTTGCTCCTCTGTATGCCAGTCATACTCCCGGGTGCCTTCTGGGCCAGATACCACCAGGGCCCCCTGTGCACCAGTCCCACCCATGTCAGCCCGTCTGGTGGAGCTAATGTCCCTGCATGAGTTGGGAGTGGCCATCTGCCACACTCATGGATGTGGCCCTGGTGAATGCATTCATTTTGGTTTGCAGGATACATGTTCCATTTGGATATTCTGGCTGGTGTCACAACAATGCACTCAAGGTGCATGACGCGCAATCAATGGAGTGATGATGTGTCACTATGTCAGGGTACATCATGCAGGTGATGTCCCTTGTGGATGGTGCTGCCTGCAGGGTGGGGCCACGGGTGATGGGGTTGGGGTGGGGGTATCCCGTCTGGAGGGGGCTGCATGCCGCAGATTGAGAGGTACAGATGCACATTTTGGCTTGGGTGCTGCCGTGGATTACGAGGTGTTGGGGCGCTATTTGGCAGGTGTAGTGGCTGGCCTTGCGTGGGAGGGCATGCGTTTTCTATGGGGCGTGCCTGGTGATAGCAGGGTGTTTTCATGCGATTACGCTGGACTGTGGCTGGGGATTTCGAGGTGTTTTTGTGTGATTACCCTGGGGTGCAGCCGGGGATTGCGAGGTGTTTTCGCACAATTACACTGGGATGCGGCTGGGTATTGCAAGGTGTTTTCACGCGATTTGGCTGGGGTGCAGCCAGGGATCGCGGGGTGTTTCTACGCGATTACGCTGGGGTGTGGCTGGGATTGCAAGGTGTTTTCGCGCGATTACGCTGGCCCAGGGATGGCGCGCAGGCTTGCGCTGTGTTAGGCATTTCACTTACTTTTTACTGCGTGTGGGGGTATGTTACTTGTGCCACGGCTACTGATGCCCCAGGAAATCCATGAATACATGTGCCGTGCAAAGACTTCTTTGGAGAATGAAAAGGGCTCCAACAACAGATACAATTATTGGCACTTCCCTAATGTCGGGGTGTCTGGATGATTATATTCTAAATATTTCAAAATTGTACTTCAAATAGTAAGCCAAGTATCCTTTAAATACAAAATCAGGTCACCAAGTGTGACAAAATAAGGCACAAATCCCTCATTCTTAATAATTATTTAGTTCAATTTATTGATTGTTCATGATGTTCTTTTTTAACCAAAAATCATAAACAATAACTGACTTGTTTTTAAAAAGAAAAATAGGACATAAGTACAGCATGAGGAAAAATTATTTCACAATGAATACTCTTGTTGTTCAATGATCACAAAATTAGTGAGTTAGTATCATTTGAGCGTGCAAGAAACATTTGTCCAAAGTGTAAAGAAGAGAGACAATGAAAAATATTTACATTTCTACCAAAAAACTGTTCAACATTTGTACAGCACAGAATGTAATGGCAATTGTTTGGTCCCCAAGTTTCAGCAAAGACTGGTTCCTAACCCTGCTTTACTCTGAGTGCCTAAAAGGTTAAATTTAGCGGGATAAATTGAGTATAGTCAGGGCAGGACCAAATTTGTTAATCCAAAGAATGCGTATTATCAATACACAAAAAACAGGGGAAAATGCTAATGAGGGGGAACCCGATTTGTCGGTCCACAAGTAAAGCAAGATGCACCATTAGCCTAGCTATACTTAGAGGGCTAGGAGGATCAAACCAGGGTGTAAATTAAATTTCACAAACAGAGGACCAAAAACCATCGGTCTACGCCAGGCGGAGGGTCCCCCTATCTAGTTGGCAAGGACAGTAAGGCACGTAAAAGTGCTTAGCCTTGGTGCGTTTCTGCTGGCAGTTAGAACGCCTTCGTCTGGGCCTCCGGTATGGAGATCTCTGTAAAATGAAAGAAAAGAAAAAAGAAAGGGGGAGAGGTAGATGAGATCTTAATGAAGTCTCAGATCAGAGGATTGGGTTTGCACTCAAATTTCTTCCAGGAGATTGACTGCTTGAGCTACAAAGATCGTGTGGGGAAACATTTTAGGATAGGCCCTATCTTCAGTGGTTACATAGTCAGGACATCGAGATAAGGCATCAGCAATCAGGTTTTGTGATCCGGGAACATGAGTGATGTGGAACTGGTACCGGGCAAAGAAGTAGGCCCAACGCGCCTGACGACTGTTCCTACAATTCAACGACTGTAGAATTTGAAGATTCCGATGGTCCGTGCGGACCTGAACTGGATGTCTAGCACCCAGAAGTAGATGTCACCATTCAGTGAAGGCATGGCGGATGGCTAACAGTTCCTTTTCCAGGACGGAGTAGTGTGTCTCACTGGGAGTCATGGTTCGTGAAAGGTAAGCATTGGGGTGTTCCATTTTATCATCAAATTCCTGCTTCAACACAGCTCCTATGGCGTAGTTAGAGGCATCCGTTTCCACTAGGAATGGTCGATTTATGTTGGGTTGGGCTAAGATGGGGGCTTGCGTAAACTCTGCCTTTAAACGTTGGAATGCCTTATCTTGCGGTGTACACCAGATAAAGGGGGTGTCTTTCTTCAAGAGAGCAACAATCGGCTGAATGATCTCGGAAAAGGTGGATATGAACTTCTGGTAGGAATTGGCAAGCCCCAGGAAGGATTGAACTTGTTTCACGGACGTGGGAGCGGGCCATGCCAGTATGGCCTTTCCCTTTGAAGGGTCCATACCAATTCCTTCAGGACTAAGGATAAATCCTAGGTAGTGAACAGAAGTAACGTGAAACAAGCATTTTTCGGGTTTGGCTAAAAGTTTGTGTTCACGGAGTCATTGTAATACTGCCTTTACATGTTCTTCATGCTTTAGAAGGTCCTTGGAAAAGATCAGTATGTCGTCCAGATAGACAATGACGAAGAGGAATAACATGTCAGAGAACACCCTATCCATGAAACGTTGAAAGACTGCGGGGGCATTAGCTGGTCCAAAGGGCATGACTAGATATTCATAGTGACCAAAGGGTGTTCTAAAGGCTGTTTTCCATTCGTCTCCTTCCCGGACACGGATCAAATGGTAGGCACCCCGGAGATCCAACTTCGTGAATATTACGGTGCCTCTCACAGCTTCCAGGATATCCGAGATCAAGAGCAATGGGTACTGGTCTTTGAGGGTGCATTAATTTAAGCCACGATAGTCGAGGCAAGATCTGAGTTCCTTGGTGTCCTTCTTAGGAACAAAGAACAACGAAGCACCAGCTGGAGATTTTGAAGGTCTTATGGTGCCATTTTCAAGGTTGGTATCCAGGTATTCTCATAGGGCCTTTTTCTCTGGTTCGGAAAGGATGAACATTCTGCCGAAGGGAATCACTGCTGAGGGATCTGTATCTATGGCGCAGTCTTCAGGTCTGTGAGGGGGTAAGGCCTGGACTATGGCAGTTGAAAATACATCAGCATATCCCTGATAGGCCTCAGGGACTTGTATGATATTGGAAATCATGAGTGGTGTTTGCTGGTCTCTTGGTGGTTCTTTAGGGGGTGTCAAGGAGGGATCCAAGAATAGACAGTGAGACATACAAAACTCTGAGCCTAGGAATAGTGATCCTGCTGTCCAATTGATATACGGATTGTGCTTCTGTAACCCGGGCATACCCAATACCATGGGGTAATGAGCTGACGATGTCGAATCTAATCCGCTCTTGGTGATGGTTTATAGAAAGCTGGATCTCTTTAGTCTGCAGGCTTATGGGCCCTGAAGTGAGGGGTCTTCCGTCGATTGCATCCACCGGCTGCATGGTGCTTCGTGTCTCGTATGGGATGTGATGACTAACAACCCAATCTTGATCAGTGAATATTCCTATAGCTCTGCAGTCTACCAAAGCCAAAATGGAATAGGTCTTATTCTTGGAGGGCGATAGGAAGGCCTGCAGTATCACCAAATTGTTTTGTCCAGGAGAGTTCAAGGATGGAATTGAAGTGGAGCAAACATCTCTCTCCTGAAGCTCTGCTCCATCTAAGATCGGGAGCTGGCGTTTCCCGAACAACGAGGAGGGGCTAGAGGACATTCCCTAACCAAGTGTTTATCTGAGGCACAATGCATGCACAACCCCGTATGGTATGATATGATATGATATGATATGATGTGGCATTTATAACGCGCCTATACACAAGCGTTTCAAAGCGCGACGAGGCAAGGGAGGGGGAACAGAGGGAAGACAGACAACGATCTTAGTAGGCCAAGTGTCATTCAGATCGCGCAAGTGCAAAGGAAGGGGGGGGGAAAGTGCAGTGCATGGGATAATAGAACAACAAGATAAATAAACAGCCAGCAGGTGGCAAGTGCAGGGTGAGTGCAGAAAATAAGTGCTAGTGGGGGGACTGTCGGGATACAAAAAACAGTCCACAGGTGCAACGGTTGCCAGGGTGGCAGTGCAGGCGTGCAACTGGCAAGGCTAGGGCCCAAGATAAGATGGGTGGCCAGGTAACCAGTGCAGTTTCAGTAACAGCCAGGACTTTAGCAGGGGAGAGGTGGAGAGAAAGTATGAATCCTTCTCATCCTTTCTTGCGGGGATATAGGTCCACGGAAAACTCCTATCTGCATGGGTTCTGGTTCAGTGACTGAGCCTGGGTTTGTGTCCATCTTGGTGGTGCTCTCAAAGGACACTTTCAGAGGATTTCCTCTGGATTTCTTCTTCTCTGCCTTCTTTTCCTGGATACGAAAGTCTATTTGCATGGCAAGGTCCATTAGTGCCTGTAATGAGTTTGGGCGAGCCACTCTGGCCAACTCATCCTTAATCTCCTCATTCAGTCCTCTCCTGAAAAGGTTAAAACTCGCCTCAGGGGACCAATCAGCTTCCTTGGCCAATTGCTTGAATCGGGTTACAAAGGTGAGCATATCCTGGGTCCCTGCTGAAAGTCTAACATGCGTTCCTGGGCACTATAGACCTGCTCTGGGCAGTCAAACATGGTTTTAAGGGCCTCTAGGAACCCATCATAGTCATCTAGGAGAGCATCGCCGGAATTAATGAGGGGCGTAGCCCAGGTTAAGCCTGAAAGGTGAGAAATTATGAAACCCACCTTAGCCCTGGGGGTCAAAAAGTAGCAGGGCTTAAAAGTAAAGTGGACCAAACATGAATCCAGGAATCCACGAAGGGTTTTTGCCGACCCATCCTATTTGTCAACAATGCCGCACAGCAACACACTTTCTTTTGTGGCAGAATCACGGAATAGAACTAAGTGTTTGAGAGCAGCGTTTTCCGCCTTTAGAATCTGTACCTCGGTTGTTAGTTCTTGCATGCCACGCATCAGGTCCTGAACGGCCGCTTCCATGTCCATATCGAGTTCGGTCGGGTGGTGTCTCAAACTGTCACGGAGTTCCCCCCTTCTCACCTGAGCCCGATCTTTGCTGGATTTCTTGGTCGATGCCTTCTTGCGGACGGATCGGGTCTTGAATAAGGCTGCACAAGTCTCTTCCGACTCCAGCGAGCGTTCAAAGTTCCGGGATGCAACGATCCAGGTATCCGGGAAATTAAGAAAGTGCACTACTCAGCACATGAGTCCAGGAAGTAAGAAAGAAAGGAGAGGGACTAGGAATGGAGTTAGTAGGGACAGAATCAGGGAAGCAATACCGCGAGCTACGGAGCACACGTCTGGTCGCTACTTCGCAATAGCATTGAGACGCGCGGAGCTGTGGGGGGCGTGGTCTATTAATAGAACACGCTAGGTCCAACGTGTGGAGCGAGGAAGGTGTTTCACGCTGGACGGCCATGTTGGGAATACCAGGGAGTGCAAGCCCCGTTGAGACAAGGACCATGAAGTCCAAAAGGGGCGCGTTCTGTAGGTCATGGCACATATGTTGCGCTACCGACCCTTATCAGGCAAATGGCATTGTATTGTGCATGTACTACGACACGCTTCTCTACAGAGGGAAGCTACTTGGAAGTGCTTGGGAGGGGTGGGGCCGGGAGCATGATAATGACTGGTACCTATTTAAGTGAGGGTCATCCAACATTTCCCTCTCTCTGCATGTCACCTACGTTATCCCTGTAGGTGGTGCCCCTTCCTTACCGGCCCTTGCCTTCTGTTCCTTTTGTGTCGTGTGTTACAAGATCAAAATGAATAGAAATTAACTGGAAAAGGAAAAAAGGTAAAAAAAGAAAGCTCCTTTCAGAGTTGAACAATGAAATTGGCAAAGAACGGATCCAGGGCATCGCGCACCTTATACGCTCCACAGAATGCGCGCTAAATAAAGGGAGGCATGGCACTGTGGAAAACACTGTAGTGGAACTGGGTAGAAAGGGCTTGCTGTAAAAAGAGGTGTTACTTGTTGCAGTGCGTTTTGAAGAGTTTAAGTGCGCAAGACCTAGTACAAAAATTCTTCCTGTACTTCCAAGAAGGGCAGCAAGGCATTTTGGATAGTGCATGCAGAAATTGGAAGGGCAGGAATAGTAAGAGAAACACTATTTCTGGGAAAAACTTGTTGTGCTTTGAAACGTCATATTCCCAATTTGTGAAGTAGGACATTGGCACATGTTGTAAAAAGGCAAAAAGAGACTTCTTCACAATGTACAGCACTTTCTGCATTTACGGAGCAAATGAAAAATAACACAGCTACATCTGTCTCTGTGTAATGCGATAAACAATTATGTAGGAGATCGGAAACAGACTCATGACCTGGAAAAGTGCCTTCTTCATCGCAACTAGCACTGAAAGTCATGTAACATGTTGTGTAATTTTTCCTCCACAATGAAGAACAGTAATGTTGCCATCATCACGCGTCAACAAAGTCTCACAAAGATACACCAAAATCCGTCACTTCATTGTAGGTACTCCATAGCAGTACAAATCCACATGATACAATGCAAACTGAGCAACCACTGCACAGTGTTTTCTGTTCACTTTCAATAAATGTATTCAGAACTCACAGCCATAACCACACCTTCTGCATTTCCGTTGACAAATACACTGTGTACCGCAGTCTGTGCTTATAAACCACACCCAGAAACCTTATTGAGCAATCCCCTAGTCTCCACAGGCCCATTTCTATGGAAGCCATCTGCAAAAGGGGCGTATGTGACACATGCAACCCTGCAACTCTCTTGATATATGCTCACTTTTCGTGCTGTGCACGCGGGAGTGGGGGAATACATTGCAATCAGGGTAGGGGACTTCATTAGTACAGGTGGCTCTGAAAATAACCTTTTTTTTGTAAAGGTGCTTCCATAGAAACAACTTTTTTTCAGTGTTCATAACTATTTTTGTGTTTTGTAGTTCAGCTCACATTCTTACAATAGGGTCTTCAGTCCAGCTTGTAGATTGGAAAAAAATATCATTGCCACTGGTCGACAAAGACATGCCATTTGCCTTGAAAAGGTCTATATATCGAGAACCAATGTTGTCATTCTTACAGGACAACATCCAGCAGCACTCACAAAGACACACATACTTCTGTTGATAAGATCCCTTCCGGCCTCTGGCTGGCGACAACATTAGTTGGAATACTCCCATACTATTCTTGGTGGTATACATGAGAAAAGCACATTGGCAATGGGAAAAATACGCTTCAATGCTTTCATCAACTTCTTCAGTTGACGGTACACATGTGAACAAGGCATGGAGCCCAAAAAACAAGGCTCCATACTGCACGACCACAACATGTACAGT
The DNA here is from genome assembly GCF_040938575.1 of Ambystoma mexicanum. NCBI lineage: Eukaryota > Metazoa > Chordata > Amphibia > Caudata > Ambystomatidae > Ambystoma > Ambystoma mexicanum. The sequence goes on along the minus strand of NC_090926.1, from coordinate 76,330,904 downwards.
TACGGATGTGGCCACGTGTCGTCATTCTCCTAGCACACAAACAGCATACATCGACATTGCACCACAAAACCTCTACTACCTCCAAATCGAAATTGCCACAAAAGCCTTTTTGGAGGGCATACAGGAACAGATCCTCCACAAATGTATCACCCATGATGAAAACTGTGCTTCTTTCCATGTCTGCCAGCCGCACTAAACAAAGTAATGAAAAAACGATTGCCGTCCTTTCCTGTGACACACCCTGAACAATCCCCAAAGTTCCATTTCCATTTTTCCATTGGCAGCATGGTGAGAGGCGCAAAATGTGGAATGTGTGCTACCCCAAGTACCACGGGGGCCGCGCCCCATTAAAGCAAGAGCAGTCCGTCTTCCCTTTCCACTAATCTTTGTCCATCACTGCCTCATTGGGTACTGTTAAATAGTTACACACGCATCCATCAATGGCATCCAAGACGTTAGCATCTAAAACTGTTACTTCTGTACAACGCTTCATAAGTAACGTTAGACATTCAGCCTCCAAGTGGCATGAAAGCATATCCAGTAGAAAATTGAGTAAAAGCATGCAAGATGTGTGCATCAACATTCATCCACATGAGCACCCATCACCACACAGTGGAGGCATGAATATTATTTCTGCAGATTGTATACACCTCTGTTATAAGTGCCTGTGTGCACGGTATGTGCCACTGAGTGTCCGTTACGTTCTTAAAAATGTTACTGTTTTTTCTCCCATCCACTGCCATGAAGTGACACTTCAATTGTATATGCTTGCAACGTTTCCTTTTACCCATATCACCCATTGTAATATCAAAACAGGAACTCTCTTCTTTCCTTCCGACAATAGTATACATTTTTTCCCCACTAACCCATGTCCTACAGAAATTGTAAAAAAGTGGCTCCAGAACAAGCATTGAATGTAAATTAGCAACGTAAAGCAAGGTCCGAAAGGCTCACTGTCTCCATGGCTGTGGTTCTCTCTAGGGTGCACTATTGCAACTGCCTCGGTCTAAATTTGCCTGCTTCTACTCTCCGCCTTCTGCAACTCATCCAGAAGAGGACTATGCACCTCGTCCTTGGTCTCAAGCCCAGGGATGGTATTTCTCTGGGACTGAAAAGTCTGCACTGGCTCCCAGTACCTGCAAGGAATAGGGTGAAAATCCTCTTCATTATGCACAAGGCCTTCTGGGCCCTGGGGCTTCAATACCTGCAACTGTAACTTCCTAAATAAGTCAATGCTCGAGCTCTTCCCTCATCCGCCTCCAACTACCTCAGGGTCACTCACTTCTGCAAGCAACCACTTGGTGGTAGATCTCTTTCTTTGGCAGGGGCCTTCCTCTGCAATAGCCTCCCTGCCTCCCTGAAACTTGTGGAGAACCATCGCCGGTTCTGGAAATACCTCAAAATCTTTCTCTTTGCTCTGCTTTTCCTCCTCCTTTCCCCTGTTGACATACTGCCTGAAACTGCACTGGTTACCTGGCCACCCTCTGATCTCGGCCCAAGGCCACCTCCCCATCATTCGCACCCCTGCACTGCCTTTCTGGCAAACCCCTCACTTGGGGACTGTTTGCTGTATCCCTAACAGTTCCACCACCTCCTGATGTCTGCACTTATCCTTGCACTTGCCACTATTGGGCTGTATTTTTACTTCTTGTCATTGTTTCTTCTTCCATTGTACTGCACTTTCTCCTCCCCCTCTTCATGCACTTGGGTGATTTGAGTACCACCTGACCTAGTAGGTTCATTGTCTCTGTCTCCCCTCTGTTCCCCCTCCCTTGCCTTGTTGCGCCTTGCAAAACTAGTGTATAGATGCATTATAAATGCCATATCATACAATTTCACATCATATCATATCATACACACATTGCATTAATAACAACAGGATGCCTGCCACTTACCTTGTACACTTCATAGGTGTTTTTTGTTTTCCGCAGAACCCCACTTACGACAAACTTTACAAAAATGATCGCACAAATGCACCACTGAATGCATGTTACCAACTTCAAACAAGTACATACAGTGCATGCATACAAACAGGATGCCTGCACCTTACCCTGCACACTTATACCATAGGCTTCTACACTTCTTTGTACAAAGAGACTTTCTGCCACAGTTTCTGCTTACACATCACAACCACAAACCTTATCGAGCAATGCCTTTGCCTCCACAGTCCCATTTCCATGGCTCCCATCCTGAAAATGGTCGGATGTGGCAAGTGTAATCCTGAAACTACCACATAATCCACTGTGTTTTTGTGCTATGAAGGGGGGGAGTGTGAAACAGGGTAGGGATTTGGGTCTTTAGTATTGTCTGTGAAAATATATATATATTTTTTGTCTTGCTTTTGTCTTGTTTTTGGTATGTACATGCTTTCATAAAATATATATTTTTTTATCTCTTTTGATGAGTTTCTGTTTGCTACTCCTCCTGACATTTTTACCGACTGAAGGTGAACACTTCTCTTACATTTCTACAGGATTCTCTGCAATGCTTCATGCACAGTGGGAAACAAAACAGCATTGCTAATGGAGGGCAAAACAATGCCATTTCCTTGGAACCACTGCAAATCTTGCTTGTTAATGTTGTCATAGTCGGTGCAGAACATCCCAGCACTGCACATAAAGTCACACATTATTCTATTTATGAAACACCTCCCAACCTCTGGCTGTGGACACATTACACTGGCATGGTCCCACACTCCTCTTGGTGGTATGGATGAGAAAATCACCTTGGTAGTGGGAAAAATTTGCATCAATGCTGTCATCAACTTCTTGAGGTGACGTACAAATGTGAGCATGACATGTACCCCAAATGTAGTGCTCCATAATGCACAACAACTATATCTACAGTACCAACAGAGGCCGCACATTGTCAAAGGAGAACCATGGCACCGAATCCCCACTCATAGACTGTTCTCTAAAAAGCCTCCACACCTTCCAACTGAAAGTTAGCAGCAAAGCCTCTTTCCACGGCATACCTGTGCAGATCTTGCACAAAGGTATCACCCGCGATCAGCACTCTACATCTCTCCATCTCTACCTACCTCACTGCATCAAGTTTTGAGGAATAATATCACTGCCCCTTCCTGTCAACCACACCCTCGACACCTGATTGGGTAATTCCCACAATTCCATTTTCATGCCCACCATCATTAAAGGTGCAGGATGTGGCATGTGCGCGTTCCCAGCTACTGTGAGGGCCGCGCGCTAAGTAAAGCACAGACAGTCGTTTTTCCCTTTCCACTCGAGCCATGCATGCAAGGCGCTAGGCCCTCACAACAGAGAACACACCATAGTACACGCTATGTTTAAATGCTCATGTCATTTATTTTTAAAGTATTTTATTGGCATTTTCTTTATCTACATTTGTGCAGTAATCAGATAGCAAGCTCAATTTCAATAAGGGGAAGGGGAAAGGGGACAAACAAACTCAAACAATAAACAAACTGATTAAACTAGTCTTCTTGGCACGGAAGTAAAAGTTCTCCAGGTGACGAACTGGCGGAGGAGTGCTAGGTCTAATAGTTCAGCTGGTGTCGTTGTTGGATGTTTGGCTGTAGGTTCAATTCAATGATGTCTCATTGGCCAGAGAGTAGTTCCGGGGGATTTGTTGTCTGACGGGTGAAACATATCTTGTATTACTGCTTTCCAGTCCCCATACATTGGGCTTGCCTCTCCACCTGCTCTGTCTACTCCCTCTCCCCGTACCTTTGTTTCGTCCCCTGACCAATGTTCCTTTGTCTCTACGCCATTTCTCAAAATGCGGGCCCTTGGGAGATTTCCATGTCATGGCAATGCCTCTTTTGGCCAGCACACATACCATGTCCATGCATTTCACTACATGGTGTAGTTTGCTTATTCTTGGATATGCGCTGAGTAGGCATTCTTTCGGGGACCATTTGTATCTTGTCACTCCTGTTCTTCTGCAGGCTTGCTCTACTCTGGACCAGAAGTTTTACATTTTTGGGCATCCCCAGAACATATGCATCATTCCCGCCTCCTCTGAGTTGCACCGGGGGCATAGTGGGGAATTGGTCTTGTTGATCTTGGCTATCCTTCCTGGCATCATGTAGGTTCTGTACAGGACCTGTAATTGGATCAGCCTGAACCTGGTGTTTCTCCACACTTCTCTAGGGTGTGCTAGGATTCTTTCTCATTCTTTTTCAGTGATTTCTTCTCCCAGGTCCACCTCCCATCTCGATTTCAGGGCCGCACTTTTGGGGTTGAGTCTGTTCACCAGGCGGGCATAGAGCCTGGACGTTGGTTTACAGCCGTCCCCTTGGTTGTATAGTAGTGTGATCAATGGGTCTGGTTCTGGCTCCCCTGGCCACTCCTTCCATTGTAATTTGGCCCCTTCCCTGACTCTTCTGTACCATAGAAATTGGCCACTGGGTAGGCCTTCGTTGGCCATCACAGTCTCAAATGTTCTAACAATCACCACACCAATGCAACCAACAATGTATGCAATGCAGCCAAACCACACACACAAAGCAACAATGTGGCACCTACTTGCAACCAGTAGACATATTTTTATGTGCAAGGGCTCCAGTCATGAATCCAAGGGGCTACGGACTTATCATACACAACACACCATAGTAGACGCTATGTTTAAATGTTCATGTCATGTGGAATGCACTCCCCTTCTGCAATTCAGCCTGCACCACTCATCACAGAAAGAGATTGCCACTGTAGCTGTCATGCCATAATGAAGGCTGCCTGCAATCACCACACAAGGTTGTTGCCTGTTAAGGTAACCACAAATAGGCGTAGTATGCTCGGATACCGTTGGCACACCACCATCTTCTTCTGATGAGATATATCACATGAAGCACTTCTCACTCCCCCACCCTTTCCATCCCTTCTTCCCACCACCAGATGCCGTAAACTATGTTTTCCATGCCCTTTCGCTACTGCATTGTCCTCGGATACAACATGCCAGCGTTATCGAAAATGTTTGATGCACATCACATCACCGCACACTGCAGTGCAATAATAATTTTGACCACGCAGCGAACAGGGAAATGGGACGCCGGAGCGGAGCCAGATAGGACTAATTTTAGTGGCCACACTGTTGCATACAAGGGGCCCAGCCATACCTTAGGGGCCTGTCACACACACACACGACAACACTATCCTCTGATACACCATGGCGGCATTTCCCAAAAACCTTGACACACAGCACGCTTCCCTCCAGCCGATCACCGGCTCCGTTCATTGTGCACCGACATCGCAGCGTGCTGCAAGCCAATGACACTTCTGTCCGCGGAGCCAGATATCACATTTTTGAGACGTACATTTCAGTTCTTTGCAACATAAGTAGTGGTCAGATTTCCACCAAGCACACAAAAGCACGCTTTCTGACCCAAGCCCCCGCTCCTGCTGCAAATTTGGTGAAAATCCGTCTGGCCGTTCGGCCTGTAGACATGCACAAAGTTGTTCCCCATTCAGTCTAAGGAAAAAAAAATGTTTGGGACCGCCCTATATTTTTGCCCCCCCCTGCACAAAACCTCACCAAACTTATTGAAATATTCGGAGTGGGCCATATACTTTTTCTGAAAAGTTTGGTGTGGATTCCTTCAGGGGGAGCAAAGTTATAAGCCACCAAAAAAGTGGTTTTCTTATGTGTTTAGCAACTTAAGCATAACTACACGGCTGCAACCACGGGCCGTGTAATATATATATAGAGCGGCACTCCTCCATCTTTCTCTTCAACAAGTACGCCAGGCCGTGCTTTTTCCATTTTAAAACGTCCTTTATTGTTATGTGGTGGACAGCCTAGAGTACACCGGTGAGTCACAATACAATACAATTGCATATATGCATATATATATTTTATATATATATATATATATATATATATATATATATATATATATATATATATATATATATATATATATATATATAGATACAGAAGAAAATAAGTTGATACCTTAATTAGGCTAACAAGGTAGAATTTTTTAGCCTAATTAAGGTATTGACCCGTTTTCTTCTGCATCAACATTCTATTCAACGCTTGGCTAACACGGTACAAGCAAACTGAACTGAATTATATATATCTATATATCTATATATATATATATATATATATATATATATATATATATATATCATAGGGTGGCGGTCATGCCCTATAGTAAAGGTGTGTCTGACGCCCATAGGAACCTCGAAAAATGAATTCCTAATAGCATTTGACTTGTGCAACAGATTTGGAGACAATTAGGGACTCGTGGGCCACCCCCAGACTTCAAAAAGATTGCAACCTACTTCCCATTAATTTTCCCTTAGGCAAACAAGGTCCATTTTTGCCGGATCGCACAGCACAAACCGCTGGACGGAATTGGACCACGTCCAAAACAACTTGGGCATGAAGCATTGACTTGAAGCCTTTTGTGGTTTGGGGTGATTCCATGCAGTAGTTTTTAAAATATTTATTGGAGAAGTGGGTGTTCCCTTCCCCAAGACAGATAGATGTATCTCGGGAAAATAGCCCAAATCTGGTATTTTTAGAAATGAAAAAGCCAGCATCCTTGTTTTTTTTTTTGTTTTTGTTTTTGCTCAATGGAAGAGATAGCTGTGGCTATAGTTGAGGCTATCGGAAAATGAAACATAGGAAAAAAGCCATTTGCAGGTCAAAAACATGCAAATGCCAGCAGTCCGGAGGTGGGGGGATGGCAAGAGGACACCAAGTGAAATTTGGGAGTTGGAGGGGGTCTAGGGACTGATTTTGCAACACAAAGCTTTTCTGTAGACCACATTTTATAGGAAACTGAGTCACAGAAACAGCATGTCTTGTGGGGGAAAGGGAGAGGGCATGGGATGTGAGGAGGCCATCTAGGGAGTGAGGGGAGCTGTCAGAGATGAGGGGGCACTTGGTGAGGGCCTGGAGGGCCCGGGAAGCATTTCTTTTGATCATTTGTTTTCACATAGCCACACCCACAATGGACTAGATATAGCCAAGGTTAAGTGTAGTTCCGTATCCTCGGCGATATATATATTCAGTGAAAAAACTTTGTTAAAGGGACGTTATGGTTGAGTTCTGCTACTAAAAACCTATGAAATTCAGTGAAAAACTTTGTCAAAGGGACGTTATGGTTCCAAGTAAAACCGAAAAACCCTTGAAATTCGCTAAGTAAGCTAAGCAACCATAACTCGCGCCACCACCGTGCACTGCTAAGACTAACACCCAGGACATCAAAGATGGCATCACAAATGTCATTGATGACATCACTCTTTTTTCTTTTGCTGACATATCTAGGCCACATGGTTTTCTTCAGTTACAGTCAGAAACTAAACATTTTATTTTATTTGTAGACATATCCTTCAAGTAGGTTCTTACAGTAATTCCCTTAGAGTACAGTCACATCATATGTAGGAAGGAAAATCTTTTACCAAGATGGCCAACATGGAAAGGGAAGGCGGGGTGTATAAAGAGAACACAACAGGGCTTGAGCAGGGGTTCGGGGGGAAACAGTAGAGACAAATGGGCATGAGCGGGGGGTTAAAGGGAACAGGGCACAAACGGGGCATGAGCAGGGGGTGGGGGGGAAAAGGAAGGAAACACGGGGCATGAGCGGGGGTGGGGGGAACACAAGAGAGACACAGGGCATGAGCGGGGGGTGGGAGGAACACGAGGGAGACACGGGGTATGAGCCAGGGGTGGGGAGGAACACGAGGGAGACATGGGGCATGAGCGGGGGGTGGGGAGGAACACGAGGGAGACACGGGGCATGAGCGGGGGCTGGGGAGGAACACAGGGGAGACACGGGGCATGAGCGGGGGGTGGGGGGGAACAGGGGAGACATGGGGCATGAGCGGGGGGTGGGGGGAAAAGGGCACACACGGGGCATGAGCAGGGGGTGGGGGAACAGGGCACACACGGGGCATGAGCGGGGGCGTGGGGGTTAACACGAGGGAAACACGGGGCATGAGCGGGGGGTGGGGGCAATAGGGCAATAGGAGACACACAGGGCGTGAGCGGGGGTGAGGGGGTACACGAGGGAGACACAGGGCATGAGTGGGAGTTGGGGGGAACACGAGGGTGACACGGGGCATGAGTGGGGGGGTGGGGGAAACAGGAGACACATGGAGCATGAGCGGGGGGTGAAGGGGTACACGAGGGAGACACGGGGCATGAGCGGGGGGTGGGGGGGAACAGGGGAGACATGGGGCATGAGCGGGGGGTGGGGGGAAAAGGGCACACACGGGGCATGAGCAGGGGGTGGGGGAACAGGGCACACACGGGGCATGAGCGGGGGCGTGGGGGTTAACACGAGGGAAACACAGGCCATGAGCATGGGGTGGGGGCAATAGGGCAATAGGAGACACACAGGGCGTGAGCGGGGGTGAGGGGGTACACGAGGGAGACACAGGGCATGAGTGGGAGTTGGGGGGAACACGAGGGTGACACGGGGCATGAGTGGGGGGTGGGGGCAACAGGAGACACATGGAGCATGAGCGGGGGGTGAAGGGGTACACGAGGGAGACACGGGGCATGAGCGGGGGGTGGGGGGAACATGAGGGAGACACGGGGCATGAGCGGGGGTGGGGGCAACAGGGCACATGGGGCATGGGTGGGGGAAACAGGGCGCACACGGGGCATGAGCGGGGGTGGGGGAACAGGGCACACACAGGGCATGAGCGGGGGTGGGGGAACAGGGCACACACACAGGGCATGAGTGGGGGGTGGGGGAAAGGAGAGAGACACGGGGCATGAGCGGGTGGTGGGGGAACATGAGCGGGACACGGGGCGGGAGGGGGTGGGGGTAACACGAGGGAAACATGAGGCATTAGCGGGGTGGGGGGAACACGAGGGAGACACGGGGCATGAGCGGGGGATGGGGCAACAGGAGACACGGGGCATGAGCGGGGTGTGGGGGGAACACGAGGGAGACACGGGGCATGAGCGGGGGTGGGGGGTAACACGAGGGAGCCACGGGACATGAGCGGGCGGTGCGGGGAACACGAGGGAAACACTGGGCATAAGCGGGGGGTGGGGGTACAGGAGGGAAACACAGGGCATGAGCGGGGGGTAGGGGGTGGGGGTACAGGAGGGAGACACAGGACATGACCAGAGGGTGGGGGGGCAACAGGAGACACGGGCCATGAGCAGGGGGTGGGGGGTACACGAGGGAAACACGGGGCATGAGTGGGGGTGGGGGGAAAAGGGGAGACATGGGGCAGGAGCGGGGGGTGGGGAGGACAGGGGAGACACGGGGCATGAGCGGGGGGTGGGGGGAACAGTAGGGAGACACAGGGTATGAGCGTGGGGGGGAAGGGGAGAGACACACAGGGAATGAGCGGGGGGTGGGGGGAACAGTAGGGAGATAGGGAGACACGGGGTATGAGCGGGGGGTGGTGGGGAAGGGGAGAGAGGCACGGGGCATGAGCGGGTGGTGGGGGGAAGGGGAGAGAGACACAGGGCATGAGCGGGGGGTGGGGAGGAAGGGGAGAGACACACGAGCATGAACAGGGGGTGGGCCGAACAGTAGGGAGACACGGGGTATGAGCGGTGGGTGGGGGGAAGGGGAGAGACACACGGGCCATGAGCGGGGGCAGGGGGGAAGGGGAGAGACACACGGGGCATGAGCGGGGGTGGGGGAACAGTAGGGAGACATGGGGTATGAGTGGGGGTGGAGGGGAAGGGGAGAGACACACGAAGCATGAGCGGGGGGTGGGGGGGAAGGGGAGAGAGACACAGGGCAGGAGCGGGGGGAGGGGGGAAGGGGAGAGACACACGGGGCATAAGCAGGGGGTGGGGGGAAGGGGAGAGAGACACAGGGCATGAGCGGGGGTGGGGAGAAGGGGAGAGAGACACGGGGCATGAGCGGGGGGTGGGGGGAAGCGGAGAGAGACACGGGGCATGGGCGGGGGGTGGGGGTAACAGTAGGGAGACACGGGATATGAGCGGGGGGTGGAGGGGAAGGGGAGAGACACACGGGGCATCAGCGGGGGTGGGGGGAAGGGAAGAGACACACGGGGCATGAGCGGGGGGTGGGAGGAAGGGGAGAGACACACGGGGCATGAGCGGGGGCTTGGGGGAAGGGGAGAGAGACACGGGGCATGAGTGGGGGGTGGGGGAACAGTAGGGAGACACGGGGCATGAGCAGGGGGTGGGGGGAAGTGGAGAGACACATGGGCATGTGCGGGGGTGGGGGGAAGGGGTGAGACACACGGGGCATGAGCAGGGGGTGGGGAGAAGGGGAGAGACACGGGGCATGAGCGGGGGGTGGGGGGAGGGGAGAGACACATGGTGCATGAGTGGGGGGTGGGGGGGAAGGGGAGAGACACACGGGGCATGAGCGAGGGGGTGGGGGGAAGGGGAGAGACACACGGGGCATGAGCAGGGGGTGGGGGGAAGGGGAGAGAGACACGGGGCAGGAGCGGGGGAAGGGGGGGAAGGGGAGAGACACACGGGGCATGAGTGGGGGGTGGGGGGAAGGGGAGAGAAACACAGGGCATGAGTGGGGGTGGGGGGAAGGGTTGAGAGACACGGGGCATGAGCGGGGGTGGGGGGAAGCGGAGAGAGACACAGGCATGGGCGGGGGGTGGGGGGAACAGTAGGGAGACACGGGGTATGAGCAGGGTGGGGGGAAGGGGAGAGACACATGGGGCATGAGCGGGGGGTGGGGGGAAGGGGAGAGACACACGGGGCATGAGCGGGGGGTGGGGGGAAGGGTAGAGACACACGGGGCATGAGCGGGGGCTGGGGGGAAGGGGCGAGAGACACGGGGCATGAGCGGGGGGTGGGGGGAACAGTAGGGAGACACGGGGCATGAGCGGGGGAAGGGGAGAGACACATGGGGCATGAGCGGGGGGTGGGGGAAGGGGTGAGACACACGGGGCATGAGCAGGGGGTGGGGGGGAAGGGGAGAGACACGGGGCATGAGCAGGGGGTGGGGGGAAGGGGAGAGACACACGGGGCATGAGCGAGGGGGTGGGGGAAGGGGAGAGAGACACAGGGCATGAGCTGGGGTTGGGGGGAAGGGGAGAAAGACACGGGGCATGATTGGGGGGTGGGTGGAAGGGGAGAGAGACACGGGGCATGAGCGGGGGTGGGGGAGGGGAAAAAGGCACAGGGCATGAGCGGGGGTGGGCGGGAAGGGGAGAGACACACAGGGCATGAGCGGGGGGTGGGGGAAGGGGAGAGAGACACGGGGCATGAGCGGGGGGAGGGGGAAGGGGAGAGAGACACAGGATGAGAGGGGGAACGGGAAAGAGAAACAGAGCATGAGCGGAGGGTGGAAGGAACACACGGAGAATCAGCAAAGGGGGGAGCAATGGAGACATAGGCCATGAACGGGGGTGGGGGGAACAAGAGCGAGACGAGGACCTGTGCCTCACCGCCTTTTCGTGGCCGACGCAGCCCACATCTACACTGTGCAGGCAGCAGATCCTGCTCCGATAAACAAAGATGGCCAGCGTCTTCATGGCAGCCAATAGGAAAGCATGTCAGATGTCCGTGGACATCACACAAGCTGCTTGCCCAATCACCGTCCTGTCCGTGGAGTGAACAGTAAAGTGTGTCCGCGAAGCGAACACAGATATCACAAATTTTTTGTGACCTACTTTTTGGTCATTTAAAAAAAAAACTACTGGATGGATTTTCACCAAATTTGGGACCCCCCCTATAACTTTGCCCCCCCTGGACGAATCCTCACCAAACTTTGCAAAAAAATTCAGGGTGGGCCATATACTTTAAGTTATAAGCCGCCCAAAAAGTGCTCTTCCTATGGAAACACCAACTTAACCATAACTACAGTGGCTGTGTAATATATATATATATTTTTTAAAAATGTCTTTTTTAATTAATTATTAACAAACAAGGCAAACCAAACTTGCAGTACATACAATAGCATTTCAATTATACATTGCTTGATTTTGTTCACTGCTTCCCATAACCCACCCCCCATTACGAGCCAATTTCCTCTAATGCTCTATTCCGCATCTTGTGCCAGGGTGTTCTCTACCAAGGATTCCATTGGGTCTGGCCTCGACCCAAATAATTCTGCTATTAATGATTTCCATGCCATCAGGGTCTCAGTCTCCTCCTCCCCGCCTACATTGCTGGTTTTCCTGCCATACCATAGTTTCTGCCTCCGCCCATTTCTGCAAATCCTTCCATCCACCATACCTCCACTTGTGGTTCATGGCATGTCTTCCATTCCATAGCAATCCTTCTCTTCGCAAGTGCATATGCCAGGTCCCTTAGTTTACCCACATGCTTAAGTTTCTTTGGCCTAGGGAACCCCCCTAACAAGCAGGCCCACACAGTGTCCACCACGATCTTAATACCTCTTTCTGCTAGCTTGTTTGCCACTTTGCTCCAGAAGCCCTCCATCACCGGGCATTACCAAAACATATGCACCATACCCACATTCTCTTCATCACACTTAGGGCATGCTTGCCGTCCTGCATTTTTAAACCTAGATATCCTTTGGGGTGTCATATACGCTCTATGCGTGATATACAGCTGTATTTGCTTAAGTCTGGGGTTCCTCTACACCTTCTTATGATACCCCTGGCTCGTTTCTACATCCAGTCATCCATCAGAGCTCCCACTTCTCCTTCCCATTCTTGTCTCAACTGTACTACCTCCTTCCCCACCTTGGACATCACCATCTCGTATATTCTAGATATCTCATGCCCCCCCTCTGCTATGTCATATATTAAGTCTATAGTAGCATCTGGTTCTTCCTCCAGTACCAATTCGGGCCAAGTTTTCTTAATTCTCTGCACCAGTCTATGGTACGTGATATACTGGCCTGTATGCAACCCAGTTACCTCCCTCAATGTCTCGAAGTCTATTATGGCCCCCTCTTGCCATATATCTCCCATGGTCCATATCCCAACCGGTTCCAAATGGTTTCTGATTATCACCCGTAATTGCTTTTCTCCTCCCGCTAGTGCTACCAATGGAACCTGTGTGGAACACGGGGATGGGCTCTCCATCATTTGGCAGGCCCTATGCCACATCCTCCACCCAAGCACCGTCATCTTGGGATGCCCCTCCTTCTCTGCCCTGGGCAGCCACACAACTTCTCTCAAGTAAAATGGGGCGAAATCCTGGCCAAACAACCTGGATTCCGAGGTGCTCTCCTCAGAGAGCCATTTGGCCACGTGTTGCAGCTGGCCTGCTACATAGTAGACTTCGTAATTAGGCAGTTTGATACCCCCTCTCTCATAAAAGTTCTGTAGCTTCCAGAGAGCCACTCTGTTCCGCGTTCCATGCCACAGGAAGTCCCTACACATGCTATCCAATCTAGTGAAGAACTACTTTGGGATCCAGTACGGGATTTTCCCAAAGTATTGTAGGAGCCTAGGCAGGACCACCATCTTCAACATCGCCCCACGCTTCATCATTGCTAAAGGCAGCTTTACCCAAAACCTCATACAATTTTCGATTTTCTTACTAGCTACCTCAGTGTTGCACCTATGCTCTTCTTCCACCGTGTGGTATATATCTATCCCTAGATAGCGAAATGTACCAACCACCCAGGGGATCTGCAACACTGGCAGTTGTTTCAAGGGCATCCCTTTATATCCGCCTAATGGGAACATGCTGGACTTCTGAGGGTTCACTGCTATACCTGACATCACTGCATATCTTTCCATAAATTCCAAGATATATTGGAGGTTTTCCTCCGGGTGTCGCAGATACAACAGCACATCATCTGCATATAGGGATATCAAGTGTCGTTCACTCCCTACCGCAATGCCTATTGTGTCATACTGTTGCCTCAGGTAGATCGCTAATGGTTCTAGAGCCAATATATAGAGCATGTGGGACCACGGGCAACCTTGTCGGGTGCCCCTACTGAGTTGCCACCTTTCCGATATCACTGCACCTGTTTTGACTCTGGCTAGCGGTTCGCTATATACCATTTTGGCCCACTGCAAATATCCAGGACCTATCCCATAGCCAGCCTGGGCCACCAGCAGCCATGGCCATTTGACCGAGTCGAAGGCCTTTATTGCGTCTAGTGACACAATTGCCAGATGACCATTTTTCTCGTTCCCATATTCGATGACTCTATGGAGCCTTCTGAGATTATTAGATATATTCCTATTAGGGACATAGCCTGTCTGATCCGGATGTATTAATTTGCCAATGACCCTCCTCAGTCTATTCGCCAAAACAGTCATCAGTATTTTACTGTCTTGATTGAACATTGACAGGGGTCTGTATGAACCACAGCTTTGCCTGGACTTATTAGGTTTGGGTATTATAATCGCTTCTCTGAGTGACTCTGGCAGTCTGCCCAGCTCATATGCCTCATTGAACATATCCAGCAAAGGTGGAAGCACTTCTCCTTTAAATGCTTTATATAATTCACTTGGGAGTCCATCAGCCCCCAGGGTCTTACTAGTGGGCAGCTGTCTCACCACCTCCTCTAACTCCTCTAGAGTGATCGGCTCATCCAGCTCCTCTCTTTCCTCAGCACTAATCTGTGGCAATCCTATGTCCTCCAATGTTTTTACAATCATCGCGTGATTATCCTCCCCATCATCTTCACATAGCCGCCCGTAGTAATCTGCAAACTCCTGGTTAACTCCCTCTTGGGTGTCAACCACCCTCCCGTCTTCCCTTGTTATCGTTCTAATCACGGGTCTCGGAGTTTCACTCTTGTATAGCCATGCCAAAATCCTCCCTGATGTATCCCCTCCCGCGTGCTGTCTCTCTATATATTTTTTGTAGTTGAGGTTACATAGTCTCTCCCAGTGCCCAGCACATTTCTGCTGCAACCTGAGTATCAATTTGGTGTCTTCTTTAGTGTTATTTCCTCCCTCTTCTGCCCTTTCCAATTCCCCCTCCACTTCCCAGAGATCAGTCAGGATCCCCCCTTGCAGTCCTTTGGATTTTGCTATAGCTATCCCCCGTACCACAACCTTGATATATATATATATATATATATATATATATATATATATATATATATATATATATATATATATATATATATATATATATATATATATATATATCCCATGGCCAGTATCTGGGACTGATATCCATGCAGTAACTAGGACTGACCCTGCCTAGATTCTAAGTGAGGAAGCGGCCTGCCCCTTCAGGCCATGTTGCCTAATAAAAGAGCAAATGTTACAAGACCAATTAGAGCAAGGCTTTTTAGTTTTTATTTGCTGTTTGGTGAATTGTATTATGGTATTTATAGTCTCTTTGTTGAGATGGGGGAAAGATACTACAATAGTACACTTTTTTGCCTAACATATCTTTAGAAGGATTTATATATTTGAGTGACATGGTTTGTGTACATTTTAAGATATATCTATAAAGCAGAGTATTGTTGAAACAAGACATAGGAGTGAGGAGGGGAAATGATGAGAGAGCAAGTACATTATAAGCCTTTGTTCATGATGTGGAAAGAGAGTTTGCAATCTGACCCTGGTGCAGTTATTTCCCCCTCATTGTGTCTGTTTTTCAGGGCACAAGTAAAGGACACGTGAGGATGGACACAACCCCTTGTCTTTGTTTTTTACAAAGGCAAGCTTGCTCAAGTATTTGGATACCAGGATTTTACTTGGGTTGTCATATTCTGAGTGCAGATGTTTACTCACAAAATCATAAGCACTTGTCTTGTATGAGCATTTTGTTGTCTAATTATATATATGTATATTACACGGCCACGGTAGTGACCGTGTAGTTATGGTTAAGTTGCTGTTTCCATAGGAAGAGCACTTTTTGGGTGGTTTATAACTCTGCTCCCCCTGGACGAATCCTAACCAAACTTTGCAAAAAAAGTATATGGCCCACTCTGAATGCAAAGTTTTGGTGAGGTTTGGTCGAGGGGGGGAAAAGTTACAGAGGGGTCCCAAAACGTATTTTTTTCCTATAGACTGAATGGGGGAAAATCTTTGCGCACGCCTACAGCTCAAACCGCTGGATGGATTTTCACCACATTTGCGGCAGGAGGACCTTGGTCCCGAAAGCGTACTTTTGTAAATTTGGTGCCAATCCGTCTAGTAGTTTTCTTTAAAACGACCAAAAAGTATGTCTCAAAAAATGTGTGATATCTATGTCCGGTCCATGGTCACACTTCCCTTCGCGGACAAGATACCGATTGGCTAAAGGCTTGCGTCATGACCGCGGACACGCGACATGTCCTCCAATTGGCTGGAGTGAGGCATGATGTGCGTCAGATTGTTTGGATGCGCCCGACATCTTGGATCCGACGACAGCGCGGCGCCGACCAGAGGCAAAATGCTGTTTTGGAGAGTGCTTTGGTGTGTCACAGTGCTTGGGCAGTTTCAGAGAGTAAGAGATGGGTGAAATACTGTATTTGTTTAGGCGGCAGGTGCTAATGATGTATTCGCCATGCCCACGGTGTCTGGGATGTTTGTAATTACTGAAAATTAGGGGGCTCACAAGGATAGTACTTCTGTCCGTGCTGTGCGCAGGCAAGTTGAAACTTTTCTAAGGACACACGTGGTGTTAGCGAATGTTAAAATTGACTACATGGCGCAGTTAAAATTTCTGTTTCTATGGGTGTGGTACTGACTTGTAAGCCGCCATGGGCGTGATATGCTGCGGTGATTGTGGCCAGGGCCTAGAGTCCTGGGTGCATGGCCATAGGCCATAGGCCATACTCCAAGACTCTAGGCCCTGGCCACAACCACCGCAGCATATCACCGCAATAGATACACCCGTAATATCGAATATCGATCAGGTGGTTGTGGGGAGGGCCTAGAGTGTTGGGTGCATGGCCAAAGGCTGGAGTTATAAGCCACCATGGGTTTTATATAGTGCACGCCCATAGATTCGATTATCTATGGCCACACACCCAAGACTCTAGGCCCTGGCCACAACCACTGCAGCATATCACAGCAATAGATAAACCTGTAGTATCGAACATCGATCAGGGGGTTGTGGGGAGGGCCTAGAGTCCTGGGTGCAAATTGAGTATATGCTGCAGTTAAAATGTTTCATTCTGTGGGTGTGCTAATGACTTATAAGCCACCATGGGTGTGATATGCTGCGGTGGTTGTGGCCAGGGCCTGGAGTCTTGGGTGCATGGCCGCAGGCCGTAGGCCACAACCAACGCAGCATATCACACCCATATATCACACCCATAGAATTGAATATCTATGAGGTGGTTGTGGGCAGGGCGTAGAGTCTTGCGTGCAAATTGAGTATATGCCGCAGTTAACATTTTTGATTGTATGGGTGTGACAATGAGTTATAAGCCACCATGGTTCTGATATGCTGTAGTGGTTGTGGCCAGGGCCTACAATCTTGGGTGCATGGCCGTAGACCACAAGACCAAAATTCTAGGTACTAAAGTTATAAGCCACAATGGGTGTGATATGTTGCGGTGGTTTTGGCCAGGACGTAGAGTTTTCGATGCATAGCCGAAGGCCATGGACACAAGACCAAAGTTATAAGCCCTGAAGTTATAAGCTAACATGGATTTCATATACTGCACTGGTTGTGTCCAGGACCTAGAGTCTTCGGCCATGCACCCAAGAACAAAGTTTTAAGTACTGAAGTTATAAGGCACAATGGGTGTGATATGCTGTAGTGGTTGTGGCCAGGATCTACAGTCTTGGGTGCATGGCCGAAGCTTTAGCTTTAGAGTAATGCTACTACCATTACATTCGACCCATCCACATTTCTTTTTAATATATGCAGTGTAGTGACCTGCATTGGTTGTGGCTCTTGCGTGGTAGATTATATCTATTGTTGTGAAGGTTTTCTTACCAAGTGACACTTGACCGTGTGTGAATCCAGTCAGCTTGCAGCTGTTTTTGGTACCATCTGCATTGTAACGTAGAAGCATTAGTATTATGTAGTTGCTATGTGTTTGTATCAGTAAGGTGGAGCGATTATCTGAATTGCAGATAGTACATAATCTGCCATGGTTTGCATTTTGTAGAAGTTGCTGAAATGGAATGGATTCACAATTAGGTATGGATACATACACAAATCGCTCATTAGGGATTTGTTCCTGTGTCACATTGTTATAGAGAGTGCATGAATGTTTCCACATGCATGAAATCTAGAAGATTTCATTTATAGGTATGTTTTTGTTTTCAAGCACATGCAGTAAGTAGGTTAGAAATTCTTGTGGATCTTCTTGTGAGTTTATAGTGAACCTCACCATTCCAGCACAGCAGACCAATTCTTGTCTTATTCCGTGAAAACTATATGTGTTGTCAGGATTGTTTGTTGCATTTCTATGAAGGACTAACATTTGCAAACACAATTGGTCTGTCTGTACTGTGTAAATAAATGTTGTTAACAATTGGTGGCAATTGAAATAGAATATTCATTGCTACATTTGCGTAGCACTTACACAAGTTTCATTTGAAAATTTTAATTGACCTGATAGTTCTGTGTCCGAGTGATTTTATCAGTGTTTGTGTTCCTTTTTTGAAGAAGTACCTGATTTACTTTCACTAATAGGTTCTTCTTTGCTTGTGGTAATTGATAAAGTATTAGCTTCTTTTGCTTTCTTTGAAGGATTTGCAGTCAGATCCTGTGGCATTTCTGTTTGAATTAGTTTTCTTTTACAACGTGTTCCTTTTTCTGGAACAGGATATGATTTCAGATGGGGGGTGTACAGTGAACGCAGTCTATTGTATTCTAAAATGCAAGGAATATCAGCGTTCACTTTACTTGCATCAAAGTTGATTAGAAATAGACCGTCAAGTGTACGTAAGCGTGATAGTGCTACGTAGCTCATGCCTTCTTTGAAGACTGTGTTGCCAATATCTATCAGTGCTTTGTCTAGCGTAAGACCTTGGGATTTATGAATGGTGACTGCATATGCAAGAGTTAGAGAACATTGTTCTCTACGTACATACATGTCTTTGAAGAGAAGGAATCGAGCTGTTGAGCGCCCTATCCTTTTTACTTCTGAAAGTTTGTCAAAGAAAATATTGACAAACTGAATGTTGTTGTCACGTGGGTATGTTTGAAAGCCAACAACTGTACGCAGTGCCCCATTAACTAGCCTTGCTCCACGTCAAGGTTATTTTTAAGCATTACTCTACAATTTAAGGACAATTTTAATATTTTTTCCAACCCAGCTGTGTTGGAGATTGAATTTTCTAAGGTATTTGGTCTTGTTGAGGCTTGCGGACACATGGGTAGTGTCATACCATGTACGTCCAGTTTGTCAGTGGAGCAAATTTCAATTATTGGTTGCATTTCTTTTTTTAACATTGTTTCATTGAATTTGGAACAACTTGCAAGAGTTGGCATTAAGGCCATACAATTGACATTTTTGTGTGCTAATTGTTCCATAACATCAGTAGCACATGTGTTATCGCCATAAAGTGCATGGATGTGCCGGTTTTTCAATATTGCTTGTGCTTCTTGAGATAATACACCAATTCTAATACTTTTTAAAACGTTGGCGTAAGTGAGGTCTGCAGATTGACGCATGTTTTCTGTTAATTCTCTGTATTGGAAATGTTGCCAAAGGTTGACATTTCCTATGCTTCCAACGGTTTTATGGCAGAGTTTGTGTCCTAAGGTTTTAAAAATAGGTTCACCTTTCACTGGTGTCAATTGTAGAAGATCTCCGAAAACGATAATGTGTTTTCCTGCAAAGAGTACTTCTTGCAATCTGAGGTGAGTCAAAGCCAACATTAGGTTGGAGATCATGCTCACTTCATCTATCAGTAGCATTTTCATTTGTTTTAATACTCTGCGTAGTTCCATTGCAGCTTCTCTAGAAAGTTTATAATAGTCTAATTTCTTTTGGTGTTCTACTGGAAGGAGTAGTAATCGGTGTAAAGCGACACAGCCTATATTGTAGGAAGCTAAACCTGTGGGGGCAGTTACAACAGCTGACGTTTGTTGTTCGTCAATTGTTGAAGGAACTTGCTGACGATTTTTATTAAGAATGTTTTGCCTGAACCAGCTTCACCACTGACGTACAGCAGTATAGGTTTGTCATTTTGGCAGGTACATTCTTTATTTTCATGATGTACACCATGTGCAATTTCTTTTGTTACTTCTTCACAAATGGTGTGCAGGTCTTTGTTAAGTTTTGATTGTAGTACAGTTAAGTCTTCTGTATCTTCTTCATAGTGACACATGGTGTTTTCCACTTCTGTCATAGCTAATTCTGCCTCATTTGCTATTAGTGGCTGTCCTAGTAGTTCTTGACTTCCTGTTACAGAAGGTTGACTACTGTCGGAAGTGTCCTTATCTAATTGGGCCTGGAATTCTTCTTCATGTTGCTGTTCATTGTGCAACATTGTTTTGTACTGTGTAAAGTTCACATCGGTGATAGCGCTTTCATTTGCTTTGAAAACGTCTTCATAGCATTCATAGTTATCTAGTATCTCTTCCTCTTTTCTCCATGGTTTAAAAAGTTGTAGCAGGGACATGTAATATACAGGCCGATTCATGGAATAATTAGCGCGGCGCAAGTGGGCAAAAACGTGCGAATCGCAGTGGAATAGCGAAAATCGCAGTGCAAGTGCGAAAATCGCACGAAAAGCAGCGCACATCGATTCATGGAAGTCCGTGCGCAAGAAAACCAGCGGATGTGCGATAAAAAAGTGCGCGGCGCACGTTGGCGCACAGGCCATCAAACAGCGTGCGCCAGGTCACAGCGAAAATCGCACAGGCCAGAGCGAAAATCGCACATAGCGCGGCACACGCAACAAAAGTAGGCGGAACACGGGCGTAACACTCGGAATGGGGAACAACTTGCCAAAACGTGGGCGTCACGGGGGAAGTACAGGGCACAAGTGCGCGGAACGCCCACACGCTAGCCTACAACACGTATTCATGGAATAGAATAGGGCAAAAAAGCGCACGCTCAAACCAGCGCACAGGCACAAACACGACCGCCACAAGAAAGCAGGCGGTAGCGTCTCTGCGGCTGTAAGAAATGTGCGCCAAAAGGTGCGCCAACAAATAGCACCTATATACTGCCATGATGAATGTCCTATACTGTGGCCCTCCAGGACAAATGACGTGCAAAGGGGTACCCACAAACACGGACCCGCTGACAAAAAATACATGTGCGTGCATACCGGGGTGCGCGGGAAGTCTCACACGCGATTTGGCCGTGTACGTGCATTTCAGGGGTGCGCGGGAAGTTCCACACGCGAATGGGCCACTGCGAGCAGGGGACGTGTATTACATGGGTGCGCGGGAAGTACCAGACGCGATTCCATCAGGGTATGTGTATTTCAGGGGTGCGCGGGAAGTTCCACACGCGAATGGGCCACTGCGAGCAGGGTACGTGTATTACATGGGTGCGCGGGAAGTTCCACACGCGATTCCATCAGGGTACGTGTATTTCAGGGGTGTGCGGGAAGTTCCACACGCGAATGGGCCAGTGCGAGCAGGGTACGTGTATTACATGGGTGCGCGGGAAGTTCCACACGCGATAGTCCCAGTGCGAGCAGGGTACGTGTATTTCAGGGGTGCGCGGGAAGTTACACACGCGATAGTCCCAGTGCGAGCAGGGTACGTGTATTTCAGGGGTGCGCGTGAAGTTACACATGCGATTCCATCTGGGTACGTGTATTTCAGGGGTGCGCGGGAAGTTCCACACGCGATTCCATCAGGGTACGTGTATTTCAGGGGTGCGTGGGAAGTTCCACACGCGAATGGGCCAGTGCGAGCAGGGTACGTGTATTACATGGGTGCGCGGGAAGTTCCACACGCGATAGTCCCAGTGCGAGCAGGGTATGTGTATTTCAGGGGTGCGCGGGAAGTTACACACGCGATAGTCCCAGTGCGAGCAGGGTACGTGTATTTCAGGGGTGCGCGGGAAGTTACACACGCGATTCCATCTGGGTACGTGTATTACAGGGGTGCGCGGGAAGTTACACACGCGATAGTCCCAGTGCGAGCAGGGTACGTGTATTTCAGGGGTGCGCGGGAAGTTACACACGCGATAGTCCCAGTGCGA
The DNA here is from genome assembly GCF_040938575.1 of Ambystoma mexicanum. Classification (NCBI taxonomy): domain Eukaryota; kingdom Metazoa; phylum Chordata; class Amphibia; order Caudata; family Ambystomatidae; genus Ambystoma; species Ambystoma mexicanum. Next base: position 76,309,006 of record NC_090926.1, on the reverse strand, counting down.
GCAGGGTACGTGTATTTCAGGGGTGCGCGGGAAGTTACACACGCGATTCCATCTGGGTACGTGTATTTCAGGTGTGCGCGGGAAGTTCCACACGCGATTCCATCAGGGTACGTGCATTTCAGGGGTGCGCGGGAAGTTCCACACGCGATTCCATCAGGGTACGTGCATTTCGGGGGTTCTGGGGAGTACTACACGTGAATTGGCCTTGTGGGTCCTCCCAGGTGTACGCTCCACAACCTCCACGGCCCCTGCAGGCAGCCCACACCACGGGGGACTACCCTGCACCCCTGCTCATGTCCCGCAGGCAGCACATCCACCATGGGCATGCCCCCAGCCAACCCACATGTCACCTTGCACTACTGATCAACAATGCATGTCTCCCACCACCCCCACCCCCCAGTAGTGCAGGGGCAGCCTCCACCAGGCCCCCACTCATGTCTCCCACCACCCCCACCCCCCACCATCCAGGGGCACCCTCCACCAGGCCCCCACCCATGGCTCCCACCACCCCCAACCCCCAGCAGTGCAGGGGCAGCCTCCACCAGGCCCCCACTCATGTCCCCCTGCACCCCCACCCCCGGCAGTGCAGGGGCAGCCTCCACCAGGCCCCCACTCATGTCTCCCACCACCCCCACCCCCCTGCCACCATGGGCAGCCCCCACCAGGCCCCCACTCATGTCTCCCACCACCCCCACCCCCCAGCAGTGCAGGGGCACCCTCCACCAGGCACCCACCCATGTATCCCACCACCCCCACCCCCCTGCCACCATGGGCAGCCCCCACCAGGCCCCCACTCATGTCTCCCACCACCCCCACCCCCCAGCAGTGCAGGGGCACCCTCCACCAGGCCCCCACCCATGTCTCCCACCACCCCCACCCCCCAGCAGTGCAGGGGCAGCCTCCACCAGGCCCCCACTCATGTCTCCCACCACCCCCACCCCCCACCATCCAGGGGCACCCTCCACCAGGCCCCCACCCATGGCTCCCACCACCCCCAACCCCCAGCAGTGCAGGGGCAGCCTCCACCAGGCCCCCACTCATGTCCCCCTGCACCCCCACCCCCCGGCAGTGCAGGGGCAGCCTCCACCAGGCCCCCACTCATGTCTCCCACCACCCCCACCCCCCTGCCACCATGGGCAGCCCCCACCAGGCCCCCACTCATGTCTCCCACCACCCCCACCCCCCAGCAGTGCAGGGGCACCCTCCACCAGGCACCCACCCATGTCTCCCACCACCCCCACCCCCCTGCCACCATGGGCAGCCCCCACCAGGCCCCCACTCATGTCTCCCACCACCCCCACCCCCCAGCAGTGCAGGGGCACCCTCCACCAGGCCCCCACTCATGTCCCCCTGCACCCCCACCCCCCGGCAGTGCAGGGTCACCCTCCACCAGGCCCCCACTCATGTCTCCCACCACCCCCACCCCCCAGCAGTGCAGGGTCAACCTCCACCAGGCCCCCACTCATGTCCCCCTGCACCCCCACCCCCCGGCAGTGCAGGGGCAGCCTCCACCAGGCCCCCACTCATGTCTCCCACCACCCCCACCCCCCTGCCACCATGGGCAGCCCCCACCAGGCCCCCACTCATGTCTCCCACCACCCCCACCCCCCAGCAGTGCAGGGTCACCCTCCACCAGGCCCCGACTCATGTGTCCCACCACCCCCACCCCCCTGCCACCATGTGCAGCCCCCACCAGGTCCTCACAATCCCCAATCATGTGCGTAATGGTCAGCCTCCACAGCCAAAAAGCCCTACCAAGTAACCCATTCACCCACATGGAAATGGAAATCACATGTTACACCCCCAATGTTCATGAAGCAAATGAACCCATGTCCATCACACACATATTTTCCAATTGAATGGGAAAACAAACAACATGACATGCATGAAACCAATGAGATGAAACCACACAGTGAACAATGGAAAAAAAAATGTATTGAAAAAAATACGAATGCTAAAGAAAGAAAACTAACTACAATGTAAATGTGAAAAAATAAGCTGCATGTCCGCATAAAAACACAAAACTAGAAAATCAAATCCAAAAAATGTTGTCCAAAGTGAAATGTAAAAACTCTCCATGCAACAAAGAACTATGTACAAAAATAACAAGGGTCCATCATCACAACTGAACTAAGGAAACCTCCTAAAAAACCTACCTAAATATCAACTATATACAAAAAGTGGAGCAGTGTCCGTCGACTCCAAATCATAATAAGAACGAAAGGAAACCTAAAACTAAATAACTATATACAAAGGCGGCGGGCAAGTCCAGCGGCTCACTCTGTGGTGTCCCGGGCCAGGGCATCATCGAACTCCTGTTCGATGTCCCGGAGGCGGTCCAGTTCCATGGCCCCGAGGGTCCGCAGGGACGACGCTGTGTCCTCCTCCAACCCCCTGAGGATTGCCTCGAGGCACTCGGCCCGCCTCAGGGCCCTCCGCATGGAGTTCTCCGCCCTGACCATTGTGAGCCGCGCCTCTTCCTCCCGCCGCCGCTCCGCACCTATGGCGTGGCCCAACCACTGCCACACGGAAGACACTCTCTGTCCTGGGTCCCCCTGCTCTCCGGCCGATGCCTGCCCCTCCGATGTTGAAAGCCCCGAGCCTTCATGTCTCCCACCATCTTGCTGCTGCTGCTGCTCTGCCTCTGCCCGTGCACTGCCTCCTGCTGCCTGCACATCCTCCGCCGGCTGGGGTGCACCTGTTGATGTGGCCACCCCTGCTGGACCTCCGACTCCCGACTGTGGCAGGGATGCCTCCTCCACCAGCCTGGCCGCACCGTCAGAGGCAGCTCCACAGGGCACCCAGGTCACTGATGGGTGGGAAGATGGCACAGAGGATGACTGGCGCGTAGGGGGTCCAGTTGAGGAGGGGGTCGGAGCAAGCCCCATCAGACCGAGGAATCCGGCCTAGGTGACCTGTCCCAGCAGGCTGACGTGGTCAACGAGCCATTCGAGATGACGTGCAGTCTCTCGATGAAAAGACTGCAGGTCACCTCGCATGGCCCGTTGACGCAACGCCACACCAGCCAGGACAGGCTCAACCCGGACCTGGATGGCCACGTCCGCAGGCAGAGGAAGGCCAGTTGACGTTAGCTCATCCCCTGCCTGAAAACGGGTCTGGACGTAGGCATCCCTGCTGGTGCAAGATGATGCAGGGACAGGATCGGGGACAGGATTGCACACAGGCACCTCCGCGGCCGCCTGTGCTGCCTCCTGTCCCTGGTCCTGCACTGCACCACTAGCACCAGTGGGATCCCCACCTCCAGACCCCGTCTCTGGTGCTTGCGCGGCCCCCTCCTCCACCAAACCCCCCACCAACCTGGATGACTCTGTGCCATCTTCCCCTGTTGGGCCCTGTGGGGTCCCAGCTGCCCCTTCTGCTGCCGAGGAGTCCAACTGCAACCTCCGCCTCTGGGACCTCCCCCCGGCAGCTGCGGCCTGGGACGCGGCACCGGACTCCTCACTCCCCGACGAGATGACAACACGGGAGGGGAGCCGGGCCTTGCGTCTCCGGCTGGCGGTCGGATCCCCGCCGCTGTGCTCCACAGCACCTTCTCCGCCCTCTTCATCAGTTGACGCTGCAGACAGGGAGAAACAAAACACAGGCATCAGGGCACTGTACAATGGACACATACACGCATGACAGTTGCACATGAGTGGCATTGGCAAACCTCAGACATGTCATCACAATCCCCAACACACATGTCATTGCAACTGGCACACATGAGCCATACCACAGCCATTTTGCAACTGCCACCCCCATCCCTACACATACAACAGCATCAGCAGCCAAAGGGGAGCCAGACATCACATGCAACACAGGAAGTGCACCACACATGTACACACACCACCACACTTGCATGCATGTCTACACCTCTGCCAAGTGTCGCACTGTTCAGACGGGCATCCATGTCACATCTGCCAATCAGGCTTCCACATACCGCTGTCACATGCATCCATGTAGCATCACTGTTGCACCCTTGACAAATACACACACATGCACATGTACACAGTGCTCATACATGCAGCCGAAAACAACATACATGCCTGACATCACGGACATGGCTACTTACATACACATTCATCCAAACATGTGTGCACGCACAACTGCATTTGCCATGCAAGCCCACACACACAAGCACCATCCATGTCTCACACATTACAGCCCTCGCATGTGTCAGCCCCACGGCCCTGTACACCCCCACCCATACTCCACCCCATACAAACAGATGTGCAACCGGCACAATGGGGAATGATCACCACACGCCCTGCTCACAACCAGGATGCATGTACACTCACCGCTCGACTCCAGACGGCTCTGCTTCTCTAGGACCTGGACGTGGAGCGCTGGGGATATGCGTTCCAGGACCCCCGTCTGTTCTTCCGACAAGTGGCCCCGGCGCCCCTTGGCATCCGCTGCCTTCAAGAGGCGCCGGGCCTTGTTTAGGGTCCTGGACCTGAAGTCCTCCCAGCGCTTCCTGACATGTTGTAAGTCCCAGACTGCCACCCCCTCCGTGTTGATGGCAGTCACGATGTCAGTCCAGATCTGAGTCCGTCCTTCTTTGTCGGCGCGGGAACTTCCAAAGAGGGCATCATACTGCCCCAGGACTTGCTCCACCAGGACACCAACTTCGGTGGCACTGAAGCTGGTGCCCCTCTGCCTCTCTGGCTGGGGGTTGTCAGTGGTCACAGATGGTGTTAGCCCCGACATGACAACCCCAGAGGCAGGAGTGGGTGGGCAACTGGGTCCTGGGGCTGGGCTGTGGAGCGATGGAATTCCAGTCGGGAGTCTTCTGTTCCAGCAGGGGTGGTCACAGCAACAGCACCCCTGGCTGATGTGCAGGCAGCAAATGGCAGTGCACGTGGGCAGCAGGCAGTCAGGCTGCAGCAGATAGCAGGTGGGAGCGTGCTCGGGGCTCTGGGGGGCAGTAATTCGGCCTTCTGGGCAGGAGCGTGGTCTTCCGTGTGCTCACGCGTGGCCAGCTTGGTACGGAGTGAATTGGCACGTGAAAATCCTGCACGTCAGCGTGAAAACCGAGGAAAGGCCCTTAGCGCGTAAGCGTGTCAGCACGCATACGCGAATCCATTGGACCAAAGGCCCTCAGCGCGTAAGCGTGTCTGTGACGTGACCCGCACGGGTGTTTCCCACACAGCACGTGATGACAGAGCACACGTGGAAAGACTGCACGTCAGAGTCTCATCGCGTGTAATTGGACAAAAGTGCATGTACACGCGATTGGCCTATGTACGTGTATATGAGGTGTGCGCGGACACTTACACACGCAAGTACGTCAGCGCACCTGTATCCCGGTGTATGGCCATTTCCACCAATCACACGCAATGAGACTCTGACGTGCAGTCTTTCCACGTGTGCTCTGTCATCACGTGCTGTGTGGGAAACACCCGTGCGGGTCACGTCACAGACGCGCTTACGCGCTGAGGGCCTTTGGTCCAATAGAATCGCGTATGCGTGCTGACGCGCTTACGCGCTAAGGGCCTTTCCTCGGTTTTCACGCTGACGTGCAGGATTTTCACGTGCCAATTCACTCCGTACCAAACTGGCCACGCGTGAGCACACGGAAGACCACGCTCCTGCCCAGAAGGCCGAATTACTGCCCCCCAGAGCCCCGAGCACGCTCCCACCTGCTATCTGCTGCTGCCTGACTGCCTGCTGCCCACGTGCACTGCCATTTGCTGCCTGCACATCAGCCAGGGGTGCTGTTGCTGTGACCACCCCTGCTGGAACAGAAGACTCCCGACTGGAATTCCATCGCTCCACAGCCCAGCCCCAGGACCCAGTTGCCCACCCACTCCTGCCTCTGGGGTTGTCATGTCGGGGCTAACACCATCTGTGACCACTGACAACCCCCGGCCAGAGAGGCAGAGGGGCACCAGCTTCAGTGCCACCGAAGTTGGTGTCCTGGTGGAGCAGGTCCTGGGGCAGTATGATGCCCTCTTTGGAAGTTCCCGCGCCGACAAGGAAGGACGGACTCGGATCTGGACTGACATCGTGACTGCCATCAACGCGGAGGGGGTGGCAGTCCGGGACTTACAACATGTCAGGAAGCGCTGGGAGGACTTCAGGTCCAGGACCCTGAACAAGGCCCGGCGCCTCTTGAAGGCAGCGGATGCCAAGGGGCGCCGGGGCCACTTGTCGGAAGAACAGATGGGGGTCCTGGAACGCATATCCCCAGCGCTCCACGTCCAGGTCCTAGAGAAGCAGAGCCGTCTGGAGTCGAGCGGTGAGTGTACATGCATCCTGGTTGTGAGCAGGGCGTGTGGTGATCATTCCCCATTGTGCCGGTTGCACATCTGTTTGTATGGGGTGGAGTATGGGTGGGGGTGTACAGGGCCGTGGGGCTGACACATGCGAGGGCTGTAATGTGTGAGACATGGATGGCTCTTGTGTGTGTGGGCTTGCATGGCAAATGCAGTTGTGCGTGCACACATGTTTGGATGTATGTGTATGTAAGTAGACATGTCCGTGATGTCAGGCATGTATGTTGTTTTCGACTGCATGTATGAGCACTGTGTACATGTGAATGTGTGTGTAGTTGACAAGGGTGCAACAGTGATGCTACATGGATGCATGTGACAGCGGTATGTGGAAGCCTGATTGGCAGATGTGACATGGATGCCCGTCTGAACAGTGCGACACTTGGCAGAGCTGTAGACATGCATGCAAGTGTGGTGGTGTGTGTACATGTGTGGTGCACTTCCTGTGTTGCATGTGATGTCTGGCTCCCCTTTGGCTGCTGATGCTGTTGTATGTGTAGGGATGGTGCTGGCAGTTGCGAAATGGCTGTGGTATGGCTCATGTGTGCCAGTTGCAATGACATGTGTATTGGGGATTGTGATGACATGTCTGAGGTTTGCCAATGCCACTCATGTGCAACTGTCATGCGTGTATGTGTCCATTGTACAGTGCCCTGATGCCTGTGTTTTGTTTCTCCCTGTCTGCAGCGTCAACTGATGAAGAGGGCGGAGAAGGTGCTGTGGAGCACAGCGGCGGGGATCCGACCGCCAGCCGGAGACGCAAGGCCCGGCTCCCCTCCCGTGTTGTCATCTCGTCGGGGAGTGAGGAGTCCGGTGCCGCGTCCCAGGCTGCAGCTGCCGGGGGGAGGTCCAAGAGGCGGAGGTTGCAGTTGGACTCCTCGGCAGCAGAAGGGGCAGCTGGGACCCCACAGGGCCCAACAGCGGAAGATGGCACAGCGTCATCCAGGTTGGTGGGGGGTTTGGTGGAGGAGGGGGCCGCGCAAGCACCAGAGACAGGGTCTGGAGGTGGGGATCCCACTGGTGCTAGTGGTGCAGTGCAGGACCAGGGACAGGAGGCAGCACAGGCGGCCGCGGAGGTGCCTGTGTGCAATCCTGTCCCCGATCCTGTCCCGGCATCATCTTGCACCAGCAGGGATGCCTACGTCCAGACCCGTTTTCAGGCAGGGGATGAGCTGACGTCAACTGGCCTTCCTCTGCCTGCGGACGTGGCCATCCAGGTCCGGGTTGAGCCTGTCCTGGCTGGTGTGGCGTTGCGTCAACGGGCCATGCGAGGTGACCTGCAGTCTTTTCATGGAGAGACTGCACGTCATCTCGAATGGCTCGTTGACCACGTCAGCCTGCTGGGACAGGTCACCCAGGCCGGATTCCGCTGTCTGATGGGGCTTGCTCCGACCCCCTCCTCAACTGGACCCCCTACGCGCCAGTCGTCCTCTGTGCCATCTTCCCACACATCAGTCACCTGGGTGCCCTGTGGAGCTGTCTCTGACGGTGCGGCCAGGCTGGTGGAGGAGGCATCCCTGCCACAGTCGGGAGTCGGAGGTCCAGCAGGGGTGGCCACATCAACAGGTGCACCCCAGCCGGCGGAGGATGTGCAGGCAGCAGGAGGCAGTGCACGGGCAGAGGCAGAGCAGCAGCAGCAGCAAGATGGTGGGAGACATGAAGGCTCGGGGCTTTCAACATCGGAGGGGCAGGCATCGGCCGGAGGGCAGGGGGACCCAGGACAGAGAGTGTCTTCCGTGTGGCAGCGGTTGGGCCACGCCATATGTGCGGAGCGGCGGCGGGCGGAAGAGGCGCGGCTCACAATGGTCAGGGTGGAGAACTCCATGCGGAGGGCCCTGAGGCGGGCCGAGTGCCTCGAGGCAATCCGCAGGGGGTTGGAGGAGGACACAGCGTCGTCCCTGCGGACCCTCGGGGCCATGGAACTGGACCGCCTCCGGGACATCGAACAGGAGTTCGATGATGCCCTGGCCCGGGACACCACAGAGTGAGCCGCTGGACTTGCCCGCCGCCTTTGTATATAGTTATTTAGTTTTAGGTTTCCTTTCGTTCTTATTATGATTTGGAGTCGACGGACACTGCTCCACTTTTTGTATATAGTTGATATTTAGGTAGGTTTTTTAGGAGGTTTCCTTAGTTCAGTTGTGATGATGGACCCTTGTTATTTTTGTACATAGTTCTTTGTTGCATGGAGAGTTTTTACATGTCACTTTGGACAAAAATTTTTGGATTTGATTTTCTAGTTTTGTGTTTTTATGCGGACATGCAGCTTATTTTTTCACATTTACATTGTAGTTAGTTTTCTTTCTTTAGCATTCATATTTTTTTCAATACATTTTTTTTCCATTGTTCACTGTGTGGTTTCATCTCATTGGTTTCATGCATGTCATGTTGTGTGTTTTCCCATTCAATTGGAAAATATGTGTGTGACGGACATGGGTTCATTTGCTTCATGAACATTGGGGGTGTAACATGTGATTTCCATTTCCATGTGGGTGAATGGGTTACTTGGTAGGGCTTTTTGGCTGTGGAGGCTGACCATTACGCACATGATTGGGGATTGTGAGGACCTGGTGGGGGCTGCACATGGTGGCAGGGGGGTGGGGGTGGTGGGAGACATGAGTGGGGGCCTGGTGGAGGGTGACCCTGCACTGCTGGGGGGTGGGGGTGGTGGGAGACATGAGTGGGGGCCTGGTGGGGGCTGCCCCTGCACTGCTGGGGGGTGGGGGTGGTGGGAGACATGAGTGGGGGCCTGGTGGGGGCTGCCCATGGTGGCAGTGGGGTGGGGGTGTTGGGAGACATGAGTGGGGGCCTGGTGGAGGCTGCCCCTGCACTGCTGGGGGGTGGGGGTGGTGGGAGACATGAGTGGGGGCCTGGTGGGGGCTGCCCATGGTGGCAGGGGGGTGGGGGTGGTGGGAGACTTGAGTGGGGGCCTGGTGGAGGGTGCCCCTGGTGGCGGGGGGGTGGGGGTGATAGGGGACATGAGTGGGGGCCTGGTGGAGGCTGCCCCTGCACTGCTGGGGGGTGGGGGTGGTGGGAGACATGGGTGGGTGCCTGGTGGAGGGTGCCCCTGCACTGCTGGGGGGTGGGGGTGGTGGGAGACATGAGTGGGGGCCTGGTGGGGGCTGCCCATGGTGGCAGGGGGGTGGGGGTGGTGGGAGACATGAGTGGGGGCCTGGTGGAGGCTGCCCCTGCACTGCCGGGGGGTGGGGGTGCAGGGGACATGAGTGGGGGCCTGGTGGAGGCTGCCCCTGCACTGCTGGGGGTTGGGGGTGGTGGGAGCCATGGGTGGGGGCCTGGTGGAGGGTGCCCCTGGATGGTGGGGGGTGGGGGTGGTGGGAGACATGAGTGGGGGCCTGGTGGAGGCTGCCCCTGCACTGCTGGGGGGTGGGGGTGGTGGGAGACATGGGTGGGGGCCTGGTGGAGGGTGCCCCTGGTGGCGGGGGGGTGGGGGTGATAGGGGACATGAGTGGGGGCCTGGTGGAGGCTGCCCCTGCACTGCTGGGGGGTGGGGGTGGTGGGAGACATGAGTGGGGGCCTGGTGGAGGGTGCCCCTGGTGGCGGGGGGGTGGGGGTGATAGGGGACATGAGTGGGGGCCTGGTGGAGGCTGCCCCTGCACTGCTGGGGGGTGGGGGTGGTGGGAGACATGGGTGGGTGCCTGGTGGAGGGTGCCCCTGCACTGCTGGGGGGTGGGGGTGGTGGGAGACATGAGTGGGGGCCTGGTGGAGGGTGCCCCTGGTGGCGGGGGGGTGGGGGTGATAGGGGACATGAGTGGGGGCCTGGTGGAGGGTGCCCCTGGTGGCGGGGGGTGGGGGTGATAGGGGACATGGCTGGGGGCCTGGTGGAGGGTGCCCCTGGATGCTGGGGGGTGGGGGTGGTGGGAGACATGAGTGGGGGCCTGGTGGAGGCTGCCCCTGCACTGCTGGGGGGTGGGGGTGGTGGGAGACATGAGTGGGGGCCTGGTGGAGGGTGCCCCTGGTGGCAGGGGGGTGGGGGTGATAGGGGACATGAGTGGGGGCCTGGTGGAGGCTGCCCCTGCACTGCTGGGGGGTGGGGGTGGTGGGAGACATGGATGGGGGCCTGGTGGAGGGTGCCCCTGGTGGCGGGGGGGTGGGGGTGATAGGGGACATGAGTGGGGGCCTGGTGGAGGGTGCCCCTGCACTGCTGGGGGGTGGGGGTGGTCGGAGACATGGGTGGGGGCCTGGTGGAGGCTGCCCCTGCACTGCTGGGGGGTGGGGGTGCAGGGGGACATGAGCAGGTGTGCAGGGTAGTCCCCTGTTTTGTGGGCTGCCTGCAGGGGCCGTGGAGGGTGTACAGGGAACACCTGTGAGGACCCACCCAGCCTAATTGCGTGTGATAATTCCCGCACACCCCTGTAATACACGTACCTGGCCAAATCGCATGTGAGAATTCCCGCGCACCCCTGTAATACACGTACCCAGCCGAATCGCGTGTAGAACTTCCCGTGTACCCCTGTAATACACGTACCCAGCCAAATCGCGTGTGATAATTCCCACGTACCCCTGTAATACACGTACCCTGGCCAATCGCGTGTAGAACTTCCCACGCACCCCTGTAATACACGTACCAAGCCAAATCGCGTGTGATAATTCCCGCGCACCCCTGTAATACACGTACCTGGCCAAATCGCATGTGAGAATTCCCGCGCACCCCTGTAATACACGTACCCAGCCGAATCGCGTGTAGAACTTCCCGTGTACCCCTGTAATACACCTACCCAGCCAAATTGCGTGTGATAATTCCCGCGCACCCCTGGAATACACGTACCCAGCCAAATCGCGTGTGATAATTCCCGCGCACCCCTGTAATACACGTACCCAGCCAAATCGCGTGTGATAATTCCCCCGCACCCCTGTAATACACGTACCCAGCCAAATCGCGTGTGATAATTCCTGCGTACCCCTGTGATACACGTGCCCTGGCTAATCGCGTGTAAATCTTCACGCGTACCCCTGTAATACACGTACCCTGGCTAATCGCGTGTATAACTTCACGCGTACCCCTGATATGCACGTTACCCGCTTTGCGTTCCTTGTTTGGCAGCCCTGTGGACTGGTCCAGGGTTAGCGCTGCCCTTTGCGATGATTTAGCGATTTTGATGGCTTTTCCTTGCGCGAGGGCGTTCTTGGGGGCGTTACTGGCGCTGCTGCAGGGTCGCTGCGATACTCTGCGCCACGGCTGGTTTGGGAGCCTAAAATCCATGAATACGCTGTGCGCGGAAATCGGTTTTAGCGCACGTGCCTGGCGCAGACAATCGCACGCGGACACTCTGCGCCAGCCGCTTGCGACACTTTTCTGCGAAATTCTATGAATTACCCTGATAGTTCTTTCCGTTGAGGAGTTTTTAATGACAATTTGACATGATTAATTAAGCTTTGTTTGGTAAGTTTCACTAAGCTGCCTTCACAATATGTCACTCTATATCTACCTTTGGTTTCATCGGGTTTTATATTATTTTTGTATGCAAAGTTTTGGGCTATGTGGTATAGACACATGGTTTCCAATGTGGTACTCCTGTTTGGGTAGTGTCATGATCACTGCTTCCAAGGGGCTAGGACCAGCCCAACGTCCTTGGAAGCAGGCCTCTAACCTTCATCCTAGGCACCAGCCGGTCCCCATTGGGACCTTTTGGACCCTGTCCTGGCGCCGGTGGCACTAGGCTCATCAAAATCACTGGTCCCGGCACTGGAAGCGCCGGGCTCATAACATGTATAAAGATGCTTGGGTGGACTTACCTGCAGCAGACCATGCTGCTTACTTACCAGCCATATGGGAATCCTCTACGAGCCGGGACTAGTTTCTTACCTGGGTGGGGCAGTCTCCACTCCCTGGATACAACACTGGAACTCTTCTAGAACAGGAACTCTTTTCTTTCCTGGGCGAGGCAGTGGAGGAAGACGCCTCATCACTCCAAGGCTATTTAAACCACACCCGATTGATGCAACGTGCTTCGCGTTATTCTGCATCTGCAGCAGAACGCTCACCGTGTCGGTTCCAGTCTTCATTCTTCCGATCCTGAACCTGTGAGAACAAAAGCTTACCTTTCTTGTATCCAGCCTTCAGAAGCACCTGCAAAGACAAAGAAACAACATGTTAGCACAGCAACCTTCACTCGCAGCGCTTTCCTCACCTGATCCATCGGCACTTACCAACTCTTCGCGCTGCTCCTCCGCCATTATAAAAGCCTGTGAAGACAAAAGCATAATTATTCCTGTGGGGAATTTACTTACCGGCACCCTTGAATTCCGTTTTTTTTCAACGCTGCATTCCTGCACCTGAAAGAGAAAAGGAGAGACATTAGGCAGGCTATTTACTCACGTGCCATCGTGCCCTCCACAATTAGGCGCCTGCAAATACCCCAGCGTTTTCCAGAGTCTCTTCAGCATCCAAACTCATACCTGCAAAAGAAAAGAGACAGTTGGAGTGCATTTCAAAAGCAGGCAACAGGCCCTTACTTTCGCACTCCCAAGCGCTTCATTCCTATGCGCTGGCTCGAACTCCGGCTCTCTTCAAACCACCATCTTCCGCCTCAAGAGCCCTGCAAGACAAAAGGCACCATTTGAAAAGAACATTATACAGAGCCCTATTCCATACTAACGTGCCCACGCACCTAAAGACTGTAAGGACATTCAAGGTGCCCGGAAACTCACCGTTCGTGCAGTTAACGACGGTTAGCAATCCTCTGAAGTCAAGAGGCCTACGTTTCAACCCAGTGAAGGAACTGGTAACGGCACCCTGCACCAGACGCAGATGGAGAGTCCAGCATTCCCCTATCTAAGGTGAGCACGTTGACCTTGGGGCTCCACGGAAAAGTGAGAGGGAGAGAGAGAGAGACACCCGACAATCCCAGGTCATTAACCCCATATTCTTTCACCTGCAGGCATCTTACTCTTCGAGTTAGACACACAGTGCGAAGAGGCCCACCCCCAGAAGCCAATCGAGTCCTGCACTTCACTTTTCAAGATACAGTTACCACCCTGCCAAGACCAGCGCCTCCGTGGGAATCAGGTGAGCGTTACAGGTAGAATGTGTCTGGTAAATTGTTCTTTAAAATGTCTTGGCTTTTGGGATTATTTTTGGCTATTGTTTCTATGTCCTTATATCATTTGAGAACTCTTTTTCTAGATTGAGCAGGACCAAGACTTAGCCATACTATATTTTCTGATTTTCCATACAAAGCAGTACCGGTTAAATGATCTGCAGCTTCATAGGTGCACATTCTCTATGAAAGAGCATTTTATGCCTAGGTTGTAAAATTTCTGAAATAGTGTTTTGTCTGATGATAGGTCATTCCAGAGGTCTTGCAGCTCTGTTTTATCTGCTTTTGTTAAGTAGGCTGTAACATATTGTGCAACTGCAGTGGAATTGTCTGCAATGTACTGCACATCTATGTTTGCATTCCATAAGAGGGCAATTATTGCATTGTAATCATTGATATATTTTGATTATTCTGTTCTTTTTATGTAATAAGTGTTCTTAGGTGATTTACCTTTAACACTATGTCGAACTGAAGACATGAAGTTGTTCACTTCACCTTTTTCTGTAACTGGTCTAGGGAAGCCAAAGCGGCATTTGGTGTAGTATTTCCCTTTGCTTTTGTATTTGCGATGACGATATTTGCCACATTTGTGCCTTTGAAATTGTACAATTTGTCCATGAAGGTCACTATGTGTCCTTTTTGAAGGGATTTCATAAGTGACATATTTTTGGATGAACTGCAAAACAGTGGCATCACTGTCCTGACCAAATTTAGGTGCACCTTTAATCCATAAAAGCATGTGGATATGTGGTGCTCCTTTGGCTTAGTATTCTTTTCTCCAAAAGAAGTGTTGCACTTCTCTGAGGGGAGGAACAGTTTTATTACAAATAAAGTGTAGCATAGCAATGAAACGATGGTGGAAATATCTTGAAACATTAACAGGATCTAGAGAGCAAAGTTCTCCGGATGTTAGTATATCTATGTTGGTTTTGTTGGTGTTTGATATGCGTAGGAAATCATGTAAATCTTCCCATGCATATTCTGCACAACTTAATATAACAAACCATGTGGGTGGTCCAAGGTTTCCGATCATACAACGTGCATCTCCGTGACGTCGGAACCAGTATTCTTTCGTACCATGCATGTTTGCAAACAGATTTGTTATGCTTGAATTTAAAACCTCATCTTTTCCTTGCACTTTTTGTATTAATTGCGTAGCTGACATATTTTGAAAGTGGGTTCCAGATTTCAATATGTATGCAACACCATAACATAGGGTTGCTAGTTCACTTTCAAAGAGTAGGTGGAATATGTATTCCACATTTTGTCTAAATCTGGGATCTTCAGAATACATTCGTAATGAGCAGTATTCTGATGCTGTTATCTGAGTGGGTCTATCATCATATCTTCCTCTTTTGTCAGTAGGAAATAGGAGTGGAAAAGCACGTGCTTCTATGCTTTTTTCCCATATGCGCATTGGTGACCCTTTGGTTTGTCGCATTTGGTAAGTTTCTAGTACATCATCTATGCTCTCATTAGAGTGCAATGGATGAATAGTATAATGGTCCAAAAGAGTGGATAGTGCAGTAGGATCCAGAAGTTCAAATTGACCAGTTTCTGATGAGTCTTGAAATATTTCAGTTGTTTCCCTTAAGCTTTCTTCAATATTTATGTCTTTGTAGTATTCATTATTGTCTTTCCGATATTGCAAGACTTGTCTAACTTTATGTAAATCCACGAGTTGTTGCCAATATTTTTTGTCTTTTGTTGGTAGACCATTTACAAAGACAATTAAAGAATGCTCTATTGGACGTTGCACTCCTAGAGTGTGCACATTTTCAGTCAGATCTAATGACAAATAAACTACTTTGCCACGAATGCCTTTCACCAATTCAGAGGGAGGTAATTTTGCTGTTTTTGGTTGAAGGCGTATTATTACTTGAAATGGGTGTACAGTTTGAATTATGATGCTCTCATACAAATTGAGTTGTTGCAGGGGTTTTGGTAGTGGGACTAATTCCAAATTATTTGTGATAGCACGTGAAGGAGTTTGGTTGTTGTTAAGTTTTGTAGTGCAGTAACTGCAACATATTAGGGGTTCACATATTTGGTATTTGTTTTCTGCTAAAAGGTACAGAGCTAATTCAAACCATTTGGAATCTTCATTGTCTTCTATTTTGTATGTTACGTCTATAGTTTTTGTGTTACTTTTGTAAAAAGTTCTGCTGCAACACACACACACACATGGTTTGGTACTTCAGCGGATGTACGTTTAAATGTTATTATTTCTTTTTTGTATGTGTGTAATAGAAGGCTGCCACGGGCAGAATTGTTGCTAGTCTGTTCTAAAGCTATTGCATTTTGTACGTGGCTTTCACTTCCAAAATATTTTCTCTGGATACAGTCGATTTCTTTTTGTAGGTATTTGGGAGTACCGTGCAACAGAGTGTTATTTAAATTGGCTAGTTCTAAAGCTGGACTTTTAGCATAGTTCAGTTTATACACTAGATTTCTTACATTTGAATGATGTGTTGATATCATATTGATATCATGGAAGGTGCTTTTGCAAATAGGTCCTGAAATGCAGGCTAATGAATGCCCTTGTAGTCCTGTGTATTTGCGCACTGGACAGGTATCCATATTTTGCAGCACTTTCATTTTGATTTTGTCTTTACCTTTCACATACTGATTGCGGAACTGGCGTAAAGATTTGAAAGATTTGTTAGGAATGTTACACATTGACATGCATGGCCATTTGTATACTAGATGGTCTGGTTCAGTTGAATGGAGAGGTAATTCTGAGTTTTCTGGGGGTACTTTTGTAAGCAGTGTTTCTTGTTCCATGATGGTATTATTGATTTTTTCATATCTTCGTCCTCTGCTTTGGCTGGCAATTGTGTTTGTTTGATTTTGTTTGTATGCTTCCTCATTAAAATATGGTTCTGTGGTCGTTGTGTGACTCCATTCACCTGCACAAATATTTAAGAAGTTATTTTTGTTGACATTCCGTTTATTGAGAAGTTTCTTTTGTAGTTTAGTACTTAGGTTTGTTAGTGGTTTCATCCGGTTTAAAACTAAAATAAATAACTTCCTTTTGAGAAGGATTGCACTGTCTACGAGAGCTTCTAGGATTAATTTTCTACAGTACATTTTAAGGGTTGTGGATGATTTCACTCCTCTTATTAGATTCTGAAGGACTTTGTGGCCGAACATTTTTGCTAAAATACTTTTTTTTACTATGGTTTCTTGCTAGTATATCAGGATTTATAGGAGCAGTGTTAGCAGTAGTGGTAGCCGAATTCTTGTTAAGCATTTTCTGTTTCGTGCCACATTTTGATAGAGTAGGTAAAGTTTCTGTAGTTGAAGCTTCATTTGTTTCGCTAAATGACT
Source organism: Ambystoma mexicanum (assembly GCF_040938575.1). Lineage (NCBI taxonomy): Eukaryota > Metazoa > Chordata > Amphibia > Caudata > Ambystomatidae > Ambystoma > Ambystoma mexicanum. Next base: position 76,292,343 of record NC_090926.1, on the reverse strand, counting down.
GCATTAGCTGTTTTGTTTCAACGTTTTGTACAAACTCTGGTCTAGATGTATGCTTACTTTGGACACTTTTATTTTCATTTGCTCTATTTCTGCGTTCCTTTCTACGGACTTGCTTTTTGGTAGGCATTCTTTGGGGTCTGTTGAAAAAAAAGAAGGTATGGGTTGGTCTGTTTTACAATGTATGTGTGCTGTGTGCATGCATGTATGAGTTTGATGGGGAAGATGTATGTGGTTGTGTGTGAATGTGCATTGGCAGTTATAATGAGCTGGGAAGGCTATTCCTCTGTTTGTATGTTACTACACTGCGGTTCAGATGAGAGTAGAAAGTGAGCTAGTGGTGAGGAGAAGCATTAATAGTAAACGTAATGGTATAAAATTAAAACAGTTCTTTGTTTTGTAGTACTAACATTATAAGGGTTGAGTATGTTATTTGTGTTCCAAAAAAACGGGGATTTGTGTGCCATTCTGCCTGATAATCTCTGTTTAATAAATGGGGATTTGTGGGCAGAATAGATCAAAAACCAATGTTTTTTTTGTTGCGCAAATTACATAAATAACCCACACAGTCTCTTTGAGGAACAGTAAGAATATAAAGGTAGTTTTGTACTTACTTTTTTGTGTGCAATGACCAGGTTTCTTCAGATATGTTGCTTGTAGTGTAGTGCTGTTGATTTTCAGGAGAGTGGTCTTCACTGCAATTGTTAAACAAAGAAGTTAGTCATTTTGTGTGTTTATAGCACTGATGTTAATGTACACGTTCATTTTTCAGCTTTCGTTGAAGTATTCTCGTTTGATATCTCAACACAGTGTATGCGTGCTTTTCATTTGACTATATGCAGCCGTTATATGTTATTTGCAATATGTTAGTTGAACCTGCTTCGCAAATGAGTACAATTTTAAGTTCATGAAATTCCCTTGTTTTTTTGCAGCTGTGTTGTAGATAGCAGAGAGATTTGGAAGTGATAGGTTATTGTAGATGGGAAACATTTGAATACTTTCATGTTATAAGTAGGAATGCGAAAAATTGGAATACCTGAGAGGGAGATGTCACCACAGCAATCGAGAACGTTTATTTTTCTCGTACAATCGCATTGGAAGTAGCATTAATTTAGGTGGAAGACAGTAAAAAATTGTGAAATTTTTTAATTAAAAATCGAGTTTCGCGCGTAAATCGGGAGGGTTGGCACATATGTATTGGTTATGCGGGAGATAGTAAGAAGTAGTGCGAATTTTCAATGAAAAATCGGAAGTCTTGCGCTTAAAGCGGGAGCGTTGGTATGTATGTATTGGCTATGCAGATTTAGTGGCATTAATTTGTTTAAATGGAATCATAAGAGTTGCACATGTACTCTGAATAAAATATGCATACCTCTACTTTGTAATCATGCATGTGTGTATGCATGGATCTGTAAGTAAAAATCCTCGAGACTTGCACAGTAGATTTTGTAGTAGGTGCTTTGCAGTGATATGATACTTGTATTCAGAGTGATAAACAGTACATTTGAAATGTGGAACTCTGATGACGGAGTTAGATGTAAAGGTCTAGGATGTGATTGGTGGATGGTTGTATGACTGCTTAGCTGTGTCCAATGAGGGAATGGATTCGCGAGTGATGTGGAAATGGTAGAAAGGCTGGCTAAGAGTTACGTGCCGCATGGACACCGTGCTTGTCCGTGGGTAGGGCGTGCCACATGCAGGGTTTTCCAGCAAATCCAGCATGGAAAGGGGACTGTAGGGATCAGCCAATCAGATGTTGACATTGTTGATTTGTGTAGAAAGAGAGTGTGTGTAGTGAAGATGGCAGAGGTGGAAACAGTCAGGGTGTTGGTGCTTGGACACATTTTTGTCCAGGGTTTACAGCACTATTCTGAATGTAGGCATGTGGCAAACAATTTCGATGCAAGATGAGTGGAGGTGGTGTGAAGGGTTGCGACGGATTGCAATGTAGAGGCAATTCTCCAAGTTTGCAGAGATATGCGTAGGATGAACAGTCCCCATGTGGTAGTTTTGCACTATGGTGCTTTCCATTTAGGATACGTGAGTTCACTTACTTTGTTGGGAGATTTGGAACAGTTGGTTCAAGCAGTCATCAACATCTTTCCAACTGCGAAAGTAATTTTTTCTGGCTTACTCCCTAGAGCAAAATGGGATAAGAGTTCTGTTTTTTTGTCCTGACCAAAGTATTGGTAGGTGTGCAATCAATCGCGGCATGCATGCTTTCATGTTAAGAGCTTGTATGTTTTTCTGCAGCCATGAGAACATTGTTTCCAGTAATGCGGCTTATTTTGAAGCAGATGGTGTTCCTTTATCTTTTTTGGGAAATGCCATGTTCTTTTGGAATGTAAGGCTTTCTTTGGACAAGGTTATGTGATGATTGTAGGAGTAAACTAAGAAGAAAAAAATCCCAAAAAATAGAAAATAACAGGTGTTTGTCAGGCATATGCAAAAAAACAAAAAAAAAACAGAGCCCACCTTACAGGGGAAAAGGGGAACACTATTTAAATGTACAGTCGTCACGCTCAGATCCTCTACATGTCCGCAAACATGGCAGTAGTCTGCAGGCAGTGCGTACTACATACGGGGATTCTGGGGTGGAGAGGCATGTAAATGAGAATGAGCGGAGCTAGGGATTGGTCAGTAAAGTTCAGTGGGTGTGTTGTGAACGGAGACACTTAGTGAGAACGTCTTTATCCTGAGAGGAGAACAGACAGCTTTGGCTGTGTTTGCTCAAAAACATATTATCTGGATTTTGGGCGACTCACGGATACATTGGTTGAAGGTGCATGCAGAATGTTGCGGTATATCTGCAGATCTTGGATTCCCTCATGTGGAAGGGCACTGGCATGCAGTGCGTGAAATGAAGTGGTTGGACTTGGTACCTCTCTGTGGAACTTTACAGACAGAGCGTCTTCCTGATATAATCATCATTCATTGCGGAGGAAACAGTTTAGGGCATGTGTCTGGAATTTCTTTGCAATTTGCAATGAAGGAAGGACTTGAGAAGGTCATGGACATGTTTCCAAATTGGCAAGTCATTTTTTCACGTATTGCATAAAGACAAATGTGGCGTTCTTCTTTATATGGTCCACAAATGGAGAAAGCGAGGCGCAATGTCATTAAGGCTGTTTGTGCCTTTCTATGAGATGTTGGCATGTACTCTTTCCACAATGAAAATATTATGTTTCGCAGCACATTCATTATTCGCAGAGATGGAGTCCATCTTACATATGCTGGCAATCAGATTTTTCTTCGAAATGTACAAAATGCATTGCAACCTTTTTTGCCATTTTAGTCACCTATTTTGCATTACATGTTGTGGAATCCAAGTTTTTCAAACACATAAAACACCACCAAAAGGCTCTTTTCAGAGCCACCACTTACTCCCAGAGAAAAGTGCTTGGTTCTGCTACGGTTGCCCCCTAAAATTTTGTCTGTCCTAGGACTGCCCGCAGACTTTTTTAAAAATGCACGGAAGCCTAACCCGTTTACTTCATAGTTCCTTTTTTAAACTGAGAAAGGCGGCTCTGAAAAGAGCCATTTCTTTTAAAATGTTTGCTGTTTTATATTTGTTTGGATTTTTTACACACGACACACTAGGAGAGGAGGGGAAAGGAGGGTAAGGAAGGGACACCAACCACAGGGATAAGAAAGGGCAGGTGGAGAGAGAAAGATGTAGGGTGGGCCTTATTTAGGTAGGTAGCAGCTCTTCTGGTGCTCGTGACCGTAGTCTCGAAAGCACTTCAAAGATTCTCCCTCCTGCAGAGTACTGCGTCGCAGTACATACACAATATTGTGACCCTCGAAAGGTAAGGGTCAACAGCATCGCGAATGGCCTGTGAGGCAGCTGGAGGGATGCGCTCTCCCACAGGAGTGTCTCTTGTGGTGAGAGGATCGGACAAGGAGGATGCTGCGGAGGAACTCAACCTACTGCGTTCTTTACATGATACCACCTTGCGAATGTCCGCACCGTGGAACGAAGTTAGGTGTCGCTTCATGGTTGTCGTACCAAAGCTATACGCACCAGGTCTCCCACGACTCAGCACCAAATTGCACTGTTTACAAGTGACCAGGTTCGCACATGCTTTTGGTACTTTACCAAAAACGGTAAACAACCACCACACCCACGACTCCCGGCGAGTGCTGGTAGTAGGGAGTTCCCCCACCTCATTCTCTTCATCCTCTTCTTCCTCGCTCTCTACATCCTCACGCATATTTCCCTCCACAGGCCCTTGGGGCGGTGGTGGTGGTGGAGGGTTTGGGGGTGGGGCTGAGGCTGATGTAGCAACAGCAGCCATGGATGCCATTAGGGTTGGTGAGATAATATACGCTAGAGCACTAAAGGCAGCAAAACTCAATCTACAATCGCCAGAAGTACAATGAAGATGAGCTCGGGGGTGTGGCCTTTTATAGGGGTGTAGGGGTGCGCCTCGTGACCATATCGATCACTCAAAAGCGTTGAAAAAGTTCCCAAAAATATGTGGAAAGCTAGGGCCATTGTATGGGACATGTGAAATGGTGATTTTGTACTGTAAAATAATTTGGCTTGTCTGCATAAGTTCTTTTGAAATGTTGCGGAAGCGGACAAAGTGCGCAAATTAGGGCACTCGCTCAGTGTGGGTGCGGTCACATGATGACGTCGTGAACACATCCGCGAAGGAAATGGGTGCCTGCAGGACCCCAAATGCACAGGAATGGTCGTGCGCATGCGCGCGATTGTTCTATGGACAGTGTGCGGGTCCTGAAACTAATTAAAAGTGCGACACAAGTGAGATGGACAGTTACGGTTGGGGCGATGTTCGCAGGATTTACGGGTGTGGTGCGCATGTGCGTAGATGTTTTGCTGACTGTACGGCCAGGTATAGTGTCCTTAGGACACCTCCATTTTGTTTGACTACGGACATGCCGGACACCGCGCCTGTTCTACGGACAGTTCCATCTTCGCTGTGGACGGTACGGACAGGTATAGTGTCCTTAGGACACTCCCTTTTTGTTCATTTACGGACATCCCGGCCACCTGGTGTGTTCTAAGAACAGTTTCATCTTGGTTGTGAACAGTTCAGAGAGCTATAATGTCCTTAGGATGCCCCCATTTTGTTGATTTACGGACATCTTGGACAGCTGGTGTGTTCTAAGAACAGTTCCTGGCCTGGAAATCGCCACAAGGCCCCAGGTACGAGCCCTGGATCAAGGAGATGGAAAGATGGACGGCAGCTGAAACTAGAGCCTGGGAAGAGGGGAACAACCGGGGTGGGGAGGACTCGAGCACTACACTTGAGACCTGGAAGACCCTTCTAAGAGACATGATCTTTTCGACAAGCTACAAACCCCCCTGAACCTACCCCCCGCACTTTACATGACAGCTTAAACCATGAACTGCAGCATTAACTCTACAGACACTCCCCCAACACGTTCCACGAAGAGCTAACAGAGCTCAACAGCGAAGAGGCCGGGTTCCGACCACGAAGCTAGGAGCCCAATAACTCAGAGTAAAAGGACAGTCAAGTTACCACTGTTATTTGTTTACTTGTTTTATTGTTTAAAGTTATCCATGCCCTATATGGCATAAGAGATCTGCAATACAAGTTCTGACCTACGTAATGAATGTAATGATTCTATGTTCAAAACTAAATGCCAATAAAAACATTTAAAAATTAAAACTAAGAACAGTTCCATCTTGGTTGCGAATGGTACGGGCAGGTGTATTGTCCTTACGACATCCATATTTTATTAATTACAGACAGACCGAACAGGCGTTCTGTCCGCTGACATTTTAACTCTTTCAAAAAAAAAAAAATTTGACGCACACAATTCCATTAAAAGTAACATAACATTTTTTTTATTAAGCACATATACAGCAATTAAGAGAGAGAGGGGGGAGCAGACACTGAAACAAATATAGGGGAATTAGAGGTTTCCACAGGCTGGTTGTGAGGGGATGAAGGGATGGAAGTTTTGTCGAAATGTTTATGTTGTTCTTTAGGGTTTGGGGATAGGTCACTGGGAAATGGAGAAGGGGGACAGGTACAGGTTGGACAGTGGTATCTAATTTTTCCTTTGACGTGGTCCTCCACAAATTTCCTTAACCCATTAAAATTCTCGTTTAGCATCTCCACTTTGTCTTCTATGCGTTTCAAGGTGTCTTGCACTGTCTTTTGGTGGACTTTCTTCAATTTTTACCTGATCTGTTAAAAATAAATATATGTATGTTATGTACCCATAAAGTACTGACTATTAATTTGCTTATGCAGAGAAGTGTGTACCATTATTATCGCTATCTTCTGACATTTCGCCATGCATAAAATTCTCCTCCAGCCAGTCCAAAGTACTGCACATTTCTGTAGAGAAAACAACAGAAATACATTATTTGTTCAGCACCTCATACAAAAAGTGTACAAACATACAAGAAAAATTAAGTTCACTTACTACTTTCTTGTAATTTGTATACATTGTGTTGTGTTTGTCTACTGTTGCTCCTAGCTGTACAGTTTCTGTGAGGTAATTACGGTGGAGGCACATCTTTTTTTGTTATGGTATAATTCATTTTCATTACACATGGTTTTTAAATGGATGGGTTATGTGTGAGACGTGTAGGTTCCAATGGTTATTTATTACCACTTATAATGTGTTTATGTGCTGCTTTTTAAACTTGTGCAGTTTTTATATGGCATGATAGAACAATTTCAGATACCCCCTGACTGTTTGGGTAGTGTTGCTCTCATCCGCGCCCGTCTGCGGACAGACGCTCAATCCGTGCCCTTCAAATATCATTAGCGAGGGTGTTCAGTATGTTCTATGTTACATGTACACAAAGTAAAGGAATCCTAGTAAATATCTCCCAAATTCACATGATGAAAGTGTATATTCAGTAAAAAACTTTGTCAAAGGGACATTATGGTTAAGTTGCCCTACTAAAAACCTGTGAAATTCGGTAAAAAATCTTTGTTAACGGAACGTTATGGTTCGAAGTAAAACTGAAAACCCCCCAGAAATTTGCCAGTTATGGTAGGCTAAGCAACCATAACTCGCGCCACCACCGTGCACTGCTAACACTAACACCCAGGACATCAAAGATGACATCACAAATATCATTGATGACATCACTGATGACATCACATGGGCATTTACTTTTCATACAAGGGGTTATGAATGTAATGTTGGGGAAAAAGGTATCAGTGATTATCGAGAGATGTGTAATAAACAACATACTTCATTATGCAATGTAGTGTTCTAAAGAACATTCCATTGCAGTATTCTTTCTAGTACAGGAACCTACTCATACAGAAAAGTACGTATTGCCTTCAGCATAAACCACAGAGGTGCTATATTATAATTTTCCAAAGTTATATAAAGAAACGTTGAATGCTTCTGTATCAGACTTTTCCGTACTGTGAAACATGTACTAAGTAGCTAATAATCCATCACTTATTACATATTTCTACTACTACACACAAAACATGAATAGACTACAATGCATACAAATTTGGGCCTTCTATATGGAGAGTAAAGTAAGGAAACAAGAGGCAGTATCATTAGCAACTGTGTATAATCTACATGATTGCATTGATGCCCAAAAAATGATTGCTGTGTTTCAGGGCTGCTTCTACCCCTATATATGTACATCATAAGATGCAATTAAATTGTAAGAAAAGTAGTGTAAGAACATGTGAGAATAGCAATATCTACAAATGTAATACATTTTGAAAGTTACGTTTCTAACTGTCAGTAAATAAAACCACCTGGCCTAGATATGGCAGTGAACCAAAAAGAAGGGGCTAGACATGTGATGTCATCAGTGATGTCATCAATTATATTTGCGATGTCATCTTTGATGTCCTGGGTGTTAGTGTTAGCAGTGCACAGTGGTGGCGCGAGTTATGGTTGCTTAGCCTACCATAACTGGCGAATTTCAAGTGTTTTTCGGTTTTACTTTAAACCATAACGTTCCGTTAACACGTTTTTTTTTGTGAATTTCATAGGTTTTTAGTAGCGCAACGTAACCATAACGACCCTTTAACATTCTTTATTACTGAATATATATATACATATATATATAGATATATATTACATGGCCCCGGTAGTGGCCATGTAGTTAAGGTTAAGTTGGTGTTTCCATAGGAAGAGCACCTTTTGGGCGGCTTATAACTTCGCTCCCCCTGGACGAATCCTCACCAAACTTTGCAAAAAAAGTATATGGCCCACTCTGAATTTCTTTGCAAAGTTTTTCCAGGGGGGGGGGGAAGTTATAGGGGGCTCCCAAAACTTTTTTTTCCCCATAGACTGAATGGGAAAAAACTTTGCGCACGGCTACAGCCCGAACCGCTGGACGGATTTGCACCAAATTTGCGGCAGGAGCGGCGGCCCAGTCCCGAAAGCGTGCTTTTGCAAATTTGGTGTAAATCGGTCTAGTAGTTTTTAAAAATATGACCAAAACGTAAGGCAAAAAAATGAGTGATATCTGTGTTCGCTTCGCGGACGGACTTCCCTGTTCGCTCCGCGGACAGCACCCCGATTGGCCCATGGCCTTGCGTCATGTCCGCGGACATGTGACGTGTTCGCTGATTGGATGGCGAGGGGCGTGGAGCGCGTCAGATTTTCTGTGGCGCCCGCCATCTTGTATTCGCCGTCGACCGCGTACAGCGCGGTGAAACGTGGATAAAAAATTGTATTTAGTGCCCTGTGTTGGTGTGTAAGAGTGTTTGGGGATGGTGGGGGAGTATGAGATAGGTCCAATGTTTTGTTTTTTTATGTGCTAGACGTTTTTGTTGCGTTCGATTTGTCAACGGAGAACACGGCTGTTCTGACATTTTGTAAATAAACTAAATGGTGGGGAGTTTAGAGGACGTAGTATGTGTCATTTTTGTTCGCAAGGAAGGTAAAAATGAGCTATGAAAACTCGCGGTGTACTTAATTGTTCATAAATACACAAACTGGGGGTGTCCTCAGGACGCTGTCCGTATTGTAATCTGTCTAGTTGAATGTTTTCTAAGAACACTCGCGGTGTCCCGAAATGGTTGCAATTACACAAAATGGGGGTGTTCTGAGAACGTTGTTTGTATTGTTCGTTGTCAGGGTGAAAGTGTTTTAAGACCACTCCTTTTGTCCACCAATAGTACAATTTCCTATGGGCGTCAACTGACTTTTTGTCCACTAAAGAAACGATAAAGCCGGCTGGTGTGCGCCGACATTATGTGATAATTCTATGACTGGCGCTATTGACCTGGCTGACTTGCTTTTGCGACACTAAATCATATCTCCCGCCCCTAAGCCTGATATTATCAAAGCATTCATATTCCCCGCCTCTCTCATCAAACGCGCCCAGTCCTCTCCAGTCCTAAGTGACTTTACACAGAACCCGGAAGACAACACATATTATGTCACAAAACAGCGCGCCACAATTCGGAATATGAAACAGTGATATAAAAGTAAACAGCAGGATTGTACATTTGGTAAAGTACATTTATTTCACATGAAATGTTTAGTGAGTATTCAGCAATTTGCTATTGTCTCTGCTGTCGATCAGCAAAAGTTTATTTGGAGCCACGCGTTGTTCCTTTGCGGTAGATAGGCTGTTGGTTTATGATAAAAGCAGTAAATGGTCGCTCTGATAATCAGAAGGTTGCTCCAAAAACGAGCCATTAGACCACCCTATTGGTTGGTATGTTTTTTGTAGCGGTAGTACTGCGTAAGGGCATATTGGTCCTTGGCGATTGTCCCATAAAATGGTGAGGGTCATGAAGTTGCATATTTGGACCTGCACCTGGCAGTTGAAGACCCCATCCGCTGGAGTCTGTAAATCGTGACATGGGCAAAATGGGGCCACATACCTGTTTTAAAAAACCTAAATTAGTCTCACCAGCCGATCTTCATTAAAAACCATCATTGATGTCATCAATGACATTTGTGATGTCATCTTTGATGTCCTGGGTGTTAGTGTTAGCAGTGCACGGTGGCGCGAGTTATGGTTGCTTATGTTACCATAACTGCCGAATTTCAGGGGTTTTTCGGTTTTACTTTGAACCATAACGTCCCTTTAACAAAGTTTTTTCACTGAATTTCATAGGTTTTTAGTAGCGCAACTTAACCATAACGTCCCTTTAACAAAGTTTTTTCACTGAATATCTCTCTCTCTATATATATATATATCTATATATATATATGTGTAAAAAAAGGACTGGAAACCAATCCGGGTTACATCGGCACTCCGGCTAAGATGAAAGCGAAAGGCTGGATGTCTTCAATAAATCCACACACAGGCTTGTGTACCGTGCAGTCAAAGTGTCCTTTATTATTTAAAATACATAGACAAAGGAGGCATATATATAATATATATTACAAGGCCCGTAGTAGTGGCCGTGTAGTTATGGTTAAGTTGCTAAACTCATAGGAAGACCGCTTTTTCAGCAGCTTATAACTTTGCTCCCCCTTGAGAAATCCTCACCAAACTTTCCAAAAAAGTATATGGCCCCCTCTTAAATTTTTTCGTAAGTTTGGTGAGGTTTCGTGCAGGTGGGGAAAAGTTATAGGAGGGATCCCACATTTATTTTCCATAGACTCAATGGCCAAAGATTTTCGCATAGCTACAGGGCGAACGGCTGGACGGATTTTCATAAAATTTGCGGCAGGAGAGGGGGCTTGGGTCAGAAAGCGTGCTTTTGTATGTTTAGCGGAAATCCAACCAATACTTTTGTTGCAAAGAACTGAAATGTACGTCTCCGCTGACCCATTTCCCTGTTTGCTCCGCGGACAGAAGTCTCATTGGCTTGCAGTATGCCGCGATGTTGGTGAACATTGGATGCAGCTGGTGGTTGGCTGGAGGGAAGCTTGCTGTGCGTCAACGTTTTTGCAAAATGCCACCATGGTGTATCGGAAGACAGTGCAGTGCTGAAAGGGACTGACAAACATACTTTCCACATGTGGTGGTGGGAAGAAGGGATGGAAAGGGTGGGGGAGAATTAGGTGGACGAAGACGGTGGTGTGCTTGCAGTATCCGTGCAAACTGCTCCAATTCAGTGTTCCCTGCACAGGCGACTACCATGTGTGCAGAATGCAGGCAGCCTTCGTTACGACACCATAGTTCCTGCCGCGACCTCTTACCATGCTGACTGGTGGCAGCTCAATTGCAGAAGGAGGGTACATTGCAGAACTTACAATATGCCATGTGGTGGTGGGAAGAAGGCATGGAAAGGGTGGCGGAGGGAGGAGTGATGTATGTAATTAGGTGGAAGAAGACAGTCGTGTGCCTCTAGTATCTGCGGGTATTGCGCCAAATCGGGGGTGCCGGCACAGGCGACTTCATTGTGTGGGGACTGCAGGCAGCCTGTGTTACGGCACGATACCTGGTGCAGCGACCTCTTTCCGTGGTCAGTGATGGTAGTGCAATGGCAGAAGGGGAGTACAATGAAGACCACATGAAACTTGAAACGTACAGTGCAGTATGGTATGTTGCGTATGCTAAGCCCATAGCCCCTTCGATGAATGGGTGAGCACTTGCACTGACAAGTATGTGCCCTAGGGTGAAATAGGTCTTACATTGTTGCCTTCGGTGTGTGGTTTGTGATCATTGCATACAATGTTGGTTTCATGGTTGTGGGGATTCGTTGCACATCATATAGTGTTTAGTCCATGCCTCGACCTGATGGAGTGACAAGTCCTCTAGTGTGTCCTCTGGGTGCAGTGGTGAAGTACTGGATGCTTAGAAGTGGCTAGGGGTGAACTGCATTACCTGGCCACTTGTGTTGGGTGTGGCCACGGCCTCCACTGTTGCGTGCATGGCAAAAAGCCATTGGGCGTAGGCCAGGCACCAAAGAGCCTAGGCCTGCACCATAGCCACGCCACCATAATGCAGGCATCCAGTTTTGAGTATGCATGTCTCCGATGGGGGTGACGTTGAAAGAATGGTTCTGCAGGACATTGTAGACGTGGTAGAACAGCACAAGTGACCTGATATGTGTACAGTACCATATGCTGTAGATTATTGCACGTCTTGCACATTATGGAGCCACATGTCACCATTTGCGTTTGGTATGGGTTGCCCTTTACACCACCCCTCCTATGTTACGTTTGAGGATTGTGGTACGTGGAAAATGTTTCCATTCATGAGGCCATTATGTTGTGCTGGGTGTGGGTAAGGCCTAGACTATTGGGTACAAGGCCAAAGGCCGTACGCCGTTGGTCATGCACACAAGAACCTAGCCCTTGACAACAGCCAGCACAACATAATGCAGCCATGCAGGGTTAACTCTGCATCCCTCCGAGGATGGTGACCTTTGAAGAATGAGTGTGGAGAACATTTTACAATTGGTGGAACAACAAAAGTGAGGTGATATGTATTCAATAGCACAAAAAAAGGTAGCAGACGCCCCTTTCTCGAAAGAACATGGCATGATAACCTGTTCAGTGGTTATTAACCACATTGAGAGTTTGCAGTCATCTGCTTTTTGCTCACTGTACCTTTCACAGATGCGAAATTTCCATTGGCATATCGGTCTTTGTCCCGCCCACATGGGCAGTCCAGCACCGAAATGCTATGGCAATTCCCTTCTGAACAAGAGTACCAACAGCAACCCCATACACGTGTTTCAGCCTTGTTGGGCCTCATCAGTGAGGTGAAGCTGTGCCTCTCTGAGCACAGTGAGCAGGGAATCTATGTCTGGTTGCCCCCAGGTAACTTAGGGTGACCACCCCCAAGTTCCTTCCAAAAATATAAAAAAGGTAGCAGGCGCCCCTCTCTCGAAAGAACAGGGCATGATAACCTGTTCAGTGGTTATTAAACACTTTGAGAGTTCGTAGCCATCTGCTTTTTGCTCACTGTATCTTTCACAGATGGGAAATATCCATTTGCATATCAGTCTTTGTACCGCCCACATGGACAGTCCAGCACCGAAATGCTATGGCAATTCTCTTCTGAACAAGAGTACCAACAGCAACCCCATACACGTGTTTCAGCCTTGTTAGGCCTCATCATTGAGGTGAAGCTGTGCCTCTCTGAGCACAGTGAGCAGGGAGTCCACGTCTGGTTGCCCCAGGTAACTTAGGGTGACCAACCCCAAGTTCCTTCCAAAAATACAAAAAAGGTAGCAGGCGCCCCTCTCTCGAAAGAACACGGCATTATAACCTGTTCAGTGGTTATTGACCACTTTTAGAGTTTGCAGCCATCTGCTTTTTGCTCACTGTACCTTTCACAGATGGGAAATATCCATTTGCATATCAGTCTTTCTCCCGCCCACATAGGCAGTCCAGCACCAAAATGCTATGGCAATTCCCTTCTGAACAAGAGTACCAACAGCAACCCCATACACATGTTTCAGCCTTGTTGGGCCTCGTCAGTGAGGTGAAGCTGTGCCTCTCTGAGCACAGTGAGCAGGGAGTCCACGTCTGGTTGCCAAATGGATATTTCCCATCTGTGAAAGGCCTGTTTTTAAAATGGGGAAGATCCGGTTTATGGGAGCACCACCCTCAGGGATCAAAGAGTACGCGAGAGGAGCACAAAAAATGGGGGTGGTGACCCTATCTCTTGGAACCACAATCAGGTGAATGATGTACCTATTGTTAGGAGACAAAACCACTGAAACACTTATTCTAGATTTTTGAGTGTATTAATCACAAACTAATCTAAAAATAGAAACACAGATAGATTTTTTTTTTCGAAAAACATTTGAAAAACAATTAGAACAACCACTAAATAATAATAAAACTAATTTTATTTTTCATCATGCTAAAACCAATCTAAAAAATTCAGTTGAGAAGGAGAAAAGGCAGTCTTCACAGAAAGTATGAAGATAACCACAGCAAATGATGTATTTTTAACAAAGCCTAGATACATGGAAAGTATTGTGTTAGTACGTGAACAATGATGTTGTATAAGCACTGGATGTGCAACATCAAACACTCAAGGGTAGAGCACTATTTGATTGAACCAGCTCTATCAGAAGGAAAACCTATTAGGTGTCTTAGGTTTCTTTTTGTGAGAGTCGACATATGTTTCGGCTAATGGCACCAAGAAAAATCCGGCAATGCACAAAACAGTTGTCTGTTGATGCAGGTACAGCCGTCTTCAGGACAGGAGGAAGGGAACAATATGACAACTTGGTATTGTTGAGTACTTCTTAATAGCCATACTTTTGTAAACAAGGAACCCACTACAAAATAAACAAACATGAACATATAAATATAAACAAAGTGGTAGAACAAAATTACAAAGTGGTTGAAGAAAAATACATGTTAAAACACTGACAGTGTTACAGAAGCAAAGTCTTCTTTGATAGTGCACATCATTACTGTCATCACTGGTTGTGGCCGAGAGACAAGCATGTAGTAATTAATTGTTCATGCAAAATATGCAAGGGCATATTTATTTGGACCTTCCAACTAACAAATTAGAGGAACTCAAAAAGACATGTGCCTGAGGGAGCTTGCTGAAATTTTGGCAGCACGAAATAGGGTAAACTCACCTACGTATAAAATAGGGCAGCAAATCCAAAGTGTGCTTAGCGGAATTCAACAAAAGCCAAATTTGCTTTTGGTCCAAGTGAGCAGAAAGGATCTATCAATAGAAAAAACTGAAAGTCAGTGTAACTCGCACGAGGGTTAGAAGTGTGTTTAAAGTTATTTACTTGCGTTTGGTATTAAACAAAATAAATGAATACAAAAGCATTGGAAGATAATGTGGTGAGTACACTCACCAGTATTTAATGCTGTAAAGACTTGTGTAGTGTGACCACGAAAACTTATTTATAAATAATACTCGGTCCGGGATGCGATGTTTCTCAATATTGGCATTCTCAGGATATACTGCTAAACAACAAATGCAGAAAAAAGGGAGATGAAAGTAACGCTGTGAAGCTGCAGGGGGTCTGCAGACACAACCTTTGTGTACAAATAATGTGTTGGAGGGGGATAATTACCTCTGTGTTTACCGGAAGACGGGTCCGCTTAATGGAGGTTGTTTTTGGCCGTGTTAACGCTGATGAAACAATACCTAGCGGGAGGTGGACAACAGCAAAGGATAGATTGCTGGGTCCTGTCCGATGCATAGAGGAGTCAAGAGGCTGCTTACCTTTTTGCTTCCTGCAAGTATGAGCAGAGCGAGCGGTCTCGCCAAAACTCTGTTTGTCATAATTTGAACGCTGAGGGTGAGGCAGGAGGCATGGCAGCCAGCGTGTTCCGGGCCGGGTCAGGCGATGTGTAAAGCGTACGCGCTGTTGTGGTCAGCTGTAGGCGAGTGAGACGAGGTCTTTATATATGGATGTAAGAGGTGACGTTATGGCATGAAGACTAGACTGCTCTCATGTCTGGAGTCGAACATAGGGGAATTGGGCATCGGGGCATTGGGATCAGGAGGGGTCGGTGATGGGAAGGGCGAGAGGAATGACGGTTTGGTGTTAAGGGTTGCGTCCTGTCCAGTGCGGTGTTGAAGAAATGTAGGGAGAGGGAGTTGCAGAATGATTGTGTGGGGGTGGATTGGGTTGAGGTGCACGTGGGTTTCATGAATTCTCATTTGATCATGTGCGGTTGGCACAGTTGAGAATTCATTTATTGTAATAGGCTTTTTTGGCCTTTCGAATTTCAGATTTGTAGATACGGTGGTGCAGGGTGAACATGGATCTGCTGAGATCGGTTCTAAATGCTCACCATTTATTTTGTTTTTTGGCATTCCTCAGGTGTGGTGTGAACCATTTGGGGGACAGTCCTTTGTGTGAGGATGCAGGGTGCAAGGGGGTGTCAGGAATTAGTGAGTCTTTAAACCAGGAGTCAAAGGAATCAATGGATAAGGGTTGATCGGGAGACAGCGTTGCAGGGGGACGGAGCAGCAGGGCTTCGGCTAGGTCGGGAAGGATCTTGACTTTGTTTCAGCTGGGGGAGCTGTAGGAGGAGAGGCAGGTGTGTGGGTAGAGAAAGTGATGGCAAAGTTGTCGGTCCAGATGAGTGGTTTGGGACAGGATATGTAAACCAGGTCATGGCAGCTGAACATTGCATCAAAGGTGTGCCCACCTGAGTGGGTTGGACCAGTTGTGTGATG
Source organism: Ambystoma mexicanum (assembly GCF_040938575.1). Classification (NCBI taxonomy): domain Eukaryota; kingdom Metazoa; phylum Chordata; class Amphibia; order Caudata; family Ambystomatidae; genus Ambystoma; species Ambystoma mexicanum. Next base: position 76,276,325 of record NC_090926.1, on the reverse strand, counting down.
GTAGATGTTGAAATTGCTGAAATTCTTTTTCTTGTCTTGCTTCTGGATCAGCAATGGTGGGAGGGAAGGTCTCGGCTTTATATGTTTTCACATCACTTAAGTGAAGTCAAGCTCGCCTGCCTTAGACCTTCACTGCTGAAGGGGTTATATTTTCAATGCAAAAGGGGCCATGAAAATGTGGCTCATGCCACTTTCTGGTGAAGTTTTTCACTACTACAGAATCTCCAAAAAACAACTTGGGTGTTGATAAAAGTTCATTTGATCCCGTTGTTGAATTATCTTCATCTGTGTTCTGAGACCGACCCCCATTACGCTTGATTTGATCTGAAATGAGAGAGATGCGAGCAGTCATACATGTCAAATAATCATGCAGTTCACCAAAAGTCTTAGCTACGCACTGGGCATCAATTCTACTCCAAGCCAGAGATATAAGAGGCATTCTCATTCGCCGCCCTGTCACTAGTTCATGGGGGATGAGGTGGTGGTCTGAACCATGCTGATTCCCAAGGGCATAGAAAGCTAAGGGTAGGGAATATAGCTATCCCTTCTTCAAAATTGATTTAATCTTGGCAATCCTTTCCTTATGGGGGCCATTGTGTCATGATGCCTACCCCCGGGGAACCAGATCAGGTCCAGCAGCCCCGGGAGCAGGCATCATGTTCCCGGGAAAGGCCCAGCGATCCCTGTTAGGGGCCATCTGAGGCTCATATGAGACTTCAGTCCTGGCGTCATAGGCACCAGGCTCATAAGGGGAAAACTTACCTGGACTTACCTGATGCAGACCATGCTGCAAGAGATCCAAGCCCTTAAGAGGCCTAGAAAGGACTACTTTACCTAGGGACTCTTTTGACACTCGGGTGTGGCGGTGGAGAAATACTTACCTGGAACTACTTTGGAGGCTATTTAAACCACGCCCGAAGAGCAACACACGCTTCGCGTTATTCTGCATCCAGCAGCATAACGCTCACCGTGCCTGCAGCAGCATCCAGACTTCAGCCACGCCCGCCTCAAACCCGGAGCACCTAGAAACAAGGGAAAGAAGGAGAAAGGTTAGAACCAGAACATTTACCAGCTTCTTACCTGATTCCAGAGCCATCGCATCGTCGAACCAAAGGAAAGACTTTATTTTTAAACACGTTGCATCGCCAGCAGCAGCGCCGCGCTGCACTCACCGTTCCTCGCAGCATCTTCACGTTTCACCGCAGCCTCCTGCATGTTCCCGCCGCATTCCGGCACCTAGGGGGAGATAAAGACAATAAGGTGAGCCAAGGGAACATATAGAGGAATATTGGTTACCACCCTAAAACCTACCTGATTTACCACCGGGGGAACCATTCCTCTCCTCGGGTCGGCGCAGCTCCCACTGCACCATCGCCGTACCCCGGCCCCTAAGGGGAAACAAAAGCACAACAGGGTGAATCAAAAGGACAATCAAGGGGAGCCACCTCCCGCCATGGACTTACCTAATTTTACCACCGGAGGTATAACTCCTCGACTCTGGTTTTCTCTCAGCACCTGAATAAAGAAGAAGACCACAGTTTACGGGATTGGATAGGAGTGATGGTCAGGCATTTGAACTCTTACGAACTGCATACTTACGGCGTCTTGACAGGAGAGTCAAAATAGCCCTGGAACTCACCAATTCCTTCGACCAGTGGAGCAACTGGTCCATCACGCGCCCCTGCGCTCGAAGCAGGATGGAGAGCTCACCCCTTCAAACCATAAGGTGAGACTTTAGAGGGGACATCGGAGGTGGTCAGTGGGGAGAAAAACGGGGGTGGGTGGAATTTATGCTCAACTCCACGGGTGGTTAATTCCCCTTTCTCCATTCACAGAAGAGTACTCCTACCGGCCAGACAAATGACACATCTCGGCCCTACGCATTACGATGGAGGAGGACGCAGCAGCCCAGATCAGACCGGCGCCTCTGTGGCAGTCAGGTGAGCGTAACAGAATGTGAAGCCTACCTACAATTTCCCACCCGGGCGTTATGGAGACCTCAGAAACTGACCACCTGGCCCAATTACTAGGGGAGCTGAGGGCTGAAGTGCATTCCGCCCGTCAAGAGACCAATACTCTTAGGGGAGAACTGATCTTGTCAAAGGAGCAAACTGATAACTTTGCTAGGCAACTATTGCAAAGTCAGGCTGGACAAGCACCCCTACCTGGTTCTGGGGGAAATCCAGCCGCTGTGGTATTAAGTAACCCTGTGCAAATAAACCTACCTGGAAATATTCCGTTAGCTCCACCCGAACGCTTTCCCAGAGATCCCAAAAGGTTCGCCGTATTTATGAACCAATGCTGCTTGTACTTTTTATGCAGACCTGGAGCCTTCCCAAACGATCAAGCCAAGGTAGCTTTTGTATTGTCATACCTCAGCGGCAGTGCAGCCGATTGGTCTATCCCACTGATTACTCAGGATGACCCAATGCTCCGGGATTTTCAGGGCTTTCAAACTAGCATGGAAAGACTATTTGCCCGGCACTCTCAAGGACAGGCCCTGGATAACGAACTTTTGTCCCTACGGCAGGGTAACCAGGATCTCCTATCCTACATTGTGACCTTTAATAGGTTGATTGTAGAAACTGGGTGGCCTGAGGAAACACGGATCACGTTATTTCATCGAGGACTTCGAGGAGAACTAAAGGATGTCTTGGCTCAAGTCGTGAGTCCACCTCAAGACTGCGCTGAATATATAGACTTAGTGGTCCAGTTAGATCATAGACTTCGGAACAGAAAAGCAGATCGAACCAGGTTTGAGAACCGGGTGTTGTTCAAAACCCACGCTAACCCCAAAGGAGCCGATGCTTCAGAACCCATGCAAATCGGAGGAGTTAAAGGACCCTTAACCCAGAGGGAAAGAGAAAGGAGACGGCACATGCAATTGTGCCTTTATTGTGGGACCTCCGGGCATTTTCTACGGGATTGCCCTGTAAAACCCCCCAAGAAGGCGGTAGGAGCCACTGATACAAGCCATATGGAGGCAGACTCGGGAAACGACCACGCCCGACAAGCGTAGAGGTCCGCTTGCCGAGCTTGAAGAGGGACACTCAGACCTCGCATTTCATCATGCCAATGGTCCTCATAGATCCTGAGCAACCATCACATATGCATGCCGTAAAAGCATACATCGATAGCGGGGCCATAGGAAACTATGTGGATTATGAATTGGCTTCCAGGATGAATCTGCCTCTCTGCCGTAAAACAAACCTCAGATGTCATCACCACAGTCGATGGAACCGTAATCGCCTCTGGGCCTATAATTCAGGCCACCGCAGAGATGACACTAGTGGGTCAGGATGGGCATCGAGAGACTATTGTGTTTGATGTAATCAAAGCCCCACAGTTCCAGATAATACTGGGCATACCTTGGTTGGAAACACATAATCCTAGTATTGATTGGCGAGAAAAGAGAATAACCTTCCCGGGTTGTGCACAAACCTGTTATCCAAAGAAAAACCTGAACGCAGGCCTGGCTACAGTAACCACAGCAGTCATGCAACTACCTCCAGAGTACCAAGAATTCCAGGACCTCTTCCAAAAGGAACAGGCTAACACCTTACCTCCACACAGATTGTACGATTGTCAAATCGATCTCATACCCGGTGCACAACCCCCTTGTAGCAGAATCTATGCCCTTACGGAACCTGAGAACCTCCATCTACGACAATATTTAGACCAGTACCTTGCCAATGGGTTTATTCGCCCATCCAAATCCCCTGCATCTTCAGCTTTGTTCTTCATGCCCAAAAAGGAAGGTGACCTTAGAACGTGCATAGACCTCCGCGCATTGAACCAGATAACGGTAAAAAAACGATACCCATTGCCTTTGATCCCTGAACTACTAGACCAGGTGAAGAATGCTTGCATATATACCAAACTAGATCTCCGGGGGGCATACCATCTGGTACGAGTAAAAGAAGGCGACGAATGGAAGACTGCCTTCCGCACTAAATATGGATTATTCGAATACCAGGTGATGCCTTTCGGGCTGTGCAACGCACCAGCAGCCTTCCAATACTTCATGAATGATGTCCTTCGTGAACTCATTGACGTTTGTGTTGTCGTATATATCGATGACATTCTGGTATACTCCTCTTCGGAATCTGATCATGTGAGACACGTCCGAGCAGTCCTTGAGAAATTGTGCCAGCACAAACTATATGCTAAACTAGAAAAATGCATTTTCCATGCCACAGAAGTTGAATTCCTTGGGTTTATCCTAACACCGAAGGGAGTCCGAATGGACTCACGAAAAGTAGACGCAATCCGTAAGTGGCCATCACCAAGTTCAGTTAAAGGAGTTCAAAGCATGCTCGGATTTGCCAATTTCTACCGCAGATTCATCCCGGATTTTTCACATGTTGTACATCCCATCACAGCACTCTTGTGGAAAAATAAACGCTTTATGTGGACTGAAAAAGCCGAAAAGGCCTTCCAAGAACTGAAAGCGAAATTCACGTCTGCACCTGTATTAAAGCACCCGCGCCCCGAACTTCCATACATAGTGGAAACTGATGCATCCAGTTTAGCCATGGGAGCTGTCCTGTCTCAAAGGGACCCTGAAACTGGCCAGCTTCACCCAGTAGCGTTTTGGTCCAGAAAATTCGCAGCACCTGAGTTAAATTATGCAGTTACCAACAAGGAGCTATTAGCCATTAAGTCCGCATTCAAGGCTTGGCGGCACTATCTTCTCGGTGCCAGGCATACCATCACTGTGATCACCGGAACTTACAATATTTAAAAACAGCCAAGGCTCAATCATCACGTCAACTCCGATGGGCAATGTTCTTTGCCGAGTTTCGATTTCGTAATCACCTACCGCCCAGGTTGTAAGAACGGTAAAGCTGACGCTCTATCCCGAATAGGGATGGGAGAGACTGAAGTGAACTCAGAGCCAGTACCTATAATTTCCGAACAAAGGATTCTTGGCATGACCACTCTACAAACCCTAGAGGACATTCAGAGTAAAATCCAGCAACTCTTCGATCCTACAGCCTTGCAGGACTGGGTAAAGAGAGGCCCGAACTTTTCAGTCAGCAATGACCTACCTTATTACCAAGGGCGCCTGTTTCTGCCACACAAGGAACTACAAGAGCTAGTCATTTCCCGTTATCATGATACCCTGATGGAGGGGCACCCAGGTATTGCAAAAACCAAAGCAAAAATCAAAAGACAATACTGGTGGCCCACCTGGCGAAAGGACATTAAGTCATTTATGATGTCTTGCGGCGTTTGCGCCCAAAACAAAAGTCAGAAGACAAAGCCAGCTGGACTCTTACAACCATTAGACATTCCGCCTGCACCATGGCATACCTTATAATTGGACTTTATTACTGACCTACCTCCTTGCAACGGGTTTAACACCATTCTTGTTATTGTGGATCTTTTTTCCAAAATGGCCCACTTTATTCCTTTAAAGGGGCTACCTTCGGCTTCAATCCTAGCCAAGGAATTTCTTGAAAACATTGTTCGTATACATGGATTTCCATCCGTACTGGTCTCTGACTGGGGCAGTCAATTCATTTCTCATTTTTGGAGAAAATGTTGTCAACTGGCGCAAATAGACGTGAGGTTATCAACCAGTCACCACCCCCAGACCGATGGTCAAACGGAGAGGACTAACCAGACTCTTGAACAATACCTGCGTTGCATGTTGCATCAGACTGAGAGTAATTGGAAGGACATTCTTTGGATCGCTGAATATGCATACAATAATTCAGTTCATTCTGGAACTGGGCAAAGCCCTTTTTATACCCTATACGGGCACCACCCTGGAACCTCAGACCTTGACTCACCCCAACACCTAGAAATGCCTACAGTGGACCATTTACACTCCACGATTACACAAGCCATTAAGGAAGCAACAGCACATTTGAAGCAAGCGAAGGAGAAATACAAGAAGGATGCGGATCGGCATAGAAGTTATGCTCCACAATACCAGATAGGAGACCAAGTATGGTTGGCCACAAAACACATACCGCTCAAGGGAACACGGACCTTTAACCCGAGATATTTGGGACCTTACTCTATTAAGGCCATTATCAAGCCGGTGGCCGTCAAGTTAGACTTACCAGCTAATATGCGGATTCATCCCGTCTTTCATGTGTCACTTTTGAAGCCAGTGCAACCAGGGACAAGACTAACCAAGCCACCCGACCCAATCCTTATAGACGGGGAACCCGAATTTGAGGTTAAAAACATCCTGGACTCCAAGATGGTGAAATCAAAACTTTTTTATTTGATTGACTGGAAAGTTTATGGACCACAGGAAAGGTCTTGGGAATCAAGTGACCACGTACATGCACCTCGGTTGGTGAAAAGATTCCACCGAAATTTCCTGGACAAACCTAAACCACCGGGAAGAACGACTTTGGGAGGGGCCTTGGGGGGGAGCGCTGTCATGATGCCTACCCCTGGGGAACCAGACCAGGTCCAGCAGCCCCGGGAGCAGGCATCACGTTCCTGGGGAAAGGCCCAGCGACCCCTGTTAGGGGCCATCTGGACACAGTCCTGGTGCCTTTGGCGCCAGGCTCATATGAGACTTCAGTCCTGGCACCATAGGCGCCAGGCTCATAAGGGGAAAACTTACCTGAACTTACCTGATGCAGACCATGCTGCAAGGGATCCAAGCCCTCAAGAGGCCTAGAAGGGACTACTTTACCTAGGGACTCTTTTGCCACTCGGGTGTAGCGGTGGAGGAATACTTACCTGGAACTACTTTGGAGGCTATTTAAACCACGCACGAAGAGCAGCACACGCTTCGTGTTATTCTGCATCCAGCAGCATAACGCTCACCAAGCCTGCAGCAGCATCCAGACTTCAGCCACGCCCGCCTCGAACCCGGAGCACCTAGAAACAAGGGAAAGAAGGAGAAAGGTTAGAACCAGAACATTTACCAGCTTCTTACCTGATTCCAGAGCCATCGCATCGTCGAACCAAAGGAAATACTTTATTTTTAAACACGTCGCATTGCCAGCAGCAGCGCCGCGCTGCACTCACGGTTCCTCGCAGCATCTTCACGTTTCACTGCAGCCTCCTGCATGTTCCTGCCGCATTCCGGCACCTAGGGGGAGATAAAGACAATAAGGTGAGCCAAGGGAACATATAGAGGAATACTGGTTACCACCCTAAGACCTACCTGATTTACCACCGGGGGAACCATTCCTCTCCTCGGGTCGGCGCAGCTCCCACTGCACCATCGCCGTACCCCGGCCCCTAAGGGGAAACAAAAGCACAACAGGGTGAATCAAAAGGACAATCAAGGGGAGCCACCTCCCGCCATAGACTTACCTAATTTTACCGCCGGAGGTATAACTCTTCGACTCTGGTTTTCTCTCAGCACCTGAATAAAGGAGAAGACCACAGTTTACGGGATTGGATAGGAGTGATGGTCAGGCATTTGAACTCTTACGAACTGCATACTTACGGCGTCTTTCAGGGAGAGTCAAAATAGCCCTGGAACTCACCAATTTCTTTGACCAGTGGAGCAACTGGTCCATCACGCGCCCCTGCGCTCGAAGCAGGATGGAGAGCTCACCCCTTCAAACCATAAGGTGAGACTTTAGAGGGGACATCGGAGGTGGTAAGTGGGGAGAACAACGGGGGTGGGGGGAATGTACGCTCAACTCCACGGGTGGTTAATTCCCCTTTCTCCATTCACAGAAGAGTACTCCTACCGGCCAGACTAACCACACATCTCGGCCCTACGCATTACGCTGGAGGAGGCCGCAGCAGCCCAGATCAGACTGGCTCCTCTGTGGGAGTCAGGTGAGCGTAACACATTGAGTCTCTCACTTTCTGTTTGCTTGCAGGTGATAAGCAGAAGAAAACATGTGCTTTATATTCAATGGAAGCCCTATCTGTTCAAAAACCTCATTCACAAAATGTGGCCCATTGTTGGATCTCAGCACCCCACACACACATTCCATTTTAGAAATACTTTGCATACAAAAAGTTGCTGCACAATTGTCATCAGGGTGTTTACATGGACCTGCCTCTATCCACCTAGAGAAGGGACACACTACCACTAATTGATTACCTATATCTATTACATATCTGCAGCATATCGACATAGTCAATATGTAAATGCTGAAACTGGCCATTCAGTCGAGGTATTACCCCTGTAATTGTTCTGAGTGTATGCCCAGCAGTAAACCTTTGACACACGATGCAATTCACCATAACGAATGCAATATTTTCTAACAAATTCGGAATGAACCAGTCTTTGGCAATCGTAGCAGCAAGACTCTCCCTAGTTACATATGCGGGGTAATGCAGCTGTTCAAGCGCAACTCTTAACAATGCTAATGGCATCCCGACTTTCCAGTGCTATCTTGTCGCCATAATGCTTCCGTGGGGGATAAAGAACACCCCCTTTGATTCCATAAATTCTGCTCTTCCTGCAATGCACTCAGTTTGATACATTTTTGAAGTACCATCAATAAAGAGAATTTCCCCTCCTGACAAAGCATTTTCTTTCACACGAGGTATATCATCATAGAATTCAACACAATTAGCACAGTCATGCACATGATCACCGTCAGCTATTGGCTCAGCTACAAACATGGCAGGATTCACTATTTTGTATCCCACAATTTTAATCGTCAGATTCAAAATCATTACCTCATAGGCTGAAGTTCAATGTACCCTTGGGTTTTCGAAAATGGCAAACAGAGCATGCTCCACGAAGAGAGTCATAGAGCAGCCCATGACAATACTTGAAGACTACTCAATTGCCAACACAGCGGGCTGCCAATGACTGTTCGCATGGAAAGTGTGCTTTCATAACTGGGTCTAAAATCCCACTGTAATATGCTAAAGGCTTGTACCCCAATGTGGTCCGCTGTGTAGGTACTGCTGTCATGACTGCAGATAAAATGCCTCTAATAATTGGGAATTCCCAAAACAGGGGCCGTACAAATAGCTTTTTTCAATTCCTCAAAATATTCCTACATTTCTTCAGTCCATTCTACTTTCACTTTATCTATTTGTGCTTTCTTTAAAGCTTGCCAAAGGGGTCTTGTGTATGAAGTGTAATCAAACACCCAGCCCCTAACATAGTTGCATAGTGCCAGAAACTGTTGCATCTGTGCCAGAAACACTATCTGTGTTTGGCTTTGCGGTTTTCATAATCGCCTCAGCACTTTCCGGTGTCACCTTATTTCCTTCATGTGATATTAACTGCCCTATGTATAACACTTCTTCTTGGCAGTATTGTAACTTCTCTTTGTCTGCCTTGTATCCTTTGCTAGCATAGTCATCAACTTAATCGAGTCTTGCCTGCACTCATCTTCCGTCGTGGTACACATTAAAATGTCATCTACATACTTTATCACTGCATTCTTAAGATCAATATTGCCTACATCAATCTGTAAGACTCTATTAAATATCGATGGAGACTCACCGTACACCAAGTATGTTTCAGTCGAGTTTGGCGGAACGTAAAAGAAGTTACTTCTTGCAAATTCTTATGCAACGGGATTGAGAAAATGTTCAAATTGATCACTTTGAAATATCGAGCTTCCACTGGGATACTGCATAGTATTGTCACTGATTTGGGAACTAGAGGAAATTCTGCTTCTACAATCTGGTTAATCAATCTCATACCTTGTATGAATCTCCACAACCCTCCCTTCGATTTTTTGCTCGGATACAACACGTTATTAAATGATGATTCTGATGGCACCAGAATACTTTCCTTCATCAGTGCTGAAATAGTCTGGAATATTGCCTCATTAGACATGGGGTACTGTCTTGCTCGAGTTAAAATCACCTATGGCTTCAGTTTTATTTTGACTTCCCCTATTCCCTTTAATAGGCCTATGTCATAAGGGCCTGTGGTCCACAGGACGCTTGACACCTTCTCTAAGTCTTCCTGAAAAAATGCTGGACGCTCCAACATTATCACCATTCGCTGTGGGACTTCCCTTTACTCTATTCTTATCCAATATGTGATGCTCATAAAGAACACTACTTCATCGTCTGTTTGGTCCTCCCCAAATATATTGTCGACAGTAATGTCAGTCAATCTGTACCCTTATTTCTGAGCTATTACTGTTCTCCATGGTCTACCCTCATCGTCCATTGCCTTGAGCATCGCCATTTTCTTCCATACTATGGCTGCTTTCAATTCTATAGGGATATTCTGTCCCCCCTCTTCGTCCATAGGTATCTGTGGCCTAAACAAGAACTCGTCAGGTATCCTCACAGTATTTCCCACTAAACTAGGTAGCCATGTCAGTACAATGCTCACTCCAAACCGGAAAACCTCTGGATCCACTGGAATGCCTCACAGAGCCACTTGTCCTGTGAATGCCAGTATAAATGTACCCATGTTTAAATAGTGTATTCCTGGAGTGGAGGACACTATCCCTTGATCAGTAAATGAAATCACTGTTTTAAGTTTTGTCGATAAGTCTTTTCCCAAAATGTTAACTGGTGTCTGTCGCTAATATAAAAAAGGAACAGACATCTCACATTTACCTATAGAGACTGGTAATTCATCAGCAAAAGGAACTCAACTTGTAGCTTCAGAGAACCCTTGAGCATTCATGGCAATTCCCGACATTGGACATTGGATATTTTCCCTCTCGTATACATGAACGAGTAGCCCCAGTGTCTACTCGAAAAGAAAAAGATTTGCCTCCTATCATCACATCGACCCTTGGTTCCTCTTGGGGGTCTGGTGTCACAGATAGTACTAAACACATCAAGTCACCCTCTGAGCTGCCCTATTGTGGGTATAGGCATACTCTTGTCCCTGTGAATAGATGTCCTCCTACCACAGTGGCACCTCCTATTCTGGGTGTCAGCACTTGTCCTGTGTTTGCATATTGCTGTGTCTCTATGGGGGTTTGTTGTGACTGTCCTTGTGGTGGATTCATTTGCACTTGCTCTGGTTGCTGTACCTGCTGCACTTGCCGCGCTTGTGTTTGATACAGTGTCTGATCTTGGGCATACCCTTCCCCAGTTTGTGTGCTACTGGGGGTGCTCGTCTGACAAGTCTCCCTTGGTTAAATCCTCCCTGGGTGCTCTGGTTCTCATTCTGTGCATTCTGAAACCCAACTTGATTATTTTGGAATCCCCCTCTTCCTCTATAGCCCGTACCTCTGCCTTGTGGCACAAACCCATACCCACATTGGTCCATCGGACGCTGATTATTCGCTTGTGATACACCCATTGCTTCCTGCTTTCCCAGTCCTTCTCCTTTTGACTATACCGCCCCTTCTATGGCATATTTTGACATATTCTAGACTAACTTGGCTTTCTCGATTTTCCTAGCCTCACATTTCTTCCCCATTTTTCTCTTGCAATAGCCAACAGTGATGCACTATCGTTAACTGTATCTCAGGCCAGGGTTTTGCTTCCACCCCCACCTGTTTCTTCATTTGTCTCATTTGTCTCGATACTGGCTCAGGCAACCCCTGACATAAAATTCGGTAAAATAATGCCACTGTTTTTTCCCATGGCTGCAGAGTTTCTCTTGAATATCCTGAATGTAACCAATAGGGTCTTCATCTTCCTTCATTTTACGTGTCATAATTGCACCCATATGTGACATATGGGATATTGTACCCTGAGAGCCTTCCAAATATCTGCTCTGGAATAAACAGCGCTCCGTCATGGGCTGTGGTTTGTGCTGTCACACTTGAATACCCTGCTCTCCTCCTTATGTCATCAGCCCTTTCTCCAAGGATAGCTGCCAAGAGACCCTTAATGTCCCCTACGGCCAGTGTATTTCCTCCTGTCATTTTGTCTAGTTCGTATATCCATTTCCCAGTGCCCTAGGTCAAAATCATCAAACTCGGGAGCTTGCATCTTATATTATCCTTCGCCATCTGTGGCCATGGAATATACTGTGGTCTTGTTCCCCCTTTTTCCAATAAGGGAAACTGTGTAAACCCTAACCGCAGTATCCACAGCAGAGACTGCAGGTTAGGGCAGGACAAAGACTGATATGTTTTAGATATTTCTCCTCTGTGAAAGATAGTGAGCTAAAGACTCTGGGTAAGTCTCTCATAACCGCGACTAATGTCCGGCAGAGGGACTCCCAGGACTCCCCCTGTTTTTTGCATATTTAAGTAACTTTGGGTCTCACCCTAAGTTACTCGGGGAATCCAGACGTGGACCCCTTGCTCACTTTTCTTAGAGAAGCACAGCTCCACCTTACTGAGGAGGTCCAAGAAGGCTGAAACACATGTCTGGGTTTGCTGATGGTACAGAGAAGAATTCCCTAGCATTTCAGTGCTGAACTGCCCTAGGGCAGGACAAGGACTGTGATGTTTTAGATATTTCTCCTCTGTGAAAGATAGTGAGCTAAAGACTCTGGGAAAGTCTCTCATAACCGGGATTAATGTCCGGTAGAGGGACTCCCAGGGCCCCCCTTATTTTTTGCACTTTTACATTCCAGCCATCATATCATGACACTGTGGAGATTACCTGCATCCTCCCTTCGCTAGACTGATAGATGTATTGGGAGCTATCTGTGTATCACACGTAAATGGATTTTTGGGGGTAGGAAAGGTGTCACACTCAGATGGATTGTTGGTGGTAAGAAAAGTATCACACTAAGATTGGATTGTTGGGGTAGGAAATGCTCCACACTAAGATGAATTGTTGGGGATAGGAAATGTGCCACACTTGGATTGTTGGGTGTAAGAAATGTATCAAACTTAGATTAATTTTTGTGGGCGGGAAAAATGTTCCACTTAGATGGATTGTTATGGGTAGAAAATGTGCTGCACTTAGATGGATTGTTGGGAGGAGGATATGTATTGCACTTAGATGGATTGTTGGTGGTGGGAAAAATGCTGCACTCCGATGGATTGTTGTGGGTAGAAAATGTGCCACACTTAGAGGGACTGTAAGGGGTAGAAAATGTGCTGCACTCAGATGGATTGTTGGGGGTAGGAAATGTGCTGTACTTAGATGGATTGTTGGGGGTAGGAAATGTATCACACTTGGATTTTTGGAGGTGTGAAAAATGCTGCACTGAGATGGATTGTTGTGGGTAGAAAATGTGCTGCACTTAGATGGATTGTTGGGGGTAGGAAATCTTCCACACGTAGATGGACTGTTGGGGTAGGAAACATGCCACACTTTGATGGATTGTTGTGGGTCAGAAATGTATTGCACTTAGATGGATTTTTGGGGGAGGTTTAACCCCTAAAGTGCCAAGAACGAGGTATCTCGTCCTTGGGATTACCTCCCTGTTGCAAAGGACGAGATATCTTGTCCTTGGCACTTAAGGGGTTGGTGAAAGAGAAAACATCGAAGGCATTGTATGGCGATATACCAAAATTACCAAAAAAGGCCTTGGCACTGGGGGGGGGGGGACCCATGGCAGTTATGCTCCACTTAGATGGATTGTTGTGGGTAAAAAATGATCTGCAGTTAGAGGGATTGTTGAGGGTGTGAAATGTGCTGCACTTAGATGGATTGTTGGGGTAGGAAATATTCCACACTTAGATGAATTGTTGGCGGTAGGAAATGTGCCACACTCAGATGGATTGTTGTGGGTAGAATATATGCTGCACTTAGAGGGACTCTTGGGGGTAGGAAATGTATCGCACTTGGATTGTTGGGGGAAGGAAATGTTCCACAGTTAAAGGGATTGTTTGGGGTAGAAAATATGCTGCAGTTAGAGGGATTGTTGCGGGTGTGAAATGTGCTGCACTTAGATGGATTGTTGGGGGTAGGAAATGTTCCACACTTAGATTAATTGTTGGCGGTAGGAAATGTGCCACACTCAGATGGATTGTTGTGGGTAGAATATGTGCCGCACTTAGAGGGACTCTTGAGGGTAGGAAATGTATCGCACTTGGATTGTTGGGGGTAGGACATGTTCCACACTCAGATGGATTGTTGCGGGTAGAAAATGTATCGCACTTAGAGGGATTGTTGGGGGTAGAAATGTTCCACACTCAGATGGATTGTTGGGGGTAGGAAATGTATCACACTTAGATGGATTTTTGAGGGTGGAAAAATGCTGCATTCAGATGGATTGTTGGGTGTGGGAAAGGTGCCGCACTCAGATGGATTGTTGTGGGTAGAAAATGCACCGCACTTAGAGGGATTGTTGGCGGTAGGAAATGTATCACACTTAGCTGCTTTGTTGGGGATAGGAAATGTATCACACTTTGATGGATGTTTGGGGGTGGGAAAAATGCTGCACTCTGATAGATTGTTGTGCGTAGAAAATGTCCCGCACTTAGAGGGTTTCTTGCGGATAAGAAATGTATCGCGCTTAGATGGATTGTAAGGGGCAGGAAATGTATCGCACTTAGAAGGTTTGTTGTGGGTACGAAATGTATCGCACTTAAGTGGATGTTGGGGGCAGGAAATGTGTCGCACTTGGATTGATCAGGGTAAGAAATGCACCCCACTGAGACGGATTGATGGGGTAGGAAATGTCTTTCTTCTAACTAACCATGCTACAAACTCACCAATTTGCATCCTCACCCTCAAACTCAGAACTAAACACAACCATATCTCGACCGCACACACTTCACCACACATAACATGAAAGTAAACCATGCACAATCATACCTCCACACCACATGGCGCATACTAACCGAAAGTGCACCAACGCGCAGTCTAGCCACTCATCATGCTTGCTTTACCATGTTTTTAAAGCAAGCAAGATAAGTGTTATTACGTCACTAGACTGGCATTTCCATTTAGTACGTCTAGCCATTTCTTACTGTGGCATGCCATTTTTTACTGGGAATCTATCTAATAGATGCCCAGTAAATAAATGTGAATCCATAGTAAGAAACGGCTAGAGTAAATGCCTCAAAATGCCAGGCTAGCCACATGATGACTCTTATCATCCTTGATTTATCATGCTTTTAAAGTGATCAAGAAAAGTGTTATTATGTGCCAAGACTAGCATTTTGATTTAGTAAGGCTAGCAATTTCTTCATGGGCATGTGAATTTGTACTGCCTGTCTATGACATGGCAATTGGTTAAGGCACTCATGTCTCTGAGCCTTTTGTGATTGTAGTCTTATCTGAGTGTTTTTCCTCTGCCTTTCCTGATGGTAATATGTTGGCATCTTGCTCAAGAACCACTAGGTAAGGGGTGTTTGGGACTGCTGGTGCTTTTTCTGAGGATTTGAGAGTGTTTAGCTGACTTTCAATCAGTTTTTTGGTTTGGAAATTTTGGGAGGGACGATTTGTAAGTTTCCAATCTGTTTTTTGGCCTGGTTAGTTGTTCCTATCAGGATTCTTCTGTGTTCCTACTATGTTTTGCAATCCATTTTTGAGCTGATCTGCCAGTAGGATTCCCTGGCTTTGTGTTCTAGTCCTTTTTGTGTTTCTGGCTTTCTTCCTTTCCCCATCCACCCCTTGGCAATTGGCTAAGGCAGTCAGGTGTCTGAGCCTTTTGTCCTGGCAGCCTTCTCTTGTTGATGTCCCTCTGCCTTCTCCCATCAACCTTCATCCATTCCCTAGCCCTCCCTCCCAACTACACCTGACCACTGTGAGGAACTCATGTTGGCCACAGTAAAGACAGACACAAGTGATCACAGTTCAAGGGTGTTTATTGAACAATGAATGCAGGGTGGAAAAACTCCTAAGCTAAAGCTAAATCTAAGATGTGAGCAAGCGCCGACCATCAAATGGAAAATAAGGCAGTCCTTGTGGCATTGTGTCAAAATAACAGGGCCTATACTAAGAAAAACCTAGTGCCAATTCCTTACGACTAAAAGAAAAGTGTGGGACATGGTATCAAAATAAAGGAAACAGTGTTCAAATAATAAGTCAGGATGTGATTGCCTGGTGGTCTACCTTCCCCGTGTTTTTAGCACGGGACTAGGTGGGACTTTGGAGCACAGCACACACTCGAGTATTCTCAGCATGAGCAGACAGTTATGTTCAAGCTAGCACACTACACGCTCAAGCTTCCTCATCACGAGCCAACAGTTCCGTTCCAGCTCTCAGGTTCTTCGATAGTAAAGTCTTCTTCCATTAAATAGTGTCTTGCCTTTGAGGCCTGATGTATCCAACAAACTAAGTTCTGCTTCACGTATACTTTGGGTGACGGCTTCACCCCGGGACCCTCTCTTCTGGGCGCAAATCCCTCACTTAATGTATTCACCAAATTCACAAGACAGTACCCTTCTCAGTGAACTTTAGGTGATAGTTTTCCACCCCTGCATCTCCCTCGGCCAGGCTCTGCTCCCAAATGTCAAGGGGGGGGGGAGGTGGGCTTCCCTTCCCCTTGTCTTGCAATACTTCTTGTTTTCACAAATCTTAATGTCTTTTTAACCAGGCTTTCTGGCTTTTCCCCTCGTAGTCGGTTTCTGTCTACTGGGTGCACTCTCGCAGATTTTTCCGATGTACAGTTCATGTATTAACTTTTCACCATGCAGATTCACTTCCCTTAGCTTGCGCAATCATCTGCCGATCAAAGACATTCGATGGTACAGAGGATTTTACAAGACCACTGTATGACCACTTTGACCTCTTTTCGCCTCTTTCCAAGGACTTCTGGTTACAGTAGTCTTTCTACCATCAGGTAATCACCCAGAGTTTCTTGCCTGAACATCCAAGTGGTGCTGGCCTCCTCTGTTGCTGGTTTCCCCCGCTCTTTAGCTTCGCAAAGTTCAAATTAGCCGTTGGCTACTTTCCGTTCAACACAGTTTGGTTTCTTATCGATTCCCTCTTCGGCTCACCGGCTGTGATGAACCGCTTGCCTTTCTTTATCCTTGGAGTCAAGGTTGGTACCACTGAGACCGACTTCCTTCCCCGGCTTGGTTATCAGCGGAGGAGGGTCTTGCGTACCGTAGACATCTGCTGCAACACAAGTTGGCCTTTGTTCGTGGTCTTATGTTTCCATTTGCTGAGGTTTCATGGCCTGGCTCAGAAAGGGCAAGGTCACTTATATCCTTGTCACCCCCTCAGTCTGCGCTGCCTTTCTCCTCCTCTTGAACTGCCGTTCTGAGTTAGCTCTTACGTTGTGCTGGCTGCCTTGCTCATATCATCCTCTTGTGCTCCACGTTTTATTCCTTTGGGGAAGGGAACGGGCCATCAAGTGTGCATGATTCTGGTCTATTGCCTGACTTTGCCTGACCCTGGTATTGGGACACGTCAGGTAAATGGCCCTGGTGTTAGTCTTTCATGTTGTGCGAAAGTGTTTCTGTGGAAAAAGGGGCATTGTTTTGGAATGTTATATGTGGATGAATGGAGAAATGGTGTTGAAAGAAGAAGAGGGATACCACGTTTCGCCCGTCGGTGTCCAACTCCCCAAGTACCCCCCATTCAGGCGATCCTCCCTCACTGGTCCAACCCCAGGAACTGGATCCAATAGCAATGGCTGTGTCCTGGCCAACTGGATCACAGATCCCCGGGTACTAGCTAGGAGACACCTTCAGGTTTCTCACATTCCCTTCCTTCCGCGATGTAGTCACATTTGTTTCACATGGGAACCAGGAAAGAAAATCTACATTCCCCTGGTCTTTTCCTTTTCAGTGTTCCACAGTGACACAATAGGGTTGTAGATCTAGAAATCGCATGAGCCTAGGGTTGGATTCTTTGCATTGGCTAATCCAAACAAGGGGTGAGTGGTCTGTAACGAGTGTGAGCTTTTGTCCTAATAGGTAATACCTAAGATGGATAATGGCCCACTTTATGGCCAGGGCCTCTAGTTCTAACACAGAGTAATGTTTTTCATGTGGGAATCACTTGCGGCTGGTTAACAAGATGGAATGTTCTAATCCATTGCGAATCTGGGATAGGACGGCTACTAAATCATTTAAGGGAGACATCTGTCTCTAAGATAAACTCCTTAGAGAAGTCGACTACCTTTATGATTGGGTTCTGAAAAAGCGTTTGCTTTAAGGTGTTATAACATATCTCAACCTTGTCATTCCAATAAAGTTTCTGGGGTTCTGCATTCTTAAGTTTAAATGTCAGCCTGGCTGTTTTGTCTGAAAAGCTAGGGATACATCTTCAGTAGTACACTATTAACCCGAGAAAAAATCTAAGATCTCTTTTAGTTTTGGGAGTTGGTGTACCTAAGACAGCTTTTACCTTCTCATGTTCGGGTTGTACATTTCCGTTCCCTTCAAAGAAGCCAAGATATTTTACGGCTGATTGGGCCAATCTGCACTTAGCTGGATTAGCAGTAATAGCAGCATTTCTGTGGACTTTCATGATGGTATAAATATGGAAGAGATGGTCCTCCCAAGTCTTGCTATAAATGACAATATGGTCAATATAAGCTCCACAGAAATCAAAATAGGGTTGAAGGATTTTATCCATGAGGCATTGGAAAGTGGCTGCCGCACCGCGTAGACTGAAAGGTAAAACTTTAAATTGAAATAACCCTAACAGCGTTGAAAACACAGTCATTTCCTTAGCTGGTCCATAAACGGGATCTTGTCAGGATCCCTGGGTACATTTAGGGTAGATAGAAAGGTGGCTTCTCCGGATTTATCAATTAGGTCGTCAATGCATGGCGTGGGATAGGCATCGAAGTCCGATATGGCATTAACTTGATGGAAGTCAATACAGAATCTCCAGGAACCGTCAGGTTTAGTGACAGCACGATAGGACCAGGGTTTTGAGGATGGCTCAATAATGTTGGCTTTCAAAATATTGTTGACTTCCTCGATCGCTATCTGCTTACGGGCTTCTGGGAGAATCGATATGGTTTTAAGTGTATCACTTTACCCTTAGGTGTTCTGATATAGTGGTATGTATTCTATACTCTCCCTGGTATTTCCGAGAATACACCAGGAGATGAAATTACTACATCCTTTAAATCTTGTTGGGGTTGAGTACATAACTCAGAAGAAATTAAATCGAAGTTATCTATGTCTTTGGGAACCAGACAGGCTAATACTTTGTCATGGGTGGCTGACAGGTTCTCTTTCCACTCTTTCAAGAGATTTACGTGATATAATTGGATTTTCTATTTCCTATCCAGTTGGGCTACTCTATACATGCAGGTTCCCGTTCTTTATGCTATTTCATAATGTCAGTGCCATTTGGAGACCAGTTTGTTCTCTGAGGTTGGTAAGAGGACTAGTACTTTCTGTCCTATAGAGAACGACCTTAAGCTCGCTTTTATATCATAAGTGGCCTTTTGTTGGCTTTGAACCTTTGCCATGTGAGTGCAAACTACATCTCGAACCAACTTCATATGTTCTGCATTAAGGTGGGGGTTTTTGTGAGAGGGGAATACGGGCCTCCTCTTGTTCTTCCCAGGTTTCCCAGAGCATGGTGAGTAAATCTCTGGTTCTCTTCCATAGATCAATTCAAAGGGAGAGAAACCCATGGAGGCTTGGTGGGTTTTCCTCATGAAAATAGTCCCCATGGGATCAAGCAGTCCCCGTCTTTTCCATCCTTGTTTACCAGTTTTCGGAGAATTAGTTTTAAGGTCTTATTGAATCTTTCTACCAAGCCATCAGTTTGGGGATGGTACACAGAGGTTCGAAAGGTGGTAATGTGGAGTAACTTTTTCACTTCAGCCATAAATTTACTCATAAATTTCAAACCCTGGTCCATTAGTATTTCCTTGGGGGGAACCAACCCTGGAAAAATACGGTAGAAGATATTTAAGGATCTACTGGGTGTTATTATTTCACATTAGGAATGCCTCTGGATATCAGGTTGTATAATCTACGATCACAAGTACATAGTTATTGCCAAATCTGGAGGTTTCTAGTGGTCCAATTATGTCCATACCAATTCTGGAAAAGGGGACTTCTATAATCAGTAACGGCTTCAGAGGAGCAGGTGATGGAATATGCGTGATGGTCTTTTGAAACATTTCACATGTTTGGATGAAGGTTTTTACATTGACATGAATGCCTGGCCAGTAAATCTTTCCACTAATGTGTGCCTGGGTTTTAGAGTGTCCTAAATGCCCCTCGGTCAGGTAGGAATGTGCGATTTTCAGTACAACCTTTCAATGGATTTTGGGTATTACCAATTGTGTTTTTACCATACCCTCTGGGATGTTTCTTTTCTATAAAGCAGTCCTTGTTTTATAAAGAAAAAAGGACTTAATTTCTCTAAGCCTTATTCTTCTGGTATTGCTTATAAAAATGCTTCAGCGAGAACTGGATCATTTCGATGGCTGAAGAACAAGTCTGGATAGATGGTGGGTTCCTCTCCCTTCCTTTCTTCGACGTCAGCTGACTCATCGGCTTGCCCAAAGCCTAAGTTACCTCTTTCTGTTTTATCTGGTTTACATTCTTTAAACTGAGGAAATAGATTTCTTTCCAAAATCCCCTGGGCAATTTGATCTCTCCGACGTACCTCAAAAGAGATCTCGCCATGGTTTTGAAAGAGAACTTTGACATCTCCCCTAAAGTCAGGATCAATCACACCTGCTAACACGTCTATCCCAAACATCTTCACTAGGCCAGATTTTGGGGCAAATCGAATGGGGGTATCAGATGGGGTATCAAAACCAAGTCTGTGGGAATCATTCCTCTCTTCCCAGGGGGAATAGTAGCTTCCATACTGCTACAGATGTCAAACCCTATTCATTCTTTGGTGGTGATGGATGGGCTAGAGGCTCTCTGACTACGTTTTTGAAATTGTAGGCTTCCCCAATTAGTTTCAATTGAGTCACATCCCATTTCTGACACCATATGTAAGGAACTCAACAGTAAACAACAGTAACAGTTGACAACAGTAAAAGTGATCACAGTGCAAGGGTGTTTATTGAACAATGAATGCAGGGTGGAAAAAACAAAATCTAAGGTGGGAGCAAGCGTCAACCATCAAATGAAAAATGAGGCACTCCTTCTGGCGTTGTGTCTAAATAAAAGGGCCTATACTAAGAAAAACCTATTGCCAATTCTTTACAACTAATTACAGAAATAGTGTGGGACAGGGTATCAAAATAAAGGAAACAGTGTATAAATAATAAGTCAGGATGCGATTGCCTTGATGTCTCCCTTCCACACGTTTTTAGCATGGTACAAGGTGGGACTTTGGAGCACAGCAGCTGCTCAAGCTTTTGCCGCTGTTACACTCACCTGATATCCCCGGGGGCGTCTAGAAGGCTCTGAGATCTGGGACCCTGGATGCGTAGTTGCCCAGTGCTGAATAATGAATCTGCAATTACAGAAGGGAGGATTTGTGATAACTGCCTCTAATGGGTGAATCTCCCACCTCCCTCTGACCGATTCCCTTCCCACTGGGTTCTTTTCTCACCTTAGTTATTTGTAGGGTGAGCTATCCGTCCTGCGTTTCTTGTGTAGGGGCGCTTGACGTTTGTTGGCGAGCTGCCTGAGTTGCTTCACTGGTGCAGTATGCCTTCCTTGGGCGCAGGCCTGCTGTGACCCCGAATCTGCTGGTAGGCAGGTAGGTTTCTTAATTTTAAGTCTTTTTTCTGTTTATGGTGGGAATTCGTTAATGTCTTTATCTCCTTCTTTTCAGGTGTGAAGGTCTTGAATGCTGGCGTGCCGGATGGAGAGGCACGTTTTCTAGGTAAGAGAAAGCGTGAAGCGCAGCGCCTTTATTGCCTTTTAAAGCTAACCTGTGTTTTCTTCTTCTTCTCCTGACAGGCCGCTGTGGTGCTGCGAGTGGATGAGAGCATGATGAACAGGCCCCCGGAATCCATTAAGGTAAGTTCAGCGCTGTGAGGTTGTTTAATATTGAAAGCGAACCTGAATATGTCTCTTTTCCTCTGCAGATGTTGCTGTGGTGCTCCGGATGGAAGCGTGGCGTAGTGCAATGGAATTCAGATAAGACTGATGGAATTCAATGTTTTGGAAGCGTTCGAATATTGTTTTTCCCTTTCTCATTATTGCAAGTCGCAATGATCGAACAGCAGCTGTGGTAGTGGTTCGCCGGAAGTCCTTAAACTGGTACTCACAGGTGAGTGATGTTTCTTCTTCTCGCGGTTTCCACAGATTGCAGCCCAGTTGAGATGCTGAGTGCTGGATGGTGTTTTCTCATGTAAGACAGAATAATCTTGTTCTTGGTCTTGCAGGATTACAGGAAGATGCTGAAGACCAGGAGCTGGACACGGTGAGCGTCACGCTGCTGGTTGCAGAATAACACAAAGCGTGTTCTGCAGTCAGGGTGTGGTTTATATAGCCCAGGTAAAGTAGTACCAGGGAAAGTAATTCCAGGCCTGCCACATCCAAAACACTAGACCGCATGGCTTGGTTCTTAGAACTATAGTGTGTGGGTGCTTCCATGTTGGATTTAAAGGCCCATGTACATAAATGGGACCTAGTTTGAACAGCCCTTCCTTCCTACATATGAGCCGGTGCTGGCTCCAGGAGCCCTTTTGCAGTGGTTTTAAGGCCCTCAGGGTTCTGGTGGGAGCCTGCCTGTGGCACAACTTGTGCCCCCTCACAGTGGTCATGACAGCCCCACGAGCCGACAGTTCCATTCTAGCTAGCATAGTACATGCTTGAGCTTTCTCAGCACCCACCAACAGTTCCATTCCAGCTATCAGGTTCTTCGATAGTAAAATCTCCTTGCATTAAAAATGTCTCTTGCCTTCGAGGCCTGATGTATCCAACAAACAAACACAAAGTTCTGTTTCATGAATACTTTGGGTGAAGGCTTCACCCGTGGATGCCCCTCTTCTGGTTGCAAACCCCTCAGTCATTGTATTCAACAAATTCATAAGACAGTTCCCTTCTCAGTGAACTTTGGGTGATAGTTTTCCACACCTGGATCTCCCCCAGCCAGGCTCGGATCCCAAATGACAAGGGGGCGGGGGTAGGCTTCCCTTCCCCTTGTCTTGCAATACCTCTTGCTTTCACAAATCTTAATGTCTTTTCAAACAGGCTTTCAGGCTTTTCCCCTCATTGTTGGTTTCCCTCTACCGGGTTCACTCTCAACGACTTTTCCGATATACAGTTCATGTATTAACTTTTCACCATGCAGGATTCACTCCCTTAGCTTTCCCAATCATCTGCCAGTCAAAGACCTTTGTCGGTGCAGAGGACTTTACAAGACCCCTGTATGACCACTTTGGCCTCTGTTTGCCTCTTTCCAAGGGCTTCTGGTTACGATAGACTTTCTAACATTGGGTAATCACCCAGAGTTTCCTGCCCGAGCACCCAGGTGGTGCTGGCCTCCTCTGTTGATGGTTTTTCCCCTCTTTAGCTTCTCAAAGTTCAAATTAGCCGTTGGCTACTTTCCGTTCAACACAGTTCGGTTTCTTATCGATTCTCCCCTCAACTCATCGGCTTGTGATGAACTAAATGCCTTTCTTTATCCTTGGAGTCAAGGTTGGTTTCATCAAGACCAATGCCCTTCCCCGGCTTGGTTATCAGCGGAGGATGGTCTTGCGTACCGTAAACATCTGTTGCAACACACACTGGCCTTTATTTGCGGTCTTGTCACCCCCTCGGGCTGCGCCCTCTTTCTCCACCTCTTGTACTGCCGTGCTGAGTTAGCTCTTATGTTGTGTGGACTGCCTTGCTCGTATCGTGCTCTTCTGCTCCACCTTTTATCCCTGTTGGGAAGGGAAAGGGCCATCAGGTGTGTGTGATTCTGGTCTATTGCCTGGCTTTGCCTGACTCTGGTATTGGGACACGTCAGGTAAACGGCCCTGGTGTTAGTCCATTGTCTTTTGTGTTGTGAAAGAGTTTTCATGTGGAAAAAGGGGGTGCAGTGTTTTGGAATGTCCTACATGGTAGGATGGGGAAAAGGTTTAGAAGAAGGGGAATACCGTGTCTCACCCGTCGGTGTCCCACTCGCACTCCCCAAGGACCCACATCCAAGTGATCCTCCCTCACTGGTGCACCCCCAGGAACTGGATCCAATAGCAATGGCTGTGTCCTGGCCACCTGGATCACAGATCCGCAGGGACTAGCTAGGGAGACACCTTCAGGTTTCTCACACCGCCATTTGGTTCTTATTGCTCTGTGTCTCCTCCCATGACTGGAACAGCTGCATTGCATAGGCCCTCCCAAGGCAGCCTTTCTAGATCAGCCAGTGAAGGGCCAGAGGCAAAGGGCAGCTCCCCTCTGTGCAGAACATCTCCCTGTTTAACCCTGTTCACCCATGGAGGACCATCAGAGCAACTTGCAGTTACAACTAAGGTAAGGTGGCACGGGTGGTGATCACAGCCATTACTATGCTCAATTAAAACTCTGCCACTACTACATTCCAACCATTATATCATGACACTGTGGAGATTACCTGCATCCTCCCTGTGCTGGACTGATCGATGTATTGGGAGCTATCTGTGTATCACACTTAAATGGAGAAGAACCATTGCAACATTTTTGAAAACACAGGGAATAATTTTGACAGCACTACGTACAAATCACAAGAAAATACTGAACAAAAACAAATTACACAATTGTAGAGAGAAAAACAAAAACAAAAGACCCCTGGGTTATTTTTATGTGGGTGTCTTGGATGGTCACCCACAGAAAATAACCCAGGGGTCTTTTGTTTTTGTTTTTCTCTCTACAATTGTGTAATTTGTTTTTGTTCAGTATTTTCTTGTGATTTGTACGTAGTACTGTCAAAAGTATTCCCTGTGTTTTCAAAAATGTTGCAATGGCTCTTCTCCCTGAGCCTTTTTATTAGTGTCAAATTATGATAGAACGATGATGTCAAATTGTGTTCTTGTGATATCTCTTTTAAAAAAAAAAACCTTCTTTATGATATAATTTAAACCAAATAAATTACTTTTTCATATAGTTTTAGTGTGTACTCTACAACCTTCTTCATGTGGAATACGAGCAAATTTGCCCACATGTGTTAAATGTGTAAACAATGTTCCAGTGGCACAGTAGCGTAAAGCAGGGTAATCAGTCTCAATTTCTTGTTTGTATCTTTCATGACACTAGTTTCCTCTGATCCTCTGAGTACTGATCCCCCATATACAAAAAATTGGGAACTTACCTGATTTAGGTATAACTCACACTTAAATGGACTGTTGTGGGTAGGAAATGTGCCACACTCAGATGCATTGTTGGGGGTAGGAAATGTATTGCACTTAGATGGATTGTTGGGGGTGGGAAAATGCTGCACTCATATGGATTGCTGTGGGTAGGAAATGTGCCACACTAAGAGGGATTGTTGGGGTTGGTAAATGTGCCGCACTTAGATGGATTGTTGGGGGGTAGAAAAGGTGCCTAACTTAGATGAAATGTTGGGGGTGGGAAATGCATTGCACTTAGAGGGATTGTTGGGGGTAGGAAAAGTGCTGCAGTTGGATGGATTGTTAGGGTTAGGAAGTGTATCACACTTAGATGGATTGTTGGAGGTAGGAAATGTGCTGCACTTAGAAGGATTGTTGGGGATAAGAAATGTATTGCACTTAGATGGATTGTAGGGTGCAGGAAAGGTATTGCACTTAGATCGATTGTTTGGGGTAGGAACTGTATCACCCTTAGATTGATTGTAAGGGGCAGGAAATGTATTGCACTTCGATGGATTGTTTGGGGTAGGAAATGTATTGCACTTAGGTGGATTGTTGCAGGATAGGACACGTTTTGCACCTTGATTGTTTGTTGGGGGTAGGAAATGTCAGTCATAACTTTATTCGGCATTGAGCAATAAATGTTTTCACAACAAAACAAAATAAAGCATTACAGACAAAGACACACTTCTTTCATTGAAACATACATTTGAATTGTACAGAATAGAATGACCATAGGGCCCAGATTTAACACGAGGGGAACTAGGTACATTGCAAGTACTTTTCAGCCTAAGTCCGACGGCTGATCACTGGAGCACTATAGTGCATCACTGGCCTTCAATGTCTGTGTGTGAGAGAGCACCACAGAGTCCTCTTCCCAATGAGACAGCATTTGCTCCAGAGAGTACAGGCCTCTGTGACATGTTTTCCAGGGGGTAGGCAATTGAACAATTTGCAGAGGGGTAACACATCCTGCCAAATCACCATATCCCATTGGCCATTCCAGGGTCCCCAAAGTGAATGCTGACAGAATCAAAGGCAATTCCCCCTCCTGGGGAATCTTAGTGCAGTTAACAATGTGTTCCTACAATGCAAATATACATCCCCTCACAGTTCGAAACCAGTGTGTACATTTATTTGACAGTGTTTCCCTGGGTTCATACTGGTTTGGGGCCAGTCTGGAAACTCTATGTAAAAATGTTGACGCCCCCTAGCACAGGTTGTTTTTGGCCTCCTTACTTTAACAATGGGGGTAGGTGGATCATGACCCAACCTGATCACTGCTTTGTCACGTCTTGCACTTGTCCTAAGGGGGCTAGCAACCTTCAGACTAGAGTTCTGCCCCAATGGACACAGGAACATTTGTTGTGAACTCCCAGTTAGAATATGACAGCTTGAGTCTATTTTGGGCGATGATCCTTTGCCCACTTGGGCGCATGCAGTGTTGATCCTTGTTTTATTCCCATTAGTGGGTCCTCTTCCACTCCGAATTGCTCTGAGATTGTTGGAGTATATTTCAAGCACGGGAGATCCAGCTTTTCCCGGATTGTTTAAAGCTTGTTTGTCACCCTCTTCATTGGTTAATGGTTCTCCATGTCTGTTCCCTTCCCAGCTACATCAATTAAGGATAGAACTAAGTTCTTTATAAACAAGAGTTCAGATAGAATCATGTTGCAATGGCATTATCTGGTCACTGGGCCCTCCTCCACAGTCTGTGCAGGAATATGCTTGGCCACTGGATCTTGGTGGGAAGGTGGGCTGGCTATTGTATCCAACAAGTTGATGCTACATGCCTCTATTGGATTGACCTCACTCCCTCAGCCACAGTTCCCCTGCTATCGGCCAAATGTCTTTCACCACTGGGTAAAGACCCAATATAAGATCCTTGTGGGATACAGATTTTAATGATGAGCTCATCTATGGTGCCCGTTTTGGATGCCGATATATTCTCCACTCCACTTATTGAGGAGTTTGAAGGTTTGGCGGTAGGGCAATGATGCTCTAGCCGGCATGGTTTCGGACACAAAACAACAAGGCCTGAAGACAACATAGTAGTCGGGGTGGAAATTGGAGCACAGGTGGCTATACCATGATAGTTATCTTCCCCTATATCCATGTTCTAAGAGACTCCAAAAACAGTTGAGATCGGCTGCTGGAAAGCCTCCCCACCCTCAGGGAATAGTTGATCAGTGCAGAGCATAGTCGTGTTATCAAGGGGCTCATCCCTCATCAAGCACACAGCACCCAGGCCTTTATAAAATGAAACAATTATAGAAATCAGTTTCAATAGGAGCTTTGGCATTATGCAGGGACGTCATTTGGGGGTCTCCAGAGGTTTTTTTTTTGCAATGCAAGCTCCTTGCCTGTGGCCAGCACCATGTGGCTCTTTAATTCTGGAGTGGCTTGTTCAGGCCCCTTAAAAAAAGAAGAACAATAAGAACGGGAGTGCCACAAGTCTAACACTCTCAGCAATAACACTAAATAAGAAAGAATAGGAACGCCAAAAAATGTGTCTTTCTGGAATTCTATAAAATAATTGCTAGACTCATTAAAGGTTTATTTTAGGCACACTTCAGGGGTGAGTCACTGATTTAGTCTGTTCCTAAACAACTCAACTCAGCCTTTCATCCTTCTGAGGTCGATAAATGGGTACCAACACAGGTTGGATGATATTGGGTGTATATTTCTTCTATGTGAAGTGCTTAACAGTTAGCGCTATATAATAACACATCATTATCATTTGGTCATGGACTTCTGCTTGCATTCACAGTAATTTGGTAATATGGACCTATACACACTGATGTTAATGATACATATAGCGATCCATTCTTGTATGAAATGTACATCACATTATAGTGATATCGTAACCATATTTTTCGGAGTGTACAATGCTATGTGATGCCACTTCCTGTTTTGTAAATGGGTGAAAGGTTGTCTTCCATCACTCCCCGCGATATCACTTCGGGGTGGGGTCAAATGACATCACTTCCTGTGATCTCATCAGGGGGGTCAAGGGTCGTGTGATGTCACTTCAGCTACCCCTGGCATTTTGGTGAAATGACGTCCCTGGCATTATGGTCGATATTTTCCCCATCCAATGGTCCATGCTAACAGGGGCATTAAATGAGCCCAGAAACTCATTGCTGATTGGCAGATGGGCTTGCCTTCAGGGGTCTTACTGGGCCTATTGAGCTGGCCTCAGCAGCACTTGATGACGGCGTTGAAGTTATAAGAGGCATTTTCCTCTTAAGTGTCAACATTTTCCGTTTAGCTGTTGGTCCTGATGCAGATGGAAGTACAGGAACTAATGCTGGTGGTGCTGATGGTGCTAGCATGGCACAGGACGACATCATTAGTGGACTGGTCATGGGTGAGTGGGTGATTAGGAAAGTACTCCTAAAGATCAAATACACAGTTAGGGGCCACACAACAACACAAATCCACTCCCCCAATTTCCAGGTGCGCCTGCTGGCCACTGAAGATCGCTCTTGGTCTTTTGATCACTGTTGGTTGGGGTGGCCCTCTCCCCCATCTTAAATCTCGCCTTGTTTCGCTGGACTGCTAGCCCAGGTCTCTTTTCTTTCTCTCCCTTAGAGGACCGCCCCTTACTGCAGTCTAATTAAATGTTTCAGGTGTGCTACGGGTGGGGGCGCCCCTAACGTGCACAGGTAGACGGTGCTAGCAAAATGATGTGGCCCTCGGCCAGTGGTGTGTCCCCGAATCACAAGCACTCCGTGTCAGGAAAACACCAGCTATGCAATCGAGCAAGTGAAAAAGAGTAAAAAATCCAATGGTTGCTGAATGGCAAGAAGCGGTTTTACTTTCACGTGTAATGTGCAGCAGTTAGTAATTAACAAGTGGCACTTTGAAACAGGCTTGTAAATTGAAATCGGGCTTGCAATAAAGCCCGAAACAAAATTTTCATTTTCAGCGTTTAAAAGCTTCCTTAAAACGTTTGATTAACTTCAGTTACTGGCTTGAATATCAAGCATAAGCAGAAGTAGAGGAGGGCCCCCGAGAGTTGGTGTCCTTACTGAACACCATTTGACACAGACAGCACAATTCGAGGTCAATTACAAACAACTCGCGACCTCTCTGGCACACGTCAGCTCAGTGGTGATAAAGATAAGATGGAAAGCCCTCAGCGCCCTGCAAACACCCTCTGGGACGGCAACATCAGCACCCGTATCCCTCGCGGGGGAGATGAAAGGATTTAAGGTCCTCAGCAAGTGGGCAGTGCACACAGCAGCAAGATTGCACACAGGCTTCCGGGGACGCCAACATCCACTCCCTTCATGAATAACACGTGCTAAGCCATTTTGGAAATATAGCGCACTTAGATGGATTGATGGGGGCAGGAATGGTCTTGCTCCTAACTAACTGTACCAAAAACCTACTATTCTGCATACTCACCCTCAAACTGTGAACTAAACACAACCATACCTTTAACGCGCACCACTTCACAACACCCAACATGAAACAAAACTATTCACAATCATACCTCAACACCACAAGGCACCTACCAACCGAAAGTGCACCAAAGCTCAGTGAGCAGTTTCTCCGAACTGGATCTGCGAACAGCACAGAAAAGCTCTCTTGCTCTTCTCCCTCGCAATCCCACTAACAAAGATCCCCTACCCCCTCCTTCCTTTTCCGTTCCGTCAGAGTGCAAGGAAACCACGCAAATGGCAGCGGTGCGCTGTACAAGACCAATGAACATAACATAACATACCATACTATATATGCGCAGTAAAAAATGTCATGCCATAGTAAGGAATGTCTAGACTGCATCCAAATTTTAGTCCAGCCATGCAATAACACTCATCATGCTTGCTTTTCCATGCTTTTAAAGTAAGTATGATTAGTGTTATTACATGGCTACAATGCATTTTGATGCAATCAGTCTAGCCATTTGTCACTGTGGCATGACATTTTTTACTGGGCATCTATAATACGGTATCTCAAATGCCCAGTAAATAATGTCATACCATAGCAAAAAAGGGCTAGACTGATTGCATCAAAATTGCATACTAGACATAATAATCCTTTTAAAGCAAGCATAACTTTTTACGTGACGAGACTGGCACATGGGTCTAGCAAGATTAGCCATTTCTTACTGAAGCATGACATTTTCTACTGTGCATCTATGATACTCTATCATAGACTTTCAGTATAATATGTCATGCCAATTTTAGAAATGTCTAGACTGATGCATCACAATGCCAGTCTAGCCATGTAATAACAGGTGCAGTACATGTAGCCATTTCTTACTGTGACATAAGACTTTTTATTGGCCATGTATGCCCGGTTAAACCGATTGCATAAAAAAGATTTGTATATTGGTGTATCAAGTCTAAGCCATTTCTAACTGTGTCATGACATGTTTTACTGTCCATAAATGAAACTCTATCATAGACTTCCAGTAAGAAATGGCTACATGGATTGCATTAAAAGGCCAGTCTAGAAAAGTAATAACACTCATCATGCTTGCTTTATCATTCTTTTAAAGCAAGCATGATTAGTGATATTATGTGGCTAGAATGCATTTTGATGACACCAGTACAGCCAATTGTCACTGTGGCATGACAAGGCATTAGTTTGGAGCCATTTGTGATGAGGCTGGAAACACAGTGAGTTACTTTCGTTTTCATGTTTGAGTCAGATGCAGTCAGTGAAAAGAAGGGAGATCCCTTTAATTTGTGCTTGCCAGGTCCGTTTGAGCGATTCACTACCTGAACGCTCTTATGAAACACAAATTAGTAATTGTTGTTTTTGTTTAGAAAAATGCTGATTAGATTTTTGCAGCCATTGGTTTCACGATTCATTGCTGATTCATGGAATTTGTGCGCTGAAACGTGGACTTGTGCGCCATTATGCCCGCACATCCCTGTTTAACAAATGGGGATTTGCGGGCAGAATGGTGCTCAAAGCCCCTAAGTTCTGCCATTTCATTTGTAGATCTGGGTGGTCAGTCCTGATAAAAACACTTTGAAATGTCATTCGAGAGATGTTAAAACTAGGAAAAGGGGAAATAGACTAAAGCTCATTCAAATGAAGACAAAGATATGTAAAACCAACGCAAACAGAAACATCTACCTCCCACTGCTGGTTGTAAACCTATGGATCTTTCAACCCAATGATCTGTGGAATAGACTGATTTCCGGCGAGGAAACGAGATGGACTATAGCGCTGGTCAAACTAATTGAACTTGCATTTGAACAGATTAATTGCCAATCGTCCGAGGGTGGCTCTCCCTAGGGCGTAGATTTAGGAGGGAAGTTCAGGCAACCGTTCTATTAGTAGCCAGCGTGACGCACCAGTTGTTGGGAGGTTTTGTAGACAGAGAAGTATTTCTTTTTATCGTGATCAGCGGATGTGAAAAAATTTGATAAAACTTAGTTTTAACTGAGTAGAAGTTCAAACATAAAAAAAAAAAATATATATATATATGTGGTAGCGGCCGTGTAGTTATGGTTAAGTTGCTATACTCATAGGAAGAACAGTTTTTCGGCGGCTTATAACTTTGCTCCCCATGGACGAATGCGCACCAAACTTTGCAAAAAAAGTATATGGGCGGCTTTGAATTTTTTTTCTCCACGTTTGGCGAGGTTTAGTCGGGGGGCAAAGTTATAGGGGGTCCCAAAAACATTTTTTTCCCCATAGAGTGAATGGAGAAAAAGTTTGCGCACGTCTACAGGTTGAACGGCTGGACCGATGTTCGCCAAATGTGCGGCAGGAGCGGGGGCTTGGGTCAGAAAGCGTGCTTTTGTGTGTTTGGTGGAAATCCGACCACTACCTTTTTGTGAAAATACTGAAATGTACAACCCAAACAATTTCTGATATTTGGGTCCGCTGCACGGACCCATTTCCCTGTTCGCTCCGCGGACTGCAGTGTCATTGGCCTGTGGTACGCGGTGATGTCGGCGAATGTTGGATGCGGCCAGTGGTTGCCTGGAGGGAAGCATGCTCCTCGTGAAAGTTTTTGGGAAACGCTGCCATGGTGTATCGGAGGACAGTGCGGCGACGGAAGGGTGTGGAAATTGGACAATACGGGTGGGTGAGTGAAAATTGGGTAATGTGAAAACTGTCTGTACGTGGAAGAAGACGGAGGAGTGCCAGTAGTGTTTGCTCGTACTGTCTGAACTGACGGGTACCTACACAGGCAAGTACTTTGTGTGGTGATTGGAGGCAGGTGCCCCAACGGCCCCAGACATTGTGCCGCCACTTGTTTGCGGACACCTATTTTGGTGGAGAGTGATGGTAGGTATATTTTAGAAGGGGAACATTTTGTAAATGACATAGGTTAGGAGATAGCGCAGGTGGGTGTGCTATGCGGATGGAATGCAGTAGTTGCCCACATGGTATTATGCATGGGTTAAGGAACTTGCGTTGAGTTAGTGGAAGGATTACAATATTGGCTGCATGGAGTAAGGACGTAGACATTAGGTCATGGAGTGAAAAGCGTTGACTTTTACCATACACACCGCACTAACGCAAGTGTGGGTGTACATCCGGTGCAGGGTGGTGCTTGCATAGTGTGGTGTGTGCAAATTGATTGCAGTAGGCTACTGTTGTGAACCAAATGTGGGTACTTTGGCAGTGGTACTATAGTTTAGGAATGGAAGTGGGGACGGCTATAGTATGTGAATGAAAGTGGACAGGGGTGCAGGAGAGAGTGTTTTCTTTCTACATTAGGTTAAGTGGTGCTATTTGCTGCTGTATAGGTACATGGTGGTGAGCAGGTTCGGTAGTAGTGCTGGCAGTAGTGCTGTGTTTGTGGATAGGTAAGGTTGGTCACATGGTCAAATGAATGGTGCAATTATGTATTAGTGATAGTGTTGAAGGTGTACACTGTTGGGTGCATGGCCATAGGGTGCCATTGGGTGCATTAGGGTAAGTGCTACTATTTGCTGCTGTATAGGTACATGGTGGTGAGCAGGTTGGGTAGTAGTGCTGGCGGTAGTGCTGTGTATGTGGATAGGCGAAGTTGGTCACATGGTGAAATGGATGGTGCACTTATGTAATAGTGATAGTGTTGAAGATGTACACTGTTGGATGCATGGTCGTAGGCCATGCACTCAAGAGGGTAGGACTGTAGGACACACATGGCACTAATGCATTTTGGAATGTGCAGCAGTTACATTCTGGTGAATGGATGGTGCCATTATGTAGAAGTGAGACTGTTGAAGGCCTAGACTGTTGGGGGCATGGCCGAAGGCCGTAGTCTGTAGGCCATGCACTCAAGAGCCTAGAACTCTAGGATAGCGACGGTACTAATGCTTTTTACAATGTGCAGTACGTAGAGGGTGATGACCTGTAAAAAAAAGGGTGTGCAGCACATTTGAAATGCAATAAAGCAGAGCAAGTGAGCTGCCCTGTTACAAAATGGAAAAGTATTTGATGAGTTGGTGATGTGAAAAGTGATGCAGTGTGGGAAGTGGGTGCTGGGTTTGCATACTGTTACTATGGCAAAGGATATGATACAAGTGTACTTTAATTGTGATTGGTAACTATGCTGTGTGATGCTTTGTGGCACTAGGGACAATATTGTGCAACAGTGGTGGGTAGGTTGGCAGTGATACCATACTTTGTGAATGGGTCTGAGTAGGGTTGGTGGAGGCTGTGGTATGTTTGTGTATTTTGCTTATAGCGACCTCTTTTAGTGAATGAGTGCAATATAGAGGTTATGTATGTGATTGCTGGATGTGTGTGCAGGTCACCTGTTTGCGGCCACCTCTTTCTGTGGTAAGTGGTGTTAGGTACAGTGTAGAAGGGGAATGATTTGCACATGAAATAGGTTGGGTGTGAGCGCGGATGGGTATGTTATGCGGATGGAATGCGGTACTTGGCCACATGGTGGCGTGCATGGGTTAAGGAATCTGCATTGGGTTTGTGGAAGAATTATAATATTGGCTGCATGGACAAAGGCCGTACACCGTAGGGCATGCAGTGAAGAGCGTAGGCCTTTACCATATCTAGTGCAGTAAAGTGAGTGTGGGTGTACATCTGGTGCAGGGTGGTGCTTTCATAGTGCGGTGTGTGCACAATTATTGCAGTAGGCTAGTGTTGCGAACTGAATGTGGCTACTTTGGCACTGGCACTACAGTTTGGGAATGGAAGTGGGGGCGCCCATAGTATGTGAATGAAAGTGCACAGGGGTGTAGGAGAGAGTGTTTTCTTTCTACATTATGGTAAGTGTTGCACATTGTAGCTGTATAAGTCTATGGCGGTGCACAGGTTGGGTAGTAGTGCTGGTGATACTGCTGTGTATGTGGATAGGCGAAGTTGATGAAATTGATGATGGCATTACGTAACAGTGACAGTCTTGAAGGTGTAGACTGCTGGGTGCCTGGCTGAAGGGCGTAGGCAATGCACTGATGGTAGTAAGGCATTTTATAGTCTGCAGCAAGCAGAGGGTTATGATCTGTAAAGGATGGGTGTGGAGCATATTTCAGACGCAATAGAGCAGAAGAAGTGAGCTGCCATGACTGCTTGTTTGATTTTGCTGGTGAGGACATGGTTACAGCATGGTAAACTTTTTGATGTGTACTTGGAGATGGTGCTGTGAAAAGTGATGCAGTGTGGGCACTGGGTGCTGGGTTTGCATACTGTCACTATGGAGTTGCGGTGCCTGTGTTGAAGGGGTAGCCTATTGGGTGTATGGCCGAAGGTGGTAGGCTGTAGGCCATGGATTGAAGAGCATCAGACTTTGGGAAATCCACACCGCTAATGCAATGTTGACTGTGCATCTGGTAGATAGTGATGTCCTGTAAAGAATGGTTGTGCAGTACGTTGCAGATGACATAGAGCAGTAGAAATTAGCTAGCAGGTGTGAATGTTTGGTTCCGCAGGTGAGGTGGATGGCAGAATATGGTAAAGTTTTGAATGTGTGATTGGAGATGGTGCAATGAAAAGTCACGCAGTGTGCCCATTTGGTGCAGTGTGTGCATATTGGCAGTATGGCATAGGGTGTGGTTGAAGTGTAGCTTATTTGGGTTCTTTACTATGATGTGTGCAGAATTGTTGAGGTACGGAAACTGTTGTGACAATGTTGTGGTTAGGTTGCTAGTGAAACACTACTTTGTGAAAAGTAGTGGGTAGGTGTAATCGAGGCTATGGTATGTTTGTGGATTGTGGTAATTGCGATCTGTTTTCGTCAATGAGTGCTTTATGGATTAAGGGAGTTGGGTTGAAGTGCCGCTATGTATGTTATGTTTGTGTACTATGTTAGCTTCCTTCATAGTTGTATGCATGCATTCATGGTCTTGTTGTGGGTGTGCGCAAGGTTGGAGTGTTGTGTGCATGGCAAAAGGTGTGCATGGTGCATTGGCAGATTGTTGTGGATGGTGAAATAGGGTATCGTGTAGGAAAAGGTTATGGTGGAAGGGCTTTGGAAGCAAAGGGAACGTGTTTAAGGGGACAGATGGAGTTGTGTACAGAAATGGTAGTGTGCAATGCAGAGTTTCAGTATGTGGTTGGTGTAGGCGTTTTTTAAAATTGGACATTTGTTAGTCCTTGCAGTGCACAGTGGTAGCGGAGTTATGGTTGTGTAGCGTACCGTAACTTGCAAATTTCTGCGAATTTCTGGGGTTTTTGGGTTTTACCTGTAACCATAACGTCCCTGTAGCAACGTTTTTCCATTGCA
The DNA here is from genome assembly GCF_040938575.1 of Ambystoma mexicanum. NCBI lineage: Eukaryota > Metazoa > Chordata > Amphibia > Caudata > Ambystomatidae > Ambystoma > Ambystoma mexicanum. The sequence continues at coordinate 76,240,815 of NC_090926.1, read as the reverse complement.
TTTCATAGGTTTTGTAGTGGTGCAACTTAACCATAACGTCCCTTTAACAATGTTTTTTGTTATGCATATATATATATATATATATATATATATATATATGGTCTCACCTAATAGGCTGTGTTTTTTTACTGTGGTTTGCGTCCATACATTTGCACAAATGGTTTTTGATGCTTTGGGCACAGGGTTGGTTTTGTCATGTATTAAAGTGATCAGGGGATATCTCTTGTGTATAGAGATTTATTTGCACATTGTGTCTGTCTTCTTATATATGTTGGGACACTATGATGAATTGCACGCAGCATTTCTTTGCGACAATTTTTAAAAAAGATTTGCTGTTTGAATATTATGTGGTGCAATGTACTGTTTTATCTATGTATATGTGTTTTTGATATTGTGAAAACAATTGCTTGCTGCTAATCTATGTCCCAGCTTAGGCGTCCTTAAAAGTGATATTATACAATAAATGTGATTTTATGCGGATCATAGAACCTTCATCCCGCCCTTTTGATTATGTCTTTATGAATTATAGCCCTTGGGATTAAGTTTTACGGGCTTGCCTACCCTAGTTTGGTTCTAGAACAGCCAGTATTGGCTGATTAGGTTGGGTTATATACCCTACTAAATATTTCACCTAGTATTTCTTTTGATATTCCCTCCACCATGGATGCCCTTTTTTGTGCCATCATTTTACGATATAACAAAAACTGATCTATCATATAACACTAAAACAACCAGTGACTCACAGCTTAGGTGTAAAAAGAAACAGTTTCTCACACTAATGCACAGCCATTTGCTAAAAGAGCATTTAAGAGGGAACATTATCCCACTTGGGCTTCAAGTATGGAATGGATCCTTTCTATGTTTAGATGATGTCCTTTTCAGAAATAGCTACTAAGTGTAGAAGAGACTGTATTATTATTACTATAACAAGGCTTTAGAATTCAGTGATAAGAGCAGAGAGGAATTGGAAATTGCTGAATTGGCATTTTTAAGTGCTGCCACTATACAGACCGCCAAAGACAAGTTGGATCTCATCCAAAAACAACAGGATGAATTTATTAAAATGTTAATGAATAAAACAATTGATGAATTGAAAAAGGGCCTTGCCAGCTTTAACAGAGAAAAAGTGTATCCCTATTTACAAGCTGATCATCCGGGCAGGTATATTGGACACAACCCACATCACATAGAGGAGCCACTGGGGGCTATCAGAAAACGTGGATAACTTTTTCTGACTCATCGTCTGGGTTAGAATTAAAATCAGAACAATATTGGGATAGAGGAAGTTAGGTGAGAAGAGGTAATAGACAGCATTTTTATTTAGTGTGAGGAGTCAGGAATGAAAGCCGGACACAAGTTTGCCATGTTTCTGGTTAAAGACTTTTATTGAAAACAAAAGGGTTAGCAAAATGCCTCTCTGACCCTTCTCTAAGAGTAGTTTCCGTACCTAAAACCAAAAACTAGGGATCTCTATGTGTCAGGATGTCAAAATCAAAACTGTCCTTGTGTCCAAATGTTCTATTCTGACCCTCACACTATTAATCAAACTATAAGGTAAAAAGGGCAATGTCTTTAACTTTTGGTGATTTCAATAGTGTTCATAAATGAAAATGCACAACTCCAACACAAACGTTCTCCGAGGTAAAAGAACCTTAGTTCCAGAGGTTGTGTCCTTCACCTCGATTCTTCCTCAATACAAATGATTCCCAAACACAAAACGTTCTTCAAGATCAAAAGACTTTGGTTCCAGAGGGTGGTTCCCTTACCCTCAGTTCTCCCCATATTTGCATACCATACATTCATATATGGGTGGGTGTTAATCACCGCCGTCCTCGCTGGGTTTCAGGAAGTAGAGGCTCAGGTTAATCAGGCAGAGGTAGTAGTATAACAGGAACTCCCAGAACTCCAACTGCATCATGGGTTCTTCCTGAACCCAGGTCTCCTCAACTCAAGGGAACTCTTTCTTATGATACACCCCTCTGCTGGTAAGAAGTAACAGTCAGAGGAGTGATTCACACCAAAGAGCGGGGAACACGTGCACCACTTACACCAAGCTGTAAAGAAACAAGAACAGATTAGCTGGATGATTAAACAAGAACAAGAAAAACAGGGTCCCCAGAGTTTCCAAGTTTACCTTAATCTGAAGGATTCGAAACACAGAGCATAGATCTAAAAAGACAGAACAGACTCATTACCCTTCTACTTCTTTCAATGTTTATAAAGGGGATACAGGATAAGGAGAAGTAAGGCTCACCACAGCAAGGGTATTCGGGCGGCAATGTAAGGTAACCAGTGATAGGGAACAACAGTGTGTATAAAATAATAAACAGGTAGTTAGTATAGGGAATCTAGCACGGACGGCACGATGGTTGCAATAGAGCCGAGTTGGTGCGCTTAATCTGCAAAGCGTTCAAGTGTGCACTTTGAGATTTGATGAAAGCTATGTCCAGATTGTCAGAAGAAAAGTATGAAATGAATAATGGTTGGCTGGGCTCCTGTAAATATGCTTGGTGGTTTTATATGCTTGGTGGATGGTGTCAAGTACTGTGGCTTAGATGCACATGCGAGTACCAACGGAATTATTAAAAGAAAAACAACCTTAAGGCAAGGCTGGAAAGCACGTGTCCCAAAGAATCTTACCGTATGCCGTGTGCTGTCAATGGCGTTTGTTCGTAGGTGCCAACGTTGAACAGAATGTAGTCTGCTTCAATTCCAGTACGGCAATGGAAACGGAGCTATGGTTTACGTGAGAAGTAAAAAAATCGTAGTCCGAGTCGGCAACAGGAATTCAGAAGAGTTGAGAGGAGGAACCGTAAATAGTCTGCAGGGCTTGTCCGAGTCAGCAACAGGAAGTCAGAAGAGTTGGGAGGAGGATCCAAAAGCAATCCATTAAGCGTTGTCCGAGTCGGCAACAGAAATTCAGAACAAGAGGAGGGGAGGGATGAATGTCCGTAGGAACGGGCCAATTCAGCAAACAGGAAAAAGACGTAGTAACGCTACAACAAGAAGCAGCGTTGTCACTGCGAACACCAGTTCTATATTTTGCATTTGGGGTGGAGACTCTGAATCTGTGTCACTGACGAAATCATGTGACCTGTCAGTTGATGCTTCCCCCGCTTGCTACGCAGTGTATGGGTAGCAGAACCTAGTCACCATGGCAACTTCCAACGCTGCCAGGCTGGCGCGGACGAGTAAGGTGAATGCAGTAAAAAACGCTGATTAGCGTGAATTCTGCTGCAACGCAACCTATGCGTAACCGTGGGGTCCTTATTTGCAATATGCCTTCTTGGCTTTTAATCAGTTTCTTTATTCTCTCTGTTTCTCTGGCTTTACTGGCTGTGGTTTGTTTTTGGCGTGGTCGCTGTAATGCCCCAGAATTCACATTTTGCCTGTGCTGTCTCACAGCTTTGCTTGGTGCTCTCAGTCCTGTTCACACTTAGGCGGCGATGGCCTGCTGCTCACTTCCCACTCTGGAATGCTCTTGTTCAGCATTATTGCACTTTCAGCTTACACTCCATGAGCGGGGCAACCTCTCTGGAGTTAACCCAGGGCCCTGCTGGTCCGGACTTGTTTTGTTCTCCCTCACCCACACCCCCTCCCTGCACCTTCTTCTGTACCTATGCTTTACCTAAATGTACTAGGACCAATAATTTTTCTGTCCTGTCCCCCCACCTTCTCTCACCCCCCCCCCGAGCTTGGTCGCAACTGTAATACGTCATGCACTTGCATTAGGAGAAATGTCGACAGGCCTAGTATTCTAGTTTCTGTGTTTAGATCATTCAGAATCATCAAGGCCTAAGAATGATTTCTGTACTCCTTTGTTCCTTTCCCGCCTTGAAGCGCTTTGAAGCACTTCACCTGTGTATGAGCGCTATATAAATAAACAATCAATAAATAAATGATACAGCTACAAAGGAGTGTGGGAGCCCCTCTACTGAGAATGAACATGGGTCAAATACCCAGTTCTATGAAATGTCTTCCACTCAGGAGGGTCTACAACCACGTATGAGCTCACTTCATCCTTCAGAGAGGAGAAATAACCATTTGCATATCAGTCTGGTCCCACCAACATGGGCAGTCCGGCATCGAAATGCTACCATCAGCAATCAAAGACACATGTTTTGGCGTTATTTGGCCTTCTCAGTGAGGTGAAGCTGGACCTCTCCAATGCACAATGAGCAAGGGGTCCATGTTTGGATTACCCTGGGTTACTTAGGGTGAATCCCTATGTTTTACAGAATTACATAGGAGTGTGGGAGCCTCAAATCACGGTCAGAGATACCAGCACACTTGTTTACCACAAGGGTACTGTGAGTCCCCAAGTGTCTTTAACAGAACCCTTCAGATGGATATAGGAAATATACAAATGCCAAGCACAGTACTACAATATGTAGACGATATAACAGTATGTAGCCCCACAGAAGAACAGTACAGAGAGGACACTATCAAGCTACTGCAACGCTTTTCAGACAAAGTATACAAAGTAGACAAGGAGAAGCTACATTATTGCCAGAAAGAAGTAGTGTACCTAGGGCAGATACTCTCAGCAGCAGGGAGAAATGTAACCCCAGATAGAGCAACAGCAGTTGGGAACACACCACAGATCAAGACAGTGAAAGAAAGGCAGCAATTCTTAGGGGTATGTCATTATTGCAGGAGGCTATGTCATTATTGCAGGACATGGATATTTGTGGATATTTGTCTATTCGATACACGTCAGGCCCTAACTAAAAACATTCAAAGAAGACAAGAAAAAAAGAACCCCTTCAAGACAGATTAGATGACAGAAAGCTTTGATGATCTGAAGATGGCCATCTGCAATGCCCCTGTGTTATCAAACACCAGACTATAACAAATAGTTCTATTTGTTCTCACATCTAAATGGATAGGTAATTACAGCAGTACTCACCCAGAAATCATCCCAGGACCACAAACCCCTAGCCTACCATAGTGAGCTCTTGGACCCAGTTACGCACAGATACTTCCTCTGCGAGCAGGCTCTGGGAGCTGCCACATTTGCAGACAGTCACCATGGGGTGACCAATAACTTTGTATGTTCAACATGCAGTTTTCATATATTAGAAAGAAGCAATTCCACCCTCACCACACAGAGAGCCTCAGAGTATGAAATAATAGTGTCCAACCCAGCCGTTAACATTGTAAGATGTCACATTGTCAACCCAGCAACCTTTGTGGCCCAGCCAGTAGAGCCACAATATCAGGTACACAATTGTGCAGTGTACAAAGGAGAATCAGAAGACAGAAGCAGAGTGAGTGAGGATGCACTTGAGACAGGAGAAACGCTTTACGTAGATGGGTCCTCAATCATAAACCAGGAAGATGGTCAGAGACATACAGGTGCAGCCGTAGTGAGATATGCACAAGATCAGGAAGAACAATTTCAAATAGTGATGCAAAAAAGATTGCCTTCACACATGTCAGCTGAAGCAGCAGAACTTGTTGCACTCATAGAAGCACTTGAGGGGTCATCAGACGAGGATATGACCATATACACAGATTCAACTTATGTAACATGCACAGTCCATTTAGGATTATTGAGATGGAAAAGAAGAGGCTACAGGAGGACTGACGGATCCACAGTCTAGCATGCTGGACTACTCACCAGCTTAATAGACAGACTGAGATTTCCCCACCATCTAGCCATTGTAAAGTGTGACGTGCACACTAAAGGAAAAAAAAGTCATTTTGGATGGAAACGTGGTCCGGAATGCAGCCGCCACACAGGCAGTTTATATACCCTTTCCCGTGGAAAGCAATGTGCCTGTTCTTGCAGTACAGCTGGAACATCTACCAGAAGTATACAGTTCAGTGTCTATGCAAAGATTGTAGAGCTTTAGGAAAAAGCACTCTGGGTGAAGAGAGGATGCATCCAGTAAACCAAGGACATGTTATGAAGACAAAACCTTACAGGTCAAGTAGTGATGCCATTAGAACTGTTGAATGTTGCCTTGGAACAGCTTCACTACCTGACCCATTCACCCAAGCAGCACTTAGCGGCTGACATTAGTGAAGATTGGTTCATTCCGAAACCTCTGAGAACAAGTAGATACGTTTGTGGCTAACTGTGCAACGTGCCACATGTATCAACCAGGGTATACAATGAAAACATTTGATGAACATTGCCACATCCAACGGGACCCTCCAAAGAACTCCATGTTGACTTTTTCTACATGGTGAACAGGTGCAGTACATTTAGGTATCTGTTAGTGGCTATATGCCCGTTTTCCCATTGGACGGAGGCTGGTCCCTGTATGAATGCTAATGCTAACTCTGACACATTTCTGGTGAGGGAGGTCTTTCCACAATGGGGGGATATGCAGTGTCCTGAGGTCCGATAATGGTCCTCACTTTGCCAATGAATTATTTAACAAGGTGACCAAATTATTGGGAATAAAGCACAAGCTGTGTACCACATACCACCCACAAGCCAATGATGTAGTAAAAAGACTCAATGGCCTACTGAGCAATAAACTGGCCAAAATGTGTGCCAGTGTCAAGAAGAGCTGTTTGTATTGTTTGTCCCTGGCCCTGTTCAGCCAAGCAAAGATCACCACTTGTTACTGCATGAGGTGGTAACAGGGAGACAGAGGCACATGGTGGTGGCTCACACTCAAACGTTGACAGACGCTCAGAGGAGTGCTGACATTATCGGGCCAGAATTTATTGTATGCTTGTGCAAAGGTTTTGTCTCATCAGTTAATTGCCACGGTACAGCCAAGGGCCCCAATGAACTCGAGTAACAAAGCATCAACAAAGAACACTCAACTGCATCCAGGAGACAAGGTCTCCATGCAATAACACAACCATAAGCTGCACCAGCCCAAGTACACAGGACCACAGAACATTGTCCAGGCCACCCCCACAGAAGTCAAGCTCAAGAATTTCAAAGCCTGGAGCCATTTAACAGATGTCAAGAAAGACACTAGAACAGCAACAGAGCTTGATCGAGAAGCTAACACTGAGATGAGCACCCTCAACAAAAGTACGACCATTTGGGCAAACACACATTGACAGGTCTACTCAAACCATAGAGACTCAACTAAAGAAATCAGACGAATGACAAAACTGTTCAAGAGGATTTGTTGTTTGTTTTTCTCTCTTCTTCGCTCCTATTCTGTAATGAAATTGTTGACAGTAGAAGCTAGAAGTAGTAATAGGAATGAAACAGAAGTAATGAATGTAACAGAAATATGAAATAACCTAGTGATAAACATAAAAGAAGTATACAAGACTAAGAAAGTTTAAATGCTAGAATAATTGAAGAACACCAATCCAAAGGGAGCAGCATTTCATATCTAACACTGAAAGCCATCAGCAGAGCTGAATATATTGAGTCATGTTTTGTGTGTGGACTTATTCCACATGCACCTGACACACCCATATTGTTCATCCTCTGACAAATATCAATGTTAGAATCGCAGTGCTTGCACATTTAGTACTTTGTAAAGTAAAGTAAAAGTGTAATTCCAGGGACACTCAATCCAAATCAGGCTTGATTAGACAGAAGGGAAGAAAGGAAAATAATACAACACTTGTGCAATCAACACCCAAAACCCAGAAGTATGTTGAAGGACAAGCATGCTGGAATAAGCAATGGGTAAAGAGGCGAGTAATATGCAAAGCAGAGGGACTGTTGGGGGTATGAAGAAGAAGTTGTAAGGAACGTAGATGGGAAATGCTGAGAAGTTTGGGCATCATATGTGAATAAGTTAACAAGTTTGCAACAGCATGATCAACCAGTACAAACACAGATACTCACTCAATCTTCATTCTGTTCCAGAGGCAAAGGATATGTGTCCATGGGGCATAATAAAAACTGTAACCAGATGATTACAATGCCACCGCTACTTCAAGGCATGGCTGCCATAACGGACCTGTACTGGCAATGTGGTACAATGCCTATTTCCATCTACCATTATCCTGGAATGTGGTGTGCTCACTTGTGAACCTGCACACCACATTGTTCATGATCCAGAGGAACACATAATGGTCCCCAAGAAGAAACCCCAGTCTTCTACTGTGCCCCCAAAAATGCTAAAGCAAAATGATAATTGAACATTGATTAGCAACAAACGTTCAAACAACCTAAGCAAAGATGCCTAGAAAGCCCTTGAAGAACTCCCAACCCAATACCGACTCTTCACTAAAAAGGAGTCCTTCTTCGCCCCTGGAATCCAAGCAGACACCAATGCAAAATGGCTGCAGCTTACTCGCTGGAACCTGATTCAGCTGGCCAGTGTAACTGAACATGGTCTCAATGCTATTAGGAAGGAGTTGAGGGCTATCCCTCAACTTTTGGTGGGTCAAACAGACCCTGTGTTTTTTTGAACTTTCAACAGATTAAACCAATATGTGTACTAAATTAAAGACTTGCAGAAAGGTGTCCAAGGACCTCCGTTTGACATTAACTGTGCTACATTTGAACTTGGGGAAGTGAGTCCCAGGACCTCCTCATTATGTGAATGATGGTACATTCAAACTTGAATAAGGTAATTTCAGAACTTGATGAAAGACTATTGAAGTGAATCTTGATTGGGACTGTATTGAACTTGAAATAGGAAATGCAAGAAGAACTCAAGCTTAAAGTAGCTTAACCTTTACTTTGAACACTTATATTTTTCTGAGAAGATACCCCACCATGTTTACATATAGTTGTGAGGACAAGCATAGGTTTTGACACAGACAGACTCCTATTTTGGACTTGTAGACACACACTTTCCTTAGTTTGTATAGGTAGAGAAAAACCCACCATAGCACAGGGCAAATTTGGGATTAAACCATCCTGATTATTAATAAAGTTTTGTTTGGAACTCTACATCTGTTGTCTTTTTTATCTCTCTCTTGACACCATGCCTGTCTCACAATGGGCCCATAAGATATAGATGTGCCAAGCTATGAAACAACATCATACATCAACAGGTATATGTCAAAGATCAGTAGGACATGCACAAATGAATAGGTACAGCAGATATGCCCATTAAACAAGAAATGTGATAGAAATTAGAGCAGCTATTTTATACACAAGCACGCTGCGATAGATTTAGGCCATGAACATAATATGCCACCAGCAAGGATAATTCTCAACATCACACGAAAAGGATAAGCACTCAGTCAAGGAATACATATAGAGGAGAACACACACACAGGTAGATAAAGGATTGCAAGTAATAGTGATGACAGAGTAACATAGGGACATATGGTGGGGCCTAACCCAAGCATAAATATTTATATATATAATAAAAGGCTGTAGAGCATCAGAAACATTTTATACAGCAACAGCAGTGTGACTTAGACCCTGTGCAGAGACAGGCCAGAGATAAATTAATTCAGACAAAAGAGATACATCACCCCCTGTAGGAAAATATTTGCTAAAGACTAGAAACCCACATAATGAAAGGTTGGATTCCCGCCCAGGTAGAAAGCAACATACACAGATTCAGAGGCCCTTCATTACCACCAAGGATTCTATGAAGTTTATGCATCAATTAGGACCCCTTAACAAATCCTAAGAACGATTTAAATTGTAGTAGCCCTCGTTTATGTGGCAAAAGATCGCACATTGGCTCGACCAGTATTCAACTAAAAGCAACGCGATCACAAGCACAGTACATGAGGTCATGGACACCAGCCATGAGAGAGGAAGGAATAGTGTTACATGTTTCCAATCAGACGTTGCAATAGTATGCTGAAGGTTTTCATGGCGGGAAGGGGGCGGAATGTTATGTTATGTTATTTTGCATTTATATAGCGCCTTATGTACCACTGGTATGGTCTCAAGGCGCTGGTAGGTTGAATGTCCTCGGGAACCGAAGTTCAAGTCAGTAGAGAGAATAGAGAGAGTCAACGGTGCATGTGAGCACCGGATATGTGTGCAGCTGGTGTGGAATTTGTGTGGTAGCTGCTTTTTAGCGGTAGATGTGGTGGTTGAGAGATCAAGAGTATGTGTTCGTTCTGGCAGGTTTTTATCCAGACCGATTCTGGCTGCGTTAGGCCTGAGGAGAATGCCTAGGCTGTAGGGTGTATAACCAGCAGTGTTTAATTAGGGTGATGGGGAGTATGAGGCAGATGATGGTATGAGAACAGCTATACCGAATGGTGTCATAGTATCGCTGTGTTCTACTTGAGTGGTGGTGTAAAGAAGAGAGTAAGCGTGGAGATGTGATATGGTGGTTTCCCTTAGGTGTTTGAGATTTGGCCCACTCCAATAGTACCATGTACTCCATCCATTCCATGTACTCCGACTGTTCCATGCATTATGGCCGTTTCAAGCACTCAAAAACCGTTTACTGCCATGCTCTTTCAAACGTTCCATGCACTCAAATCATTCCATCCCGCACATATATCACCTGCTTGCTCTACACTCGATATCTGCTCCATGCTCTACACCAGCTCAGCACTCTACACCCGCTCCGCACTCTACACCCGCTCCTCACCCGCACCATAATCTACATACGTTCAGCACCTTATATTGGTTCAATACCACCACACCCTACATCCGCTCAACACCCTACATCTGGTCAGCCCCATCAACCCCTACATCGGTTCAACACCCTAAATCCACTCCATTCTATTATCCACTCACACAACCTACATCCGCACCACAACCTACATCTGCACCACAACCTACATCCGCACCACAACCTACATCCGCACCACACTCTTATCTGTTCCATGCTCTTATCTGCTCCATGCCCTCATTAATTTTGTGCACTCATCTGCCCCACGCATTCATCCGCTCCATGCACTTATCCGCTCCACGTACTCATCTGCTCTACCCTCTCGCCCGCTCTAGGCACTCATCCGCTCTAGGCACTCATCCGCTCTAGGCGCTTATCCGCTCTATGCACTCATCCCCTCTACACACTCATCCGTTCTACACACTCATCCGCTCCACATACTCATCTGCTCTACACACCCATCCACTCTACGCACTCATCTGCTCAACACCCTCATCTGCTCAACGCACTCATCCGTTCAACGCACTCATCCGCTCTACGCACTTCATCCACTCGAACGACTTTGTCCGCTCCACTCACTTCATTCATTCATCCTGCATTATCGGTTCAACTCATCTCACTTGTCGTGCACACTCGATCCGTTACGTGTTCTCCATCTGTCCCATGCACTACACCCGTCTCATGAATTTGAATCGTCTATTCTGTACTTTCCATTTATACTATGCACTCATACATTCCATGTCATCTGTCTGTGTATTCATCGGTCTCCTGTATTCATTTTCCCTCCTCTTCACTTTATTAATTTTGTCTATTTTGTTCCTTTCGTTCAGTGCAATCATTACATCCATTTCATTAATTTCAACCGCTTTACTGCTTTCGTACAATTTATTCTTTTTCCACTTCACTCCTTTGATTTACTTTATTCTTATTGTCCTTTTAGTTTACACTAGAGGTTATTAGTTGTCGACTTCTTGCTTGGATCGTGATGTTGTTTTGTTTTTTGTTTTATTGTTATTTAAGATCTAGTATTTTTGTTTAGTCGAATTGTTGTTATCCATTTTATCCTTACATCCACATTGATCCTCTTGTCCATTACATTTATTTTGACAATTTCCTTAATTTCAGCCACTTTGCTGTTCTTGTACAACATATTCATTTTATCTACTTTGCAGGTTTGATTCTTTTTACTCATTCTATTTTGTTTGTTCATTTTAACTAACCAATAGATGTTAATTCGTTTTCGATTTCTCGCTTGGATCAAGATGCTGCCTTGCTATTTATGATCTAGTATTTGGTAAAGTCATTGAGATGCTGTTACCCAGATTAAGTTAGCTTGAGTTGGGGGTCAGTTTTAGGGGAAGAGCCAGGTTTTCAGTAGCTTGCGGAAAGACATGAGGTCTTCTGTGAGTTGGATGTGGGGTGGGAGTGCGTTCCACAGCGTGGGGCCATGGTTGAGAAAGATGATCTGCCTAACCTGACTGAGTTTGTATTAGGTATGACTAGGAGGCCGGCTGAGCTTGATCTTAGAGTACGTGGAGGGGTGATAGGGTTTTAATTTGTCTTGCAGATATTGAGGTCAGTTTTATGCAGTGCTCAGTGAGAAATGAATATTGTTTTGAAGGTCACCCTTCGGGCAACGGGAAGCCAATGCAGAGTTTTGAGGGCTGGGGAGATGTACTGCTTGACCCCACCTGTGAGTCAGTCTTAGAATGTGTATCTAAGCAGTAATGTGTAAAAGTGTGAAGTGAACTCCCAAGTTGCAGCCTTGTAAATAGCATCTGAAGGTACATTTTTTTAAATTTTTATTTTTTTTATTGCTTAATCAAATATGATTTTTACAATACAAACTTCCTTGCAGATTCGTAAAACAGAAGTCAATCAATAGTTGATTGTGAATTGCTGTTTCCTTTGCAGATTGTTATACATGACATGCTTCTTGTTGACACGCCTTGCCATTGAGGTACATTTGCAATGAAAGCTATGATAACCCATGTGCCTCAAGTAGAGTGAGCTCTGGGTGAAAAGGGCAAGACTCTTTGAAAGAGAATGGTAGGCAAGATTGTATACAGTACCATGTGGGAGACTGCACCAGCCTTGTCCTCTTGGCAATAGTCAACCCAACCATTGTTATAAGCATGCACCACACAAGTTGGTAGAGTATTGTATATTTATATAGCGCTCTTTCCCACTTGTGTGGCCTCAATGCACTTTTCCCTCGGTTGAACGCCCCTGGTGACCGTATTCGATGTGTTTCGAAAGTTCTAGGGGGTTTAGTTTAAGAGATGCGTATATGCATGTTGCCGTTCTAGGACTTGGGTGGCTGGCAAGGCGCGACTAAGCAGCCCAAGAGAGGTCAGACACATGGGTGGGTGCTGGTGAGGGTTTGAGATAGCTTACTATTGTTGAGAGTAACTGTGAAGCCAGGTTTATCTGAAGAGGGGTCAATGTGAGCTTGTTAGGGAGAATTCCCAGAAATTTGCTAATTCCTCTCTACCATAGACACCCCTCAGCAACTTTGCTGGATTTTGAGGACTTAATTTTTTTTAACTTGGAGAGCGGGAGACCCTTTTTCCCCACTCTCTCATGTATTTTTGTTTCTTTTGGTTGTGGAGTCTGACAAACTCCATAGGCATAATCTTTTACATAGTGTCACCCAGCACCTTCAGTGCAGTGGCACATGGAAGTCTTTCAGATTTCCCCAAGGTTTAAATATCTTCTCTTGGATAAACTACTTTTTCCAAGAGCAGTAAAGTGAAATTGACTACTTACATTTGTAACTGTCTAGACCGAGCACACACACTATCTTACAGTAGGGTGCAGGACAGGTTACTTAGTATCCCCTTTGACTAGTTATGTCACCGTTTCCTCGAACGGCTGGTGGCAGTGGTTTACTTTTAACTACTGTGGTGTGCCTTTACCGTGGGCTGCATTCGCAGCTGCAGTAAAGCACCCAGGGTGCCATTTTTGTCAAAATGGCCGCAGTCTTTTTTCACCATTTCTTGTTGGAAAGGTCCTTTGATATTTACTCTGCGCACAAACCAGGTTTGGTCCCTTTGTTTGTTTTGTCTTTGGCGGGATTCATGAGTGAAGCTCGCCTCTGGCTCCAGTATGTCTGGCAGGGGCAGGAAGTGAGGGAGGTGCCTGAAACTCCCTGTGCTTAATCCCCTTGGTTACAGGATGCACCCAAAGGTGATTGGCTGACTGGCTGTCCAGCCAGGGCAGCCACCCTGCTTTATGATTGACATCTAGGCTGCAATGAATGGCAGAAACCTGCATAAAAAGGCAAGGCTTTTTGGCTTGGAAGGCAGAGTCGTCCACTGGACGAAGGAATCCAAAGAAGAACTTGGAAGAGACGCCTGCTGCAACTCCTGACCTTTGGTTTGCCCGGTGAAGCCCTGCTGCTGTGCTGAAGCTCCAAATTGGTCTCGACTAGAGCAGCCCTGCAAGGATGACATCTTCCCTTGAGTTGGTGGGACCAATGAACCCCAAAGTAAGCCACCTGAACATCCTCTTGGAGCTGACTGTACTTCCACTGCTGCTGGAACCGAAGTGCCAGGGAGAGGAACACCAGATTGTGTGCGTTGCTTTTAAGTCCGACTTGAGCGCCAAGAAGATCCTCCGGACTTCCATGAAGCAGGACGGAACAGGCTGAGCCACCTCAGAGTGCTGGACCCCAGAAGCAAGGAAAGTCTCAAGTGATATCAGAGATCTGCAGTGTTATTTGCTGTCAGACACGAGAAGCTGAAACACTGAAGAACCGCTGAATCCAAGTTTGCCCATTACTGCCGATGACCTTCCCACTGCAGAGCAGGAGTCTGACATCCTCCGTCTTGTCCCCACGACTCAGGCACATCAGAATCCGCAAGCTGTACAGGAACAGAAGCCAGCTGGAACCATTTATTCTAACCAGAGGTACTGTAAAGTCTAAGAACGTACCTCTTGTTGTGTAGCCTTACCTTTCCTCAGTTGAGACTTGTCTTGATTGCCTTGCAGAGTTGCTATACCTTTGCCCCTCACAAGCCGCCCAGCTTGTGGCCCTTCAAGTGTACCAACATTTCTAAAAACATTGTGCAAGACTTTTTAACCTCCCTGCAAAGAAGAACATATTTGAGATTCATCTACTCTAGGGGACGTGCACCTTTTTGAGGAAAGAGCATCTATATTGTATTGCTCGATGAACGCAAAGTACATTAATTTTTATAAAGGTTTTCTTTATTAGTGAGGGTCATTTCAGGCTATTTCATCACATTTCCAAATGCATTTTGGCGCACCCAACTGCTGAGATTATAGTTCACTGCAACCCATTCATGACCTGTCTGTGCTTTATTTGCCAACAGACTACTGCCTTATAAATCCTGGATGGCTAAGCAGGGTCAGCCCAACTGAGATATGAAGTTACTAACCCGTATGGAATTCAGAAGATTTAAAGATAAGCCGAGGCAGAGGTGTTGCTGGGTGGTGTGGGGGTTGTATCACAGCTTACTCAGGAAAGCGCAGTACTTATGAAAGAGTACTGCCATTACAGGTCTGCACTGTGACATCAAAAGTATAGCAGCTGCTTTGGAAAGTGTAGGCATTGTTCTAATATACGTGCTTGTCAGCAGTGTTGAGAGATACTAGCACTATGGCATTAAAAGTAAAGCAGCCATTACCCGACGATAGCACATCTGCTTTGGACATTATTAAGGGATGGGACAGGTTAGTATATAAGAGCAGAATTTGTCCACGAAAATTTGAAAAATATGGAACAGATGGGTTTGAACAATGACAGATATATTGGAGGAAGCATGGGAAGTGAGAATGAAGAGATTATTTTGGGAATCAAAGCCAAGGAATAAGAAATCGGATTTTTATAGAAATAAATTGACATGTGGATCGGGGACGAAGGATGGAACAATGTCTGACGAACACTGTAAAATTGTAACACCCAATTTGTTATTTTATTGTAGTGTTGAAATACCTATAATTGTATTTAAAAAAGTAAAACAGCCCACATGAGAAGTGCAAGATGCTGAAAGTATACCACAGCCGTCCTGAAAAACGAGGTGCACTCTACCATCAAACGTTTAGCATCCCAGCTGATTACCCCATTATTAGCTACTCACAAGGCCCATAGCGTATATTATGCCTGCTGGGCTGGATTACAGGCTAGTTCACAAAGCTTGCCCTTGCTCTCTCTGATTAAACTAACAATAAGTACTTGTCTGCTTTCACAGAGGTAAAGTTTTAGCAATATATATTCACATTCAACACCAAATGCTTTTCACAAATATTAAAAATCTACACACAACAGCACCCTTAGGTTATCATACAATGTTCACGAAACTAAAACCTCAAGATAAAGAATTAAATTACTGTGCTTCTAAATGTGTCTGAATACTCAGCATGAATTGCACCCAAAAATGCACTGTTAAACTAAGTGCCTTTATTTATTTTATTTATTTATGTATTTGCTTAAATAGCGCTGCAGCCCGCAGGCATCAGAGCACATTACATAGAGACAGGTACACATTTAATCAGGACAACATAAAGTAGAGTGTGGTGTGTCAGTAGAAGGTTGGTGTCATGAACCATCGGACGCGTCCTTTCTGGACTTGCTGGTCCCTGACCCATAGGGGCTTGCACTCAGCAGTACTCCCAAAATGGCCGCCGAATGCAGAATACTGTTTACCAGTTTCCGCACCGTACGCATTACGTTCTATAAAGCGGACACGCCCCCACAGCCCTGCGCGTCTCAAGGCTACCGCTTGCCGTGGCTAGACGTGTGCTGCCGTAGTTCGCTTGTGCTTATCCTTTGATTCCTGGTTCCCGGTTCCCCTAAATACCTTCTCCTTCATTCCCCCTCTTTTTGTCCTCTATTGCATCCCGGATCTCCGTGCACTCATCTTCCATGTGCACTCTTTGCTGTTTTCCTGGATTTCCTCTGACTTCCCCGGACATCCGCACGTTCCCAGGAGTCGGAACGCTGAACGCACGCTGGAACCCGAGGACCTACACACAGGGTTATACAAGACCCGAACTGTGCGAAAGAAGACTCCATCGAAGAACTCCAACAAACAACATAGACAGGTGAGAAGGGGGGAAACCTGTGACAGATTGAGACGCCAACAAACTGATACAGATACGGACACGGAGGCTGCAGTTCAAGACCTCATGCGCGGCATGCAAGAGTTAACCACAGAAGTTCAGAATCTCAAAGCCGAGAATGCTGCATTAAAACAACTAGTCCTGTCACGTGATTCCGCGACCAAGGAAAGTGTATTGCTGGTCAGAGTAGTGGATAAATATGATGGCTCTTCAAAGAACCTTCGTGGCTTCCTTGATTCGTGTTTAGTGCACTTTACCTTTAAGCCCTTCTACTTTTCCACCCCGAGGGCACGGTGGGCTTTATGATTTCGCATCTCTCTGGGAATGCATTAACCTGGGCTACGCCCTTAGTTTATTCTGGAGATGCCCTCCTGGATGATTCTGATGAGTTCGTACGGGCTCTAAAGACCATGTTTGACCGCCCAGAAAAGGTTTACAGTGCCCAAGAACGTCTATTGGATTTCCAACAAGGGTCCCAGGATATGCTTACCTATGTAACTCACTTTAAGCAACTGGCCAAGGAAGCAGATTGGTCCTCGGGGGCCTGTTTTACCCTATTCCGGAGAGGACTACACGAAGAGATAAAAGACGAGCTAGCCAGGGTAGCTCGCCCAGGTTCCTTCCAGGCCCTTATGGACCTCTCTTTACAAATAGACTTTCGAATCCAGGAAAGGAACGCGGAAAAGAAGAAAACAAAGATGCCTTACCAAAAGACCTTTATAGAATCTCCCTCTAAACCCAAGCCCACTCCTGCCCCGACCACAGACCCAGAACCCATGCAACTGGGGGCCTTCCGCGGACCCATATCCCTGCAAGAAGGATTGCGACAGATTCACACTGGGCTGTGTATGTACTGTGCCTCAGATAAACATCTTGTGAGAGAATGTCCTTTGGCCCCTCCACGGCGTTCGGGAAACGCCAGCTCCCGATCCTAGATGGAGCACAGCTTTGGGAGAGCGATGTTTGCTCCACATCTATTCCATCCTTGAACTCTCCTGGACAAAACAATCTTGTGATCTTGCAGGCCTTTCTATCGCCGTCCAAGAAATAAACTTACCCCATTCTGGCATTAATGGATTGTGGAGCCATGGGGATTTTTATAGATCAGGTTGGGTCACTACCCAGGACATTCCATATGAAACTCGAGACATCATGCAACTTGTAGAGGCCATTGATGGACGACCTCTCTCTTCAGGACCAATAACCCTGCAAACCAAAGAGATCCAGCTCTCGATAAACCATCATCAAGAGATTATCAAGTTTGACATCATAAAGTCTGCCCATTATCCAATGGTAAAGGGAATCATTAACCCAGTGGCCTTCCGACTCAAATTACCAGACTCCTAGAAGAGGATCCACCCAGTGTTTCACACATCTCTAATGAAACCATACGTCCAGACCTCCTGGACTGCTCCAAGATCTACCCTTGTGGTTGTCGATGACCAGCTAGAATACCAAGTGTCGAGAATTTGAGTGGAAAGGCTGTCCACCCAGTGAACGCACCTGGGAACCAGTCTGAAACCTAAACGCCCCCAGACTACTTCAAAGGTACCACCTTATACACCCGGGCAAACCCGGAGGAACAGGCCTTCGGAGGAGGCATGCTGTCATGAACCATCGGATGGTTCCTTTCTGGACTTCCTGGTCCCTGACCCATAGGGGCTTGCAGTTAGCAGTACTCCCAACATGGCCGCCGAACGCGGAACACTGTTTAACAGTTTCCGCGCCGTACGCATTACGTTCTATAACCGCTTGCCCTGCGCGTCTCAAGGCTACCGCTTGCCGTGGCTAGACGTGTGCTGCCGTAGTTCGCTTGTGCTTATCCTTTGATTCCTGGTTCCCGGTTCCCCTAAATACCTCCTCCTTCATTCCCCCTCTTTTTGTCCTTTATTGCATCCCGGATCTCCCTGCACTCGTCTTCCGTGTGCACTCTTTGCTGTTTTCCTGGATTTCCTTGGACTTCCCCGGACATCTGAACGTTCCCAGGAGTCGGAACGCTAAACGCACGCTGGAACCCGAGGACCTACACACAGGGTTATACAAGACCCGAACTGTGCGAAAGAAGACTCCATCGAAGAACTCCAACAAACAACATAGACAGGTGAGAAGGGGGAAACCTGTGACAGTTGGTGCATAGAGGTGACTTTAATTGAACTATTATGTTTTAAGTTTTTTTTCTGAAACAAAGATCGTGTGTTTCTGATCTTAGTGTTGGAGGCAATTAATTCCATTTTATGATTGCTTTATTCGTGAAAGCCCTACCTAATCCCTTTGACTTTTTTGCTGGCATAGCTTGGAGAAGGCCTTTATTAGTAGATCTAAGGTTGCAACTTGATTCATACCATTTGAATTGTTTCTTTAGGTATGCAGGGGCATTTCCAAATAGGCAACGATGGACTAGTGTGAGTGATTTAAAATTAATGTGGTCATCTATGGCAAGCCAATGTAAGTTTCTTCTGTCACTTGTGATGTGCTCTCTCTTTGATTTACCGGTTATGGTTCTTATGGCGTTGTTTTGGATCACTTGCCATTTTTTTAAGCATTTAGTGCTTGCGTCCAGTAGTAGAAAGTTACCATAATCTAGCTGGGACAGGATAGGGGCCCTTGCAATAGTTGTGCTATTTTGTTGGTTTAGCAGACACATTTTTTTTCAGTCCTTTTTGGTGGTATTGACAGTTTCTTTTAAGGTAGGCTGTATGAGCTTCTGCTCCCAGTGTTGCCTGTAAGTAAATGCCAAGTGTTTTAACTTGAACAAGGCTGCATTACAAATCCTGGTCCAAAACATGATATTGCTGCTATGCTGCTAAGATGCCTCCCTTGTAGGCTACAGGAACAAAGGAGGAAAACAAGTCCAAGTTACTAGCAAATCACGCTCTATAATAACGAGGATGCTTAAAAACAAACCTTAATGCAAAAGGTGATGTGCTGACAATGGCCGCCAGTGGTTAAAATCATGTTCAAAAGCAGGTAGAACCTCTGTACCACTTTCAATAACCAGCAGCAGACCGCAGCACTAAATAATTGTTGGATATTCTCCCTTACACTGGGGAGGAGGCAGTTAACACAATACAAACAATGGTATATGCCTATCAGTAACACAACCTTTCTCTACACTTTTTTAAATAGTAATTTATACTGCAGGTTCTAACTTGAGCTCCTGCAGTCCAATCTACTAGCAGTTATGTACCTCCAGAATTTATGGCAGGGCTACGTGGTGTGTCCTATCTTTGTGACAAAGCATTACATGTCTCTTTGCAGATCTTCTGCTGACCATTCCTATTGTTGATGGAATGCTCTGAGTGTGGGTGAGTGACAGCTCTAGGAAGGTTAGATGAATCAAAACATGTTAGTGATCTTACGAGTGTCAGTTGAGACCTGAGCTGAGATACCTGATGGTGGTCGGTGGCTGTGCCTCTGCTACCAATTTACAAGAGTAACTGTAACCTGTAACTAATGTAAATAAAGCAATGTACCTTTTCTACCATGGAGTCTGGAGCCATATATCCTAATGTGCCTTTAATGGAGAGGATCACTTTAGAACATTTAGCACTGCTAATGCCAGTGCAACTGGTGGCAGTAGAGTAGTGTGCCTTGCTAAGATTTCAGAATTACGTTTTGAAATGAGTCCCACCAAGTCAAGGTACCTAGCTCAGACTGGAAACGGGTTGATTGAGCAACTCCTCTGTATTTGTGCTCATCTCTCCTGAGAGAAACAACATTTTAGTGTACGTCCTGACTCCTGTGAGATAGGAGAGATGTACAAATTGAGTCTGTGCCCTGAACCCTGCGAGGCAGGCGAGACATACAAATTCACGCTGCGCCACTACTTCTGTGCGGCAGGAGAGAAACACCTAATTGAGTTTTTTTCCCCTCGGCCATCTGTGCCTGACAAAAGAGACATAACATTTCAGAGAGTGTACACAGAACAAGTGCTTTGTCATTGTGTTTGTACACTCTTAACCCATGCAGTGGTTGTAACGTTAGTACAGACCTTTTCAGGCTGTGATTGGTCCTCCAACCTTCCGTCTCTGCCACTTCTGGGTTTGGACTCAATATCAGTGTGTGTAACTGTAAAATAATCTCCCAGAGTTCTTTTATAAGAAGAGGGGGTGTAGTCGTCCTTGTCAGCATCATCCCCCTCATAATCCTCGCCACCTTTTCCACCATCGAAATCAGAGGCCAAATGAGTGGAAGGGGTGTGAGATGCAGTGGCTGTGCTAGGCTAAGAAACATCTTGCTACTCTAACATCGACAATTGGGCATGGCTCTGCTGCCCGTGATCTACTGGTGAGAACACATCTGAAGCATTGAGACAGAGGCAGCAGTGAATTGAGACACAAGTATTAATTTGAGTCTCATTCTTAAAGCCCATCGGCAGGGTGCCCTCTTCTCATCAGTATCTCCAACCAGCTCTCAGGCACACCTCACTTCCATTCCATTCTCGAGCATACTCATACCCAAACATTCCACTCACACATACCATGCAGCATCATACAACACCAAGCTGACTACACACCTCCCTCCCTTAAACAACCCAAGACACATCCCAAAAGAGAGATGAAAAACTCAGTCTCACAACACACGACACTGACACACATCCAATAGGAGTAATTGTTTCTCTACTCAGTTATTTAGTCACACTGACCCACCACATAGCCTTTGAATTTCTCTGGACATGCCGTGTTCCTTCCAGACTTCCTTCCATCTACATCCACATCCTTGTAATCACTATCAATAGTCACCTCAGGGACCGCCTGATCCTCTACTTTCACCACTCTATTCATATTCCACGTTCTTCCTTTTCCACGCTTTTCGCACGCTATTGGCTTCTGTGTGTGTTGGAAGTCATAAAGTGAATTGGGACTGGCTGGTCCCAATACACAAAATGGTTTCTGTATGGCTGTAGTGTATAGTGTATGCATGAGTTTCTCCAATTATGGTCCCTGATTGGACCACTGCTGGCGTGTGTATAACCTTCTGCATAACAAATACATAGACAATCAATCTTCGTGCAAATAAAATAATTGCACATTATTACACCATAAACGATTTCATGATACTAAGCAATTCAAGAATAATATTAAAATTGCACAGTAAAAACCTTGTTAAATGATACAATATAAAAATAATGATTCAACATGAGGGTAAAAAAAAGTATCCCATAAAAGTGTAGCAAATCAGGTAGAAAAGGGCACAGCACAAATCAATTATCAGGGATTTTCAATCCGCCTTATCATCTCTTTCCAGGTATAGAAAGCACTCGCAGGATACACAGTTCACCTAGCACAATATATATTGCTCCAAAACTGATCAGAAGTGATAAAGTGCACCTTGTTGTTATCTAGGGCATACCCCATACTATATATCTCAGTCAGAGATAAATGATTATGATAGGTTATTTATAACGCGCTAAACCATGGACCCTGGGATCAATCCTCTGTTGCTCCGTGTCGTCTTGCTTCTAAGGCACGCACGTTACCCCTGAGCTATCCCCCCAGACAAGTAGTAAACAACCAGTAAGTACATGTCATGTACTTTCTATGTTTAATTTGCACAACCTACATATTCTTTCTTCGTGAGGGGGCTTCCTCCTTCTACCCAGATGGTCATCAGAGGGGAGGTTATCAAATATAAGATAGATAATAAAATGCCTTAATTGAGCATTAACAGGCTTGGTCAAGTATGGACATGGCAGATTGGGGGTGAAGCTCTGACCTGCGTATGTTTAATACATTTGTTTTAAACGTGCCGAAGGAGCTCTTAAATAGCAGTTGGCTGCACCTGTCTCATTCCAGCAAACTTCCACCCCAAAGGCTCATGGGGATTGTAGTTTGTCCCCCTTTCTTGTACATAACACCCCTAATGAACAGCCTTTCAGGCCTAGCAGGCCCTGGTTCCTTACGCAGTAAATGACTTCACCACGGAACAAATTAACATAAGGAGAGGAACCAACAGGGATGCCCCACTTCCCCCCTTGTTTTCACCATGGCGTTAGAACCGCTGGCGACTAGGATACAGGGAGATGCAGAAATTGGGGGGTGAGTGGGCAGAACGAGACTCACACCATTGCATTATATACGTATGATATAATGGCTTTTGCCTCAGATACGGATCGCACTATTCTAGAGTATTTCGGGTCCTCACAGATTTTATGGTGGTATCGGGATTCTCGATTAAACCAGGGAAATCAAATGCCCATAATATTACTGAAACTCCAGAGGCAATACAAAGTGTCCAGGTGACCTGTCTGTTCGAATGGAGAAAGGGATTGGATCCATACTTGGGAACAAACTTCACTCCCACCTATGGGGGGCTTTACAAGACAAACATATTGGGGTTACTACGAGATGCAGAAGGGACCTTACCAGATGGGAGATGCAAGAAATCTCCTGGGTGGGTAGAATCATAGGAGTTAAAATGACCCACCTACCAAGGGTCCTATACATGTTCTGCACCCTCCTGATTCAGATCTCAGTGACACAACATTGGGAAACTACAGGGGGAAATATTCTCATTCATATGGGGTCAGAAATGTCCATGAATAAGCTACAAAGTAATGATGAGTAATCCACATCAGGGTAGATGGGAGGTTGCCGATATTCAGCGGTACTATATAGCGGCACAGACAAAGTCAATCACAGACTGGGCTACCCCTACAAGTTCACAGTAACCAGATGTTTCACCTCCTGCAAGATCCAGCTTCTGTTCTCAAGGTGTCAAAGTCAAATTGACAAGTTATTTTCACACTCCGCCAAGGTCACTGTCATGGCTTCAAGCTGCCAGATATTCTCACCATCTGGCAAGGTCAACCTTCTTTGCCAGCTGGAAAGTTTCTTCTAATTGTGCTTCCATGTCCTGGTTAAGCCCTCTTAAACCACTGGCACACGTGGCAGAAGTGTCTGGTCGATATTCCCAGAGCAGAGGCTTTGCGGGCCAGCATTTCCTGTTCTTTGCTTCTTTAGCCTTTACTCCTTCCCTTCCTGCTCTGTGCCGTAGTCTGTGCCCTTTCCTAAAGAGCTTTGCACTCATTAATAGAGCTCTAAATTAGTGTGCTCATTTAATACAACTTGTAATTGGTTATTCCTCGGTCTTCGTCTATTTCCTGATTGCGATCGATTATTGCTACTTTTCATATGCTCCTTACAAATGCCTACCCCTTTCCACTAAAGCTTCTCATCCGTATCAAATGTGTGTTTCCCTGCTGGAAATTTGGATGAATTAATGCTGGTCCAGTGGTGGCCTGGGTTTAAAGGACCTGGCTGGAATTTTGAAGTCAGACAAAAGTGTGGAATCGGCCCAACAGCTCAGCAGCAAAGCAGCCTGTCTACTTCTGTCAGGATCAGGTTCAAACTCCCCCTTCTCCTCACCGGAATCCACAGAGGTGCGATCCTTAAGTGCAGATTCAGGCTTCTTATTGTCCTTCTTCCTTTCCTTGGTTGTCCTTTAGTTTCCGACCTTTTCTTTCGTGTAAATAAGGTCTGGCCCCTCCAGAGGCCACCGTAACAGAGATGAAAAACTGCCCAGGGAGACCCCCAGGGGGGCCAGCCTCGCCCCAGGGAAAAAGCCAGAAGGCAGAAAAAACCCTGGTTCTGGTGTGTTGCAGAGGTAAGGAAAAGTTGCTTCCAAAGACCAATATCCAGCAATGATTAGAGTACTGCAAGATGAGAAGGGCTCAATAGCGATGAAGGAACCGGAAAGGATAGTATGAACAGAAATTCAGGGGAAAAGGCACTGGAGCTGACAGGAAATGTAATAGAAAAAATAACCTGTGGTAAAGAAACCCCAAACACCGAAAGAATTGGAAGCTAAAGTCAAGTAGGAATGGCCAGGCGCAGGGTGCAAGTAAGTATGGAAATGGAAGTCGCGAGAGCTGCTCGCGTACAGAAAAGAAACACTGCCGCTCGCGTGTAAAATGAAAGCGGCAGGGTTTATCTGGCAAGGCGCCGTGAATGCAAGCAAGGAGGACGAAAGCGTAGATAGCGAGAGAAAGTAAACAGAAACTGGGTAAGGGTATACGGCAGGATACCGTACAAGAAAGAAAGAACAGAAAACACAGATACAGGAAGAGATGGATCCCGGAGGCCCGGGATACAGAGAACTGGAGTAATCACAAGAAAAATGCGCAAGTAATGGCACAGGAGTGCGAGCGAAGTAGCAAGAGGAAAACAGATACAACGCACCGGCAGAAGGGGTGGAGCCGGAAGTTATAGTGCAGGCCGCCATGTTAGTTGAGGACTAGAGCGCTACCCTGAATAGATTAATGCCGCCAGCAATTCCATAGTTTCCACCCGCCGGTCCTGACAACTTCACTCGCTTCATAGTGGAGAGCAGTGGTTCAGAAGCAGGGGAAGTGTGTTTGTTCCTCTATCATGTGTCAGGAGGACAAATAGTTGAAGGCAGTGGTGAAAGCCGCAGGTTTGGAACACATCTTTAAGCAAGGGAAACTGTGCACACAACAACTCAGTGAGGCAACCAGTGGCATGGGTGATGGGGATGATGGCTCACACTCTGTAATTGATGGATGCTTACATTGAAAGATGCATAGAATTTCGACTTTAGGTGACATTTTACTCCACTTCATGTGACAGTCAGCAAGAGGGATTGGGCATGAAGAAGTGGCTCCATGGAATCCTCATTTACCTCCTGCAGGTATCACATTGCTTTGTGGTTGAGCAACCATTGCCCCCAGAACTTCTCTGAGCACACAAAAAGGAGAGTTAAAAATGGCTCCATCTCGCTATGCTCAGAAATGTGCTGTTACATCTTCAATCCACTTGTCATGTAGAACTAAATAGATGAGTGGTTTTGTCCTTCTTGGATTACTCCAGTGTCATATACACATGACAGATCTACCAAAAATGCAGATACAAATATTGCAAAGCATTCGAAATCAAGCTACTGGAATGTGTTCTAACCTTAACGCACACGGTCACCAAACTATATCAAAAACAATGTAGCACACCGTTTACAGGGTCATTTGGAGAAATTGCTCCACTATTTAGAGATATTGGCATAATCGCTATGTTGCCGAAAGAAACCTAAGAGGCAACTACCATTCTACAATCCGACAGCCAAGCTCAAATAGAAGCACCTCAGAGGAAGATCCCACGGGGCAAAATGCCCTTGATTTCTCTTTACCCAGCATTTAGGGTCAACCAAACCATCACATTTTCAGAACAAAATGGAAAACCAACCATTTCAGAGGATTCATATTCAAACTAACTTGCACAGAAGTTGACACTAATGTTCAGCATTTTTCAACTAATTTGCATACCATTAGTGCATTGCTGTCGGCTCTCATGCATAGGTGAAATTCCAGTGATGGCTAGTCGGGGACTCTTTGCATGGGTGGATGTTTGGCTGAAATGGTCTATTCTTCTAAAATTTCAGGTAGAAGGTTTTTTCTTGCTTTTTTCAATGTGGTCATTTCCTGAATGTCAACCTACTCTGCATTGCTGATCCCCTCATGAGGGTGAAATGCGTGAGGGTTTGTTTCCTTTTGCGTGCTTTAGAGCGGTCAGTCTTTGGATGATAAAGGGATGTATAAAATAGCCCTGCCCTATAACACAATGAAAATGTTCTCATATGCAACTAAAACTCATCTTATTTGCATACCCATAGTGCATTGCTGTATGGTCATGATCTGGAGGTGAACTTTCTATGATGGCTACTAGGTGGATCTGTGCAAGTGCGGCTTTTTAGCTGCAAGGGCCTTTTTCACAACCAATGTTTTTATGAAGGTGGTCTTTCTATAGCCCGGAATCTAATATTGTTATTTATTCATTTCACAGTGAAGTTTGAATGCCACTCGATGTAGACACATAAAAACAAAAAATATACAATGGACAAAAAGAGACAAATCAGCCTGGTTAAGTGCTCGTTCAATGACGTGCAAAAAACATTAAAAGAAATTCGAGAGACATAGAGTGTGCACTATAGTTGCTGCCTGCCTGGTATCCCAATGCTATGCATTGTCAATATAGTGTACGCGTTTTAACAAAAAATGGGAGAAATGCATTCCAAAGTTCCGCTCTATTGTTGTTAATGCATTTCCCTATATATTATTACTTTTAACAGAACAATGGAACATATTTGAGATTCATCTACTCCAGGGGACGTGTACCTTTTTGAGCAAAGAGCATCTATATTGTATTGCTCGACCAGAACAAAGTACATGAATGTTATAAAGGTTTGCTTTACAGCATAGGTTCCTTACAGTTCACTTTGCAGTATTAACGTTTATAGCATAATAATAGCTTATCTATTTTTGGGATAAAATAGCATAACATTATTTCAATTGCTTGGGAAGTAAAATCAATTTCATGTTAAAACATTTGAAATGAAAGGACTTACAAAGACAAAACAAGCATTATCAAGGACAATAGTGTTGGCTGATGTATAGTGAACATGCTTTCTTCGTTAATGCAGTGAGTGGAGAGTGGGTGCAAGAGGGATGGATAAATATGGACAGATAATTGCTTACGTTTGATTTGGATTAATCAATTCCCTAATAAGCATGCTTTTCATGATCTTCTGAGCGCAATACATGTCAGGAGGCTCATTTTTAAATTACTTTGACCGTGTGGCACCCAAAATATGGCATCATTGCCACTGTATATTCAGGTATTGCCACTGTACCACTTTGATGATATTGTGCCAACAAATGATGGCAGCCTTTCCACAGAAAACCATGTTCACAATGCTTTACCCACAATAGATGCAGGCATTGCCATTGTAAATCACTTTGATGACATTGTGCCTACTATATATGGCAGCACTCCAGCTCTAAATCTCTTTCATGATGCTACACCAGCAATATTTGTGAATGTTGCCCGACCAAGTCACATTCATGATGCTCTGGCACAATCTATGTAGGCATTGCATCTGTAAAACATTGTTGTGATGCTGCACACACAACAGAGGGCTTGGTATTGCTTGGTATTGCATCCTCTATCGCAGGAGCCCACCACTTTCCACCTCATCTACAGACCACCTCAATGGAGTGACTCTTTCTTGGCAGACATCCCCAACTTGCTTTCCTCTACCAAATTAGCACATTCAAATAATGTCTTTCTTAGTGATTTTAACATCCCCGAGGCACAGGCTGACAACCACACCTGAAGCATGCTTTTTGCACTGAATTTGTCCATGGACCTTAAGCAAATTGTGCTCTCCCCCACGCACAACAAAGGCAACAACCTAAAATTAGTCTTCACATCATACCCCTGTATCACCTGTGCAGACCCTATCCCACTTGACTGGTCTAATCATGCCACCATCCCATTATCAGTCACCCACTCGACTATGGCTCACAAAGGTCAGGCTAAACGCTCCTTCATTCAAAAATGCTCATTCAAAACTTTCCTAGTCAATGAGCTAGAAGCAAACTTTGCACACACCCCTGCCACAGGGACCCCCTCAGGCCTCCTGGAATTATTCAGCAACTGCCCCATGAAACTGGTGGACACTCATGCCCCCCTAAAATCCAGCCAGGCTAAGACCAAACCATCCGCCCAATGGTACACCCCTGAGCTAGCCTCCAGAAAATACTCAATAAGAGCCCCAGAGAAACAGTGGTGCAAAAACTCAGGAGACCTCTCCAACCTCAAATCTCGGTGTGCAAACTGTAGGATTCCGATTACCGAGGCCAAAACTGCTTACTACTACACCACCATTGCTGCCGCCTCTAACAGGAGAAAAGCTCTCTGTGAGGTAGTAAAGCATTGTACTAAAACCTCACCGACCCTGAGGAACCAGCAACTCAGGAAAAATGTGAGAGAATCAACACAGTTTTTTATTGAAAAAATAGACAAAATCCGAGAGACCATCAAATCAACCTCTCACAGCATTAGCATGCCCTGCACCACGGCATGCACACTGCCCCACAGGACCACATTTTCTCCTCTCTTTCCCCCAGATCCCCTAAAAATGTTTCCCTCCTTCAAGCCTACTTCTTACTCTGATGATACATTTCCAGCCTTAATCATTAAACAAAAAGCAGACCCAGTGCTCAATGCACTCCTCAGCATCATCAATGCCTCCCTCGCAGAAGGATAATTTCCGGGCAACCTCAAGACTGGTCTCATACAACCTCTTTTGAAAAAAAGACTCTTGATCCAGATGAAATGGCAACTACAGGCCCATTACGAACCTCCCGTCTATCGGCAAAATCTTGGAAAAAGTAATTGCTACACAACTACTTGCCAGAATCAAACAACTCCATCTTCTAAATGACTATCAGTCAGGGTTCCACCCAAAGTGTAGCATTGAGACGGCCACCATCTAGGTGGTAGATGATGCTCTACAAATCATGGATAAGGGTGACTCATGCCTCCTCATCCTTCTTGACCTCTCTTCTGCATTTGACACAATCAACCACTACATCCTTCTCTCCCTCCTTGCTGACAGGATGGGATTCTCTGGCTCTGTCCTGAATTGGTTTACCTCCCTCTCAGATGAACTAGTTCCAATCTAACCAACTCCAGGTCTCCTTTGGAGTCCCCAAGGCTCCATCCTCCACTAATCTTTTTTAACCTTTCCATGGAGTCTCTGGGCATTCTCCCCAAAGATACCAATATAGACTACCACCAATATGCAGACGATACTCAGTTGTACATGAGAGTAAATAGTGTGTAGGACAACATTTGTTTCTGTGATTACCAGGCCATCATCTAGTCCTGGATGTCAACTGCCGACCACAACCTAAACCCACCCAAGACTGAATTCATCCTCATCGGTCTGCACACTAAAAAACAACTTGTCCAACAATGCCAGAATGATAGGCATCTAGAAGCTTTTAATTCACCACTCTCAGATTCAGCAAAATCTATCCGCTTCACTATTGACAGCAATCTGTCCTTCCAGAAACACATAGCCAAGAAGGCCCAAATAGCCTGGCTCAGAATCTCTAACCTTTGAAAAAGCAAACCCTTCATCCTGCCGCAGGACCTCCGGACCATAGTGGCCTAAATATGCCTAATGGGATTTTTGTTCATAGCTCTCTTAAGTTTGTTTGCCTTCTTTGTTTCACCCAAGACCACTCGCTTTCAGACTCAGAGGCGCTGCTACTGGAGGTCCCTTCTTGATCCTCTAGGCACTCTCGGATTCTGTGAGCTTGAGAAGGGCTCGCAGAATGTTGGGGCCTAGTTTCTCTACTCCTCTGGTACTCAGAAGAGTCTTCTGACTCTCCCCTGCTCCCAGGATTGGTAGAGTATCCCCCCACTGCCCTAACTGGGTAGAGGTCTTTAGGATGCTCTTTTTGGGCCTTATTTCATTTAGTTCCCCTTCAAATTTAACCAACTGGTCCCTTGGAAGACGGTATTTCAGTGGATCTGATTCCCTGACCCTCCCCTCATAGGAGTCTTCCTTGTCAGAGATATCAGCCCTAACATTTGGGTATCTGTACAGGGACACCTGTCCATCCATTTCTGGTTGGCGCGGACCTGTCAGTCCCATCTTAGTAAACCTATTGAATTCTGCCAGCCCCATGGCTCCCGGCTCATATGAGCCCGTAGACATGAAGTTGGCAGCGTTCATGGTATTGAATGGGTTTGAGTCCCTGAGTACAGAGGTCCTGATGTTATGATCAGGGGTTGCTCTGTCCCTCTCTACCTGTTCAGGGTCCCTCCAGTTAGGATTTAGTCTAGCACCCTCTAGCACACTACCTTGCTAGCTTTTCTTTTTCAGCCCCTATTTCTTGGTAATAAGCAAAGATCTGAGCCTTTTGTTCATCTATCAAGGTCTGACTGGTCTCAATGATCTGCTCTTGCACTGCCGCTTGTTGGTGGAGCCCATCATTCTTTTAACAGAGAGCTTCATTGTCTCTTTGTGTTACGCTCACCTGGTATCCACAGGGACGCCACCCAGCCGGGTTACTCGCTGGTATGCTTCTCAGCTTTGCCCTGATGTGGTCTGCAGAGAAGGTTCTGCCTGAAAATACAGGAGGACTGTGTTCAAGACTGACCGACTGGGGTAAGTAGCCTCCCTCCACTCTTGTATGATTTCAGTCCCTATGGCACCCTCTCCTCACCTTGTGGTAGAATTAGGTGTGCTCTCCGTCCTGCCTTCTTTGCAGGGGCACATTGTCTTTCATGGCGAATGCGGTCTAGTTACTTCACTGACGCTGGCCCGTTTGATATTGTTCAGGTAGGTCTTATTGCTGTTCTTTAGTTTTGTTGCTATCCTGCATGCCTTTCTTTGTTTAAAATGTCTCTTTTTTCTCCCTTAGGTATGCAGAGCTTCAGCGTAGCAAACTGGCTTTGGTTGAGCCCGCTGGTAAATGGTGGCGCATTAAGAGCGCTATGATGTGGTAAGTAAGCGCTATGTGCAGCGCTGCGAAGTTCTGCCTTTGCTAGCCTGTGTTGTCCTTCCTTGTAGGTCGCAGTGTTCTTCAGCGCGAGTGGAATGTGTGGAGTGGTGCCAGCCGAGAGGCGACCAGCCAGGTGAGCCTTTTGAGCAGTTTGTAATTTGTAAATGTCTCTACTGCTTTCTTTAATGTTGCCTCTATCTTCCTCTTGCAGGTCGTTCTGTCCGGGACGCGTGCAGATTCGAGGAAGCTGTTCTCAGTAGTTGCGAGTGTTTAAAGATGAATACTGCAGGTAAGATGCTGCTGCTAATGATGTTCTTTTTGTCTCCTTGCAGGTTCTGATTCTCCGAGGTTCGAGGGAATAGCTGGACACGGTGAGCCTCACGTTGCAAGCTGCAAAGTAACGCGAAGCGTGTTGTCTTGCTTGGGTGTTGTTTAAATAGCCCCAACAAAATAGTCCAGGTAAAGTAGTTCCTGGGCTACCACACCCAAAACACTAGACCAGATAGCTTGGTTCTTAGGAACCAAGCTATGTGGATGCCTTCATGTTGGCTGAAAATACGAAAAGTTGTTCCCAAGCACATTGTTTTTCATGGTGTATGAGCCTGGCGCCATAGGCGCCAGGACTGGCCCCATGAGGGCTTTTGAAGAGGATGCCAGGCTCTAGAGGCCCGAGTCCTGACTCCACCTGGCCAATGGGTTTGCCAGAGGGGGTGGTGGGCGAGGGCCATGACACTCTGTGCTTCCTGTATGGTGTGGAAATACCGGGACAATTTCTGCTGCAGGAGACTCACCTCCTGCGTTTTAGCATCTTTGGTCTGGGTGTTCTTTTCCAGAGCACCCTCTACCCATCGGGCGAGCTCCAGTAATTTCCCATACTCTGTTTCTAGTTCATTGAGCTCCTGGAGGGCTGACTCTCTTCCCTCTAACTCGGTTTTTAACTTGCTTATTTCCTGGTGTGTCTTTCTCTTGATTTAGGCTGCCCCTCTGTTCAGCCAGGTCATCCCTTTGTTTTTTGATACTATTGGATTTCAGGTACTCCTGATAGAATTCCTCCTGAGAGTGGAGGTCTTTCACAATTAATTGGTTATTTTTCTCTTCCAATTTCTTTATCTGATCTTGTAGAGTAACTATCTGCTCTGCGCAGACCCTATGATATTTTATCTGTTGATTTAACTTCTGGCGACTCTCTTGTAGAGAGTCAACCTTTTCCCCACACTCTTTTAATTTGGTTACATAATCTCTAGATTCTGCCTCCCATTCTTGGCTCTTCTGTAGCCTTTGTTCTGCTGAGTCTAGATCAGTCTGGATTTGATCAAATAATTCACTTTGATTCTGTGCCAGAACTGTGCTTCCAACACTTTGTTCCCATATCACTCCCATGTGGAGATATAGGTAGGCCGCAATTCAGGCGATTTTGATTTGTTCCTCTTAAATTTTTGGGGCCATGTATAATTCACTCAGAGCTTGGTGTAATAGGCCATTGTCCTGCCATGTATCCAGGTTCATGGCAGTGTCCTGTTATGTGATTTCCTGCAGTCAGACATTTTCATCCTGTTCTGGCCATTCACCCCTGACAAAGAGCTTGTGCAGGAGGTGCATCCTAGCCATACTGATTTCTACTGGAACAGCCATCTTGGCAATGTTCTTTCTTTATTAATTATTTCGGGGTTGATTTTCTTTTATCGACACAAGCCTGGTGCTTTCAGTATTTGTTTTGGGAGCCCTTGTACAGTGTAACACCATATTCACACCACACAAAGTATTAATACCCTGCAGGTTAGTCTGCTTTGCTAGATTGCCATTGGTGGTAACCAACTCAAAATCTCGGCACAAGCCCCCAATTCTGTTAAGTATTTCAATCAGGCAATACACGCTGGTCTCAGCCTAGTATTCAGCGCACAATTGAAATGCTTAGTTTGTTATATATAGGGAGTCAATATTTGAGAGATACACCACTCATATCACACCCGTTTTTCAAATCCCCCGTGTCACGGTGGACCAGGAACCAGGCTGGTTGTTGAAGGTAATATTTATTTATTTATTTAAAATTCAAAGAAATCATACACTTTTTTATATGGGGAAGCAATCACCAATGTGATGATAATACAATGGGAATATAGGAAATGCACTTAAATTAACCCTTTAGCAACACAGATAGAAAACACCATAAATAGAGACACTTTTGAATTTTGGGAATGATAACACTCAAGTTAGGATTTCCCCCTGCAATATTCCTCAACCCACAAATAAGCAATTCTAAATAGATATAAGGAAGCAGCAGGTAATCAGGAATGAGGAATAAGAAACCAAATTCCAATCCAACCTTCCCTCCCCAAACAAGAGAGAAAAACAGATCTGAAACCCTTGCAATGTTAAAATGATACTCGGAAATGGCTGAAGAAAACAATGAATGTGTTCAAAAATCCCTAAATCAGTACACATCTTTACTGGAGCAACATTGGAAAGATACTAGCAGTCATAAGCAACAGGGTGAGCAAAAGCATACAATTTGAAATTGAATGGAAGGTTTAAAATGATTGATAGTGGTTTTTTAGTTGGGGTGTAGCTATTGATCTTAGGTACGATCAGGAAGTGAAATGAAGTCTCTAGCTATTAAACTGAGGGAGATGTGCAATGTAGAATAAGAGGCGTTTTTAGAAACATTGAGCAGTGAAAACAGAAAAGAAACTCAGTTTGGACAAGAAGAGCTTTACTCTATACCAGAGCATTCAGGCTAGAATACCAAAGAGGGACACAGTAAGCTCCCGGGTTGATTCATGAGTTCAACCATAGTTCCCCACCACCTGCCCTGGCGGAACTAGTCTGATCACTCGAAATAGGATTGATAGCTTAGGAATTACAGGACAAGATAAAAATAACTAAAGAAAAGTCATTTAGCAAGATAAATCAATGACAGGGTTTCAATAAGTATTCTGACAATGTTACAAGTTATTAAGTTAAGGATAGGATGATTTAGAGATTGGGATAGGACAAGGCAAGGCAAGTTATGCTATGGTTCTATGGTTCCTAGTGATACTCACAGTCCACTTTTCATTTGGATTTTGGACAGTCAGCGCTCTGGATCACCACACGGATCTGCTCTAACACAGGACAGCCGGACAAAATCAGCGGGCATCGACTGGATACCGGGTAGCACTTCTGGTTAATGGATAAGATAATGCATCAGGAGGGCAGGATGGCAGCAGCATGCAGTGAGTGGCAAGCCAGGTTAAATTCAGGATGCTTTCCCAAAACACAAGAGCTTCCCTTTGGTTATTGGGATAACTAAAAATTGAAGCCTAGCCGAAGCATGATAAGCAAGGTTTGGCCTTGTGGTTGAGATCTGTATTCTAAATGGATAATTGCAAGAAGACAAGAACAGACAGGACGCACTGCAGGAAATCAGGAATCAGTCAGGAATCAGTGTGTCCTTAGTGCTAGTCAGGGTCCCTTATTTATAATACCAGGTGACATCATTACAGTATATGACAGGGGCAGGATTCACTACCCACACCCCTAACAATAGGATTAGGCAAGGGCATAGTCTCCTCCTTGCTCACAATTGGTTGGATATTAGAAAAGTGATTTCATGTTTATGAGGTGATTTTTACTGTATCTAGAAACTCCCACATTTACTTTACTGAATATCCAATTTTGCCAAAAACACATACTTCTGCAGTTGCAACCTCTTAGTAAGTCAGATACACAGGTTCATATTTTGTGCAGCACAGATTAGTCCAAACCTCCAGTCTGGGCAACCTTGCTTCACCTTTCTGACACATTTTGGTAACTTTACACTTTAAAGATTTGGCCTAAAGTTCCACAATTTTATACACAGATGCGAATTGTCCCCGGGGATGTATGTACAAAATACAACATACATCACCGTTTCTGTCCAGAGTGTGTCACGCCATTCTACCAAGTTTTCAAACACAGCCCACAATTCCACTTTAATGCTGTGAAAATTCCAATCAGACAGTCAGCGCTCTAGACCACCACACGGATCTGGTCTAACACAGGACAGCTGGTCAAAATCCGCAGACATGGACTTATTACCGGGTAGCCCTTCTGGTTACGGGATAAGATAATGCATAAGGAGGGCAGGATGGCAGCAGCATACAGTGAGTGGCAAGCCAGGTTAAATTCATGATGCTTTCCCAAAACACCACAGCTTCCCTTTGGTTATTGGGATAATTAAAAATTGAAGCCTAGCTGAAGCACGATCAGCAAGGTTTGGCCTTGTGGTTGGGATCTGGATTCTAGATGGATAATTGCAAGAAGACAGGAACAGACAGGACGCCGGGCAGGAAATCAGGAATCAGTCAGAAATCAGTGTGTCCTGACTGCTAGTCAGGGTCCCTTATTTATAATGCCAGATGACATCATCACAGTATATAACAGGGGCAGGATTCACTACCCATGCCCCTAACAATAGGATTGGTAAGGGCATAGTCTCCGCCTTGCTCACAATTGGTTGGATATCAGAAAAGTGATGTCATGTTTATGAGGTGATTTTTACTGTATCTAGAAACTCCCACATTTACTTTACTGAATATCCGATTTTGCCAAAAACACATACTTCTGCAGTTGCAACCTCTTAGTATGCCAGATACACAGGTTACATATTTTGTGAAGCACAGATTAGTCCAAACCTCCAGTCTGGGCAACCTTGTTTCACCTTTCTGACACATTTTGGTCATTTTACACATTAAAGATTTGGCCTAAAGTTCCACAATTTTATACACAGATGCAAATTGTCCCCGGGGATGTATGTACACAATTTGACATTTGCAACATGGATGCTTTTCTGGTAATACATCATATATCACCATTTCTGTCCAGAGTGTGTCACAACATTCTACCAAGTTTTCAAACACAGCCCACAATTCCACTTTTACGCTGTGAAAATTCCACATTTTTACCAATATTTACAGCTGAGATAATTCTTTTTAATATTCTTTATAAAATAATCTTAAAACAAATGGGAGTCATTGTCATTTTTATCTTCCCAGCTAACACCAACAGGCAGTTTCTTCCAAGCAGAATGGGGGGCCTCTCTCTTCATTGAAGGTTGTATTGCCCTTCACACTTGACAGTTGAGTGTCCCAAGACTGCTATTGTCCCAGCCTGGAGCACAGACAAATATCTGATGAACTTGTGAACTCCCATTGTCCTGTGCCATACAAAGTGTTTCAAGCTGGCAATTAGCACTTTTGGTGTCCTGAAGTTTATGGTGTGCCTCACTTTCTAAAGGAAGTTACAGGGCTGGAACTTGAACAACTGGAAGACCAGGCTTTTTTTAGAGCTTGCCAATTCAGCTCAGTTGATTTAAAATTCTTTATTTCCTGATTTCTTAGTCTTGATTTAACAAACCTGTGGAATACAAATAGCCTATGCATGTATTATCACCAGCCACATAATCCCTTTACATTGCTAAGTAATCATGCCTTCACTCAACAATTTACTTTGAAATAGGCAATTTTTCTTCAGTCAGCAAAGCCCATTTTACCACATGTGTTTAAAAACTGCTAACATTTCTTTCTTCTAAATTCGATTTTCATCTCCAGCAAATTCACACACTGCCATGCAGCTATGGTTATTCTCTTGAATGCTGGAGTTGTTCTGCAGCATGGATACATTTAAACAGGCATGGCTCAGCTATTTAGAGTCTTTGGGCCTCATTACGACCCAGGCGGTAAGTTACAGCCTGGGTTGTACCCTTACCACCATGGTGTCAACTGCGTTGACACCATGGTGGATGGCGGATTTACCGCCCCATTCCAAAGTGAGTGGGGCGGTAAATCCCCATTTCCCATTTACCCTTCCCCATTCCCATTTTTGCCCCATAGGGCATAATGGGAGTGGGGAAGGCGCTAATTACGCCACCGTAAATTACGATGGCGTAATTAGCACCATGGTCCCTTAGCGCCATGGATTTTAACGCCTGCAAAAAGCAGGTGTTAAACTCACCATGGCGCAAAGGGACCTCGGAATCAGGCGTTAAGGGTCGGCGCCGTTTACGGCGCCATTAACCCCTTAATGCCTGACTCGTAATGAGGCCCTTTCTCTGAACAGCTGATTTTTAGATACTTTTGCAAAGCAAATAGAGTGTTTCCCATGTAAACTGAAAACAACGCCCCTGGTTGATTTCTTTCCAAGCTAAGATGGCTGGGCCTGTCATTCAGGAACTAGACATTGTTTTGCTAATGCACAATTACTTCTCCTGGGCACGACCAGGCCTTTTGTATCACAGCAGTTTCATAGTACATGGATGGATTTAGCCTCAAAACAGCATTTTTAAAGGTTGGAAAAGGTGTCATTTTAAAGGGAATTTTGGGGTTTTCAGCAAGGCAATGTTGCCTATTTCACTTAATTCAGAGCACACTGGCACACTCCTGCTGTGTGTACTCTGTTCCTCACTGCCTGAAGCGTGTGTGGCAGGGCGATGCAGCCATTTTCTTTGGTGGTTGTAAAAACGCAATTTTGAGATCCTGGCGCACAGAGGAGTTAGCGCAGCCATTTTGCTGTTTTTTGTACCAATGCAGTAAAGTGATGTGGTAAAGCACATCTGATTGGGTCAATATATTCCACATTACTATGTCAACCCCTCGCTTCAAATGAGCATGGTAGGAATGCTGTGGTGCGGCCGACTCCAAGCTCTACTACTGTCTAATTCTTGAGAAATTGCCATTGGTCCATGAACAAATAACTCTAAATAGGATCTGTGTTCTTTGTCTTTTAAAGATGGTCCATGTATTGTCACATACTAACTTCAATGGTATTTTTCAAGTAGAATTTTGGAACAATTTTTGATTAGACTAAGTCATCCTTCACTTCTATTCTCGCTTAGTTTTGGAGCAAATCTTTGCAGCATCCGATCGTTTGAGGCCGGGGGCTTTAATATCAGAGCTCTCAATCTTAAACCATTGGTTGCAACCCGCCAAGTTCCCAATCTAAACCAATGAGAACAGGGTTTTTGTTCTGAATTGGCCCCATCCCTAGAGATACAATTTCCCAGACAAGGCTTTAAAAAGACAATTAATTGACTGTACTGAGGCCTCCCATCAACTAAGCGATAACTCTAACTAGAGTTGGTTGGTGGATACTCTGGATCCCTACCAGAATGAATAGTTGCCAATGAACACTCATAATAAGGCATTTAAATATCTTCAATGTATTTCCTGGACCTGTAGGGGCTTCAAACATCTGTTCTCAGAATAGTGTTGATTTGTTAGATGCTGTTAGATCCTGATGTCTTCAGGAGTCTTGGTTGTTGGAAGCGCAAACAGAAGATGGTTTTACATGCTTACTAAACTCAGCCTATAAAGGGGATAGGGAAGGCCAGGCGTACAGCTTGCTATTTGGGATTGACAATGATTTGTTTACTTCCTCTACAACTCACACTCAGCCGAACGCTTTTGTACAAGCAGTAGAGATCAATTAGGACAACTTATTCTATCATGGTTCGGACTTCACATTGATCCATAAATTGTACTGGAACCCGGAAAAAGTTTCTCAGATTGAATTCTTTGATGCAATTGAAAATGTGTTCTACAATTGGCAATTGCTGAGAAACTCTACTTCCATTATGATCTGTTGTGATCTAAATGCTGTGGGTGTTTTTCAAATCCCTGGTTGTAATCAAGAGAATGTGTGTCAGAAAGACGTGGCAAAACATGGGAATTCATGACTGGCGCTGATGGACACATGTGGATTTTGCGTTGTAAATAGCAATACTCAAGGGGATGATTCCCCCTCACTACAATTGGGTTAGAGGCCCACAGACAAATGCCGTAGAGAACTTCTTCATTTCTGAATAGATTTTCATGTATATCGTGTTTATAACGGTAATGCCAACTGTGGTTTGTGATCATCTACTACTCTATTTGAACTGGAGGGTATAGACTATCGAGGCGACTCGCCTGTTTTACTATGTAAACCTAGGGGGAAATTGAGTAACTAGGAATAGCTTTAATATAAGGTATTTCCACATTGCTTTAGCTAAACTCTATTCTGTGGAAGAACTTTGGGCCTTATTAGGTAAAGTCCCTGATAATCTTACCCTGAAAAGTGTTTTTGCAGAACTATACATACAATGTAGAGGTTGAGCACAAAAAAGGGAATTACGGTGAACTTTGCATAGGTCTCCTGGCTTGGGGCGCATCCACGCATAGGGAAAAAAAAGGTTTACATACATTGGTCATGATCACATAAATGCAAACAACTGCTAAGAGACTCGCAGAAAATGATAAAAATATTAGTACCTGAAGATACTAAGAAATTTTGGAGGCTTATTAATGACGATGTAAAGCTCCAAAATCAAGCACAAGTTAATCCGATTCCTGAGAATAAATGGATTGAACTGTTTGGAAATGTATATGATGATGAGTGTGGGGATAAATCGCAGCCTTTTATGTTACTGGAGGAACCATGGTCATTGGAATTTGATTGTGAAACTATACGTACATTAATTGTTTGCAGTATAAATTCAAGGGCCCCAGGGCCAGGCAGTCTGTCCAACATGGACCTAAAAGGCAAAACAGACCTTTGGACCTGCATCCTACTGGTGATATGAGCGTGTCCTTGTAAGTAAGAATCTGTCTGTCTCCTGGGCCAATTCAATAATTGTCCCCATCTATAAAAAGGGGCGACAGGCTATCCCGTCCATCTACAGGCCCATAGCTCTCCTGGATGTGCCATCCAAAATGTCCACATCCCTGGTGTTACGAGAATTGTTTGCGTGGGCCAAGGGAGCCAACAGACTTGAGCTATATCAAACAGGGTTTTTGAACGGTCTTATCCTGGGACTATTTAAAAAGGAAACCATGGAGAAGTCAATAAAAACAAACTTCTCCCTGGTTTTCGATAGCATTGATAGGAACCGTCTCTGGCAGAAACTGCATGCACAGGGGTGCTCAGGTGGGATGAATAGACAAGGTACACACTCATCATTGATTGAGACAAAGCACAGTCTCAAACAGGGATGTGTTTTAGCACCACTACTCTTTAGTTTATTTCACTCAGACATTGGCTGTGTGTTTGAGGGAGTCCAATGTTCTCCACCTCGCTGTGTCGACAGACCTATGAACTACCTTTTATGTGCTGATGATATTATCTTATTAGATTACACACCTAGTTGCTTGCAGTGGCAACTTGGTGCTTTGGAAATATGCACCAAGGAAAATAAGTTAACCATCAACGTACGTAAGACAAAGGTCTTCCACTTTAGACCTGGTATGAAATCACATTCTAATAACTTTAAGTGGTGCCTGTGCAATGTTCAACTCGAGCGTGTTTCAACTTCATATATCTGGGGTTTTACTTATTCAAGTCTTTTAATAAAAGTGTACTCTTTTCGTAATACAGGTCGAAAATGACTCTTTGGGTGCTCAAGCAGCACAGTTAAAAAAGGGAATGTGATGCTTTCTAGTTAATACTGGCAATAGATTTTTACATCAAGAAGGTCCTATCTGTGATGACTTATGGTGTGGACACGTTGCTTCAATCTGCAATGATTGAATGGCCAAGCCTCAAGGGCTGTTTATGGTGAAAAGTCCTGAAACTCACTAAAGGAGTTCCAGCAGAAGTCTTCAGGTATTAGCTAGGTCAGCTTTCCATTAAAGTATGTATACTCTGGAAAAACCTGACTATGCTCTCTAAAAGAATTCTAGCAGTAGACAATATAATCTGGTGGGAACTAAAGCTGCTAATGGAGAGATTGTAATGAAATTATAATAACATACAATGTAACCATTGAGTCGATTGGTCTATTCCTAGTAAATCAACAAAGGAACTCTGTGAAATGGACTGGATCCACACCATTAAAGAAGTTCAGAAATACTGCACATATGTGGGAGTCCTTTTTGACGTACGACCAGTGGGGGTTATTTCATCCTATTTCATCAAATTTCCAAGTGCCTTTTGGCGCACCCAACTGCTGAGATTATAGTTCACTGAAAGCCATTCATGACCTGTCTGTGCTTTATTTGCCAACAGACTGCTGCCTTATAAATCCTGGATGGCTAAGCAGTGTCAGCCCAACTGAGATATGAAATTGCTAACCTGTCTGGAATTCCTAAGATTTAAAGATAAGCAGAGGCAGAGGTGTTGCTGGGTGGTGTGGGGGTTGTATCAATGTGACATTAATAGGCCGATTCATGTCATTCCTTCCAAAAGTGTCGCACGCGGCTGGGGCACAGCGTGCCCGTGCGAATGTCTGCGCCAGCCGCGTGCGATAAAATCGATTCCCGCGCACAGCGTATTCATGGATTCTCGCCTCCAAAAGCAGACGTGGCGCAGAGTGGCGCAGCGACCCTGCAGCAGCGCCAGTTACGCCCCAAGAACGCCCTCGCGCAAGGAAAAGCCATCAAGATCGCAAAACCATTGCAAAGGGCTGCGCCAACACTGTACCAGTTTACCGGACTGGCAAAAGCGGGGAACGTGTATTACGGGCGTCGGGAACACGCGTGCGCGAGAAGATCCACACACGATCGGGCCAGGGGGAGCATGTGCGTGTATTTCAGGGGTGCGCGTGAAGTTCCACACGCGATCGGGCCAGGGGGAGTGTGTGCGTGTATATCAGGGGTGCGCGAGAAGTTCTACACGCGAATGGCTTGGGTGCATGTATTTCAGGGGTGCGCGGGAAGTTCCACACGCGATTGCCCTGGGCGCGTGTATTTCAGGGGTGCGCGGGAAGTTCCACATGCGATTGGCCTGGGCGTGTGTATTTCAGGGGTGCGCGGGAACTCCCACACGCGATTGCCCTGGGTGCGTGTATTTCAGGGGTGCGCGGGAAGTTTCACACGCGATTGCCCTGGGCGCGGGAAGTTTCACACGCGATTGACCTGGGCGTGTGTATTACAGGGGTGCGCGGGAAGTCTCACACGCGATTGCCCTGGGCGCGTGTATTTCAGGGGTGCGCAGGAAGTTCCACACGCGATTGGGCTGCGTGCGTGTATTTCAGGGGTGCACGGGAAGTCTCACACGCGATTGGGCTGCGTGCGTGTATTTCAGAGGTGTGCGGGAAGTTTCACACACGATTGGGCTGCGTGCGTGTATTTCAGGGGTGTGCGGGAAGTTCCACACGCGATTGCCCTGGGCGCGTGTATTTCAGGGGTGCGCAGGAAGTTCCAAACGCGATTGGCCTGGGCGCGTGTATTTCAGGGGTGCGCGGGAACTCCCACACGCGAT